>NW_005842089.1:1685915-1701550 GCF_000455745.1 Alligator sinensis
ATAGCAGGCGGGGGGAGCTTTTTTTGATGGTCAGACTGGGCGGTATAGCAGGTGGGGGAAGCTTTTTTTGATGGTCAGACTGGGCGGTATAGCAGGTGGGGGAAGCTTTTTTTGATGGTCAGACTGGGCAGTAGCAGGTGGAAGAGAAGCCCTCTTGGTGCTCAGTTTGTGGAGGGCATGAGAACACTATCACGTTGCCAGACTGGGCAACATCTGTACGGTATGAAGACAGACTGACTGCCATTTATGAACTGAAAGGCATAGATGTAGTGTTATCCCACTGGTCCTAAGCTTTTTTTCAGAGCTAAGGTGGTGAGTAAGGCTGCTCTGGATATCTAGTGTCCTGTGGTTCAGGAAGTAGTGCAGAGAGGCAGTGTCATGACACTGGCTTTCTGTTTGACTTCATGGATAGCAGTGTTTTATATCCTTAACTAGAAATAGCAATAGGGCTCTTTTGTATCATCACTGATCAGCTGTGTACCAGACCACTTAGTTGGAAAAAAAGGTACCCTAGATCTTATAAAATACCAGGAGGTGAGAGACTAAAAGGACAGTGACGGGATGGAAACTGACAGCGAAAACATAGCTTTGATTGCCTCTGCCTGCCTGTGATCATTGCTGTGAAACAATTTTTCCTTTGCTTCATGAAAAGGCCTATCCAAACAGGAAAATATACAGGAGATGCTGTCGTGCACAGATCTAGACCACGGCAGACACTTAGTGAGAAACATTCTCAAGTGCTGTAACAATAGATCATAAAGCTAAAGAACAGCCTGCAGATGAAGTTGGCTTTTCAGTTGACTCTGTCTGTAGGCGAGGGGGGAAAGGCACAGTATATCTCATTTGAAATGATCTGCCAAGTGGTAGTAGCTGTTCCTTGATCAGTCCAAGCCCTTGCACAGATGCACCAACCTGCTGCAGGGGTGCGCAGGGAGAAGAGGTTCATGCTTAGGAGTGGTGAATACCCTCCACTTCTACTGAGGTCACTGTCACCTAGCACCTTTAAATTTAGCCCCAGAATCAGCAATGCTGATCAGATCAGCTGAACGCTGAATGAATTATCACCTTCTATAGCCAAAGTGTGGTGGGTAAAGCAGACTGCCAGCAGTAATAACAGTGTAATACATCAGAGCTCATGCTTCGTCTCTGGTGCAGGTCTGCTTCAGGCTGTTCCCAAGCCACCTACTATTGCCAGTTGCTGTCTATTGAGTATCTGAGCAGGGGCAAGTAGGCAGGGCTTGTAGAGAAAGGGCTGTACTGTTTGTGTTCATCCAGAGGCCTCAGAAAACTCTAGCAGAGGCAAGTGCCATTATCCCCATTCTGAGGTGGGAGACCCTGGGGTAGAAATAAGTAGGTATAATTAAGCATGCAGTAGAATATTCCTGAGGTTGGTTTTGCTTGAATGCAGGTGAGCAAAGACAAAGTGAAGCAGCTACTGAAGGAGATTGGGAAGGAGATCCTCCAGCTGAACATGGCTGGTTGTTACTGGCTGCCCAGCTCCACTATTGACCATGTGCTACGCTGCAAAAACCTGGTGAAACTGAACTTGTCTGGGTGCCACCTGACCTCCCTCCGCCTCTCTAAGATGCTCTCTGTCCTTCAGAACCTGCGCTCGCTGGCGATTGACGTGAACCCTGGTTTTGATGCCAGTCAGCTGAGCACTGAATGCAAAGCCACGCTCAGCCGGGTCTTGGAGCTCAAGCAGACCCTGTACACGCCTTCATATGGTGTGGTCCCCTGCTGCACCAGCCTTGAGAAGCTGCTGCTCTATTTCGAGATCCTGGACCGATCCCGAGAAGGGTTTATTCTGTCTGGCCAGCTGATGGTGGGTGAGAGCAATGTCCCCCATTATCAGAACCTCCGCGTCTTCTATGCTAGGCTGGCCCCTGGCTATGTCAATCAGGAGGTGGTGAGACTGTACCTGGCAGTGTTAAGCGACAGGACTCCGGAGAACCTTCATGTCTTCCTCATTTCTGCTCCTGGCAGTTTTGCAGAGACTGGAGCCACCAAAAATCTCTTGGACTCCATGGCTCGAAATGTTTGTCTAGATGCCTTGCAACTGCCCAAATCCTGGCTTAATGGCTTCAGCCTCCTACAGCACGTGAAGTTCAACAACCCTTTCTACTTCAGCTTCAGCCGCTGTACCCTCTCTGGTCTGGTCCAGAAAGTCATTAATGGTGGGAAGGACCTCAAAAGCTTGACCAGTCTGAATCTCAGTGGCTGCATTCACTGTCTGGCTCCGGACTCCTTTTTCCGCAAAGCAGAAGACGATATTGACAGCAGCATCCTGGAAAGTCTGGTGGTGTCTTGCTGCAATCTGAGACACCTGAACCTTTCTGCTGCTCACCATCACAGCTCAGAGAACCTGGGCAAGCATTTGTGCCAGCTCCTGGCACGACTGAAACACCTGCTGTCTTTGGCACTGCCAGTGTGCTCCATCACAGATGGGGCCGCGAATGCAGACAAACCCCCCATGCAGTCGGTGACTAATATGTTGCCCCAAGGGTTTGGAAAGAAAGCCCGTGTTGGGGTGCAGACTTACTCCAGGAGTGTGGAGCAGGGTCACGCAAAGCCGCAGACCTCGGTGTTTTGGACTCTGCTGGAGAGCCTGCTGCTTTTGGAAAGCTTGGAACTGATTGGGTCCAACTTCTCCTCTGCCATGCCCCGGAATGAGCCGGCCATTCGGAACTCGCTCCCTGCCTGCAGCCGGGCTCAGCACGTGGGGGATGCAGAGGTAGCTGCCATTAGCCAGTTGACCTATTTGCGAAACCTCACCTTAGCCCAGCTGCCCAACATCCTCACTGGGTCTGGGCTCATTAGGATTGGAGCACAGTGCCAGCATCTGCGGACGCTCTCCTTGGCCAACTTGGGCATGATGGGGAAGGTGGTCTATCTGCATGCCTTCATGGACATGCTGAAGTACTGCAAGCACTTAAGAGATCTCAGGTGAGGGGCTGCACATCCTCTTCAGTGTGTTCATGGGTGTCTAATGACGTTTGTAGTAATTTAAGGGAACCTACAGGGAAATTACAAGATGGGAGCTTTCCCTCCAAAGGCAGGCAGCTCCCTGAGAAGGCTAAGATTCAGTTTCTCCCGAGCAGCAGGATTGTGGAGGGTGGGAATGTTCTGTGTTGTCCTGGAGGTCTCTCTTTATCTCTCCCCTGAGACATTACTGTAATTGAACAGTAATCGTAGAAGTGACATGATGGGAGCTCCACAAACATGGCTGTGAGAGACTGTATGAGCCCTGTAGAGGGTACTTGGGTGCCAAGAACCATTCTTGCTTAAACAACCTGGTTGTGTTTGGTGATTTCCCTGGATGGCATGTACTCCCTATGGAGCAGTGCAGTCTGGGCAGTGCCAGGAGGAGGGCAGCTTGGCTTTCCAGAAGCCAATCATCTTCCAAAGAACTGTTTGTAATCTTTAGGAATAGCAGGATTTGGCCTGGAGTGAGGATGGCACCCAGACATCTGGGTTGTGGGGTGCCAGCCTTCAGGAGGGCCTGTTTGGAAGGATGTATTAGGGGAGGCTGTATATAAAAGGATCGCCACAGGAGACGAGTTTTCTTGAGAGAGAATTTTCGTAACGGCCTCTGAGAAGCTTGTGTCTGGGGGAGCTGCTACACATTCAAAACCTAGCATTTAAATAAGTTCCAATAGATTTGCCTGCCTTTAGCTGACTTCCCCAGTACTCTTTTTCTCCAGCCATCAAAACTAATGTCAGGTGATGTTGCAAAGCAACATTGTCACCTAGTGAATAAAACTGAGTATTACAAGCATGTGTTCCTGCCACTTCCCTGTCCACTGAAGAGGTGGATCCAGGAAATCAAGAGGGGTGGGAGCCAGTCTGTAGGGGAATCGTTCATGGTAGGGTGAACAAGCTTTGAAAACCCAGCCAAGGTTCTGATCTCCCTGTGACTTTTGTTAACTGGGTAAAACTGAGCGAGAAGCAAGATCTTCCCTGGCAGCCAGGTATTGCTCACCTTAGATGAGAGACTCTCTGGGTAACTGTTGAATAAAATGGCTTGCCACTAGCACCATTACTGCCAGCCGTTACCTGATGGGCAGTTGTAGGCTGGGACTCTATAAAGCACGATTTAGGAATAGATAGGATTATGCTGTTCAGATCTTCTGACATACTAGAGGAACCCAGACAGATGATCCCATTGGGGGTTGGCTTCTTGTTACTCTGTAATGGATTACCTTCCTCACAGCAGCTGACTCTGAACCAGGGCGTGGAACTTCAGCTGTGCTGAGGTCCTGTCACAAATGTGGCCTGAGCTGCCACATCTTCCTTGTGACACTCTCCTTTGGCAGTGAAGCTAGTTTCCATCATACGGGAATCCAGACCCAGAGCTTTCTGAACCTGATTGGTGCCCACAAATGCCATTGCCACCTTGGATACGGACAGCAGAGGGTGACCCCAGGGCAGGATGCTGGTTTTGGTCCTGTTTGGTGTGAATCTCCCAATCGACGTGTTGCTTTCTGGACTGGTTCCTTTGCTGCAGCCTGCTTAATTCCGTTACTTAAGTCCAGGCCGGCTCTCCACCCAGGATGAAGTAATTAAAATAAAGGGCTGGGAGAATAAAAACTGCATCCACTGGGGTGGGGGAAGCAGCTCTGGCCTTTGAGGACTTGGAAGTATTCACCCTGCCAGCTACGAGACATGAGATGCTGGTTGGCATGTGAACATTGTAGAACATTTGTACTTGCTCTAACCCATCACCCTGGTGGGACTAGCTTTGTTGGGCTCCGGACCGGTCACCTGTCCACTGAGCTGGTGCCAGTTAGCCAGCTGGGGTGTGGCTCTGCCTCTTGCTGTCCCACAAACTGCTTATTGGTAGTAGCTCACTAAAGGCAGGAGAACTGAGTTAGGCCCATCACTGGGGTTTGTGAGGTGGTACCAACACCAATTATCCTGTATGTCATGTCTGTACTGTAGAACAAGCCCTAGGGAGCAGCACGTGGTTGAACCAGCAAAATCTTTGCTCCACTTGCAGCTTCCCATGAGTGCTACGTCCCCTCGTGGCTTAAAGCATCGTGTCTGCAGGTCTGTCCATTGGCTTATTTTTTGTCTTCCCTGCAGGCTAGAGCAGCCATACTTCAGCGCTAATGCCCAGTTCTTCCAGGCATTGAGTCATTGTTCTTCTCTCCAGCGGCTGTGTATCATCTCCCGGAATGGGACTCTGCAGTCTGACGCAGTGATGTCATTCATGGCCAGCTGCCTTGAGGTCATCATGTGCCACATGTTTACGGGGGAATCGCTTACAGCTTGCAAAAATCTTCAGCAGTCGATTGTGCGGAGGTGAGAGTGGGGGAGACGAGAGGGGTGCTCCAGGGCCCTTTGAGGTTTACCTCCACTTCCTTTGTTCATGTGGGCACAGTCTTGAAGAACTCATGCCTGCATAGTGTCCTGAGAAGCTAGTAGGTGAAATGTAACTCTTTGGAGCTCAAACTGGCCTCCTACTAATGCAAGAGGCAATCAGTGGGACATTGCCAGGTATTGTGTGTGTTTAAACCTCCTCCCCTCCTCCCGCGTGATGGATTCAAAGCTTTGATTATACAGTTACATCATAAATCAAGTGACAGCTTTGTGTCAACAAAACATCTGGCGGCATTTTAAGCACTGGGGATGTTTGACCTTGAGGTTTTCCTCCTTTCCCATGAGTGACTACATTCATTCACCATCCTCTAATCACAAGTAAACGTTGCTAACTGAAAGTTCCCCAATAGAGCTGTTCAAAGCCTTCTAATTGTCTAAGGGTTATTTTTTTTGGTGTAGCCTTTGCATGTTTGGCCATTTTTAAAGCCATCTGGCCTCGCCCATTGCAGCATTCTGAAGCCCACATGGTGGGAAACATTTGTGTGTGAGCCGTGAGCTGCATTAGAAAATATAGCTTTGAATTCAGCTTGGCGTTTGGGAACTTTCTCAGAGTGGCGACCACCTTGCAAAATATTTCCCATTCAACAGTCTTTCTGCGGCATCTCTTGTTTGCCTGCTCACCACTCTGCCCCACCAGGCCTTTGCTTTGCTATTAGTCAACTACTGTTGCTCTCCTCTATTAGGCTGTAATAAAAATTTCAAATCCAACAGCATTAATACTGTGCTGAGGCATTGCTCCAGCCCCCTTGTCCACTTTAGACTGACTTATTCCACTTGGCTTGTTTCCTAGGATTAAATCCAGAGAAGCCTGTGACTGTATTAGCTACCTATCAAACTATGTACAAGACTGCTTATTCCTGCCTCCTCCTTCGGGATAGTGGTTGCTGGAAACATCTGAGTAAATGAGTCATCGGAGTCCCTGTGATGTGTCAAAGATATGTTTTTACAGTTTTGTAAAAGCATCTGGGATCAAATTTGGCACTGTGCTGTGGAGATTTTTTTTGGAGAGATCGTTGAATTTCCCCCCGACCCATTTCTCTCATTCCCCAGGCCTGTTCAAGGTGTCACTACAGCTCTGGCCAAATTTTGAGTACTCTTCTGTGCTGTACTTCTCACCCTCTTTACAAATCTTTCCCTCCTGTTTTTCTCTTCCATGCCCATGCCTTTTCCATGTGCTCTGTACCTCTTAATAATTAAAACCCAGCAAACTTCCAGAGACCAGCTGTTTTCTCCTGGAAAAACATGAAAAAATGTTTTATATTTAGCAACCATTCTGCCTGTCATCTTCTTTTCGTCCTTTGCTTTTTATTATTAGGGACGTTTGTATGAAAACAGGATCTTTGGGGGGGGGGTTTTTAAAAAGGAGAGCATCTGCTCCTGTTGCTAATTCCCTACCTGAAGTCATAATCCTCTATGACTTTATAATTGGTGGCTCTGGAAATGATTTTGATGTCACATAAGATTATGACTTCAGGAGGAGGAGAAGGAGCAGGAGCAGATGCTCTCCTAAGCAACAAAGGTCCCGTTCTCATGCAACTGTCTCTAGCAATAAAATACAATGGGCAAAATACAGAAAGTGATGTGTAAGCAGAGCGCCGCGACACCAGTGAACCCTTCACCCACGTGACTGCCTGCGATCTCATCCCTGCCCTTTGTGCATGCTTGCCTCAAAACGGGGTCAGAAATTGACTTTCTCTTGACTGCATTTTATCTGTTGCTCTAAGGGCAAATAGAGAGGCAGTAAAACCCATGAAAAAGGAAGGCTCTCCTGCTAGCTGGCTCCTGGCTGAACCTTAGATGAGAGCTTGTTTGTGCAGTGCAGCTTTCTGAGACATGCTTGTCACGTACCCTCAATCTAACGTCCTGATATTGCAAGAAATGCTTGGGCAGCAAATATGCAAGGTAGAACACCCATGTTCCAGAGAAACACTAATTTTGTCTTGGAATGATTTACCGCATGCATGCAAAAGAAGCTGATGTGATGGCTAGAGTGTGTGGGGATGCAGTGGGGGTGTCCAAGCTGAGCATCTTTGTTTGCTTCCCTCCCTCTGGGGCCCTAAGTCTCTATTAGCCACTTCTTGTCTTGGCTATGGAGATTACTTTGCTCATGTTGAAGGAGCCAGGCCAGGGTTGTTTGCATGTGGGAGGCAACCTCTCTAGAAAGCTTTATTTTTTCTCATTTTTTAAAGATTTGGAGTGAAGAGCTGCTATGGCTCAGTATTGAACTTGGAGAGGGGCTCTTGCTGCAGCCTGTGGAGTTTGGAGTGTATGAAAACATGATCTAGTGCAGTGATTTTCCCCCCCCCCAAGGCATTGATCCGCAGAAGTAGCAGGCACCCAAAATCTGGGGAGGGCAACCTGGCATCCTTTAGTGCCACTTTTCTGATTTTGGCTGCTGAATTTGTGAGCTTCCTTTAACACCTTTCCTGATATGACTTTGCTATGCAACTTCTCTGTCCTGGGGTTGTTGGTTGACTATCAGTGGAGGCAGAAGAGGAGGATTATTGTCTATGAGATGCTAAAATGTGTTCCATGCTGTGAAGCTGGAGAATTCCCTCTCTGGCAGAGAGAGCCCAGGGAGGGGAGGCCAGAGACTGGGCTGAAGGCCTCAGTTAAGTGCTTGAACGTTCTTCCTCTTCAGCTATAAAATGGGGATACTCTTAACATAGCTCCCTAGCTGACTGGTTAGAGGGGAGCCCAGACCAGTATTGGCTGTGGAAAGAGACATCATTTTATCTGCTAGTCACTTCACTGCTGGAGGCTGGGCCCCAGGTAGCCCAACTTTGTCTGGCATGAACTCTGTGGTGAACTTCCTGAGGCTGCAGGCAGGGGAATTTGCAGCAGCTCCTTCAAACTTTTGCAAGCATCAGCTTTCAGGGAAGTTGCTTTCACATTTAAACTGGTAAATCCCTCTGGTGCAGTCTGCATTAGCTGCAGTGGCAAGGCATAGGCATGGCAGGACTGCTCTGCAACCCTCATCAGCAAGTAGCATGGTCATAAGACCATCCTGTGAGTTGCAGAGGAGCCGTGGGCAAATGCAGGTGTGTGTTTTGGGGAGGGTGGGGGGTAGCAGTTTCCAGCACACAGTGCGCTCCCAGGAAGGGAAGGGTCATCTGCTGTTTACAGCACTAGTTTGGGATGTGGGGACCCAGGTTGGACTCTCAGCTCTGCCACAGATGTTCTTTCTATGCCCCCATCTGTTTAAAGATGATACTTCTCAACCCCCTGGAGGGTCCCCAGGCAGGCTGACCACGGGAAATGGAGGTGAGGTGCTCTGATTCTGCGATCATGGGGGATTTGTGGGGGAGCAGCATTGTAAGCACCTAAGAAACAAGTGAGGCTGACGAGAAACCTACATTTTCCTTTATTGACTTGCATGTTAATAAGACCGTAAATACACTACCGAAATATTTCACTCCAGATGGGTGTTTAAATTGACTTAAATAGATGTTCCTTCACAAACTGCTCCATGTGTTAATTCTAGAAACATACTGTCAATATTGCTGGTGAGTGGAGAGCAAACTCTGCTTTTAGATCCAAGCAAAACCAATTCTTTTATGGAACAAATATATTTTCCTCAGGAGGTGAAACCTAAATCCTTCTCTGCTGGATTTGTTTCAGTGACTCTTTCTGGAAATTTTTTAAATAGTTGTCCATGGCTGATTTGTCAAATACCAGCACTGCCAGACAATCTTATCCTGTTAAGGGATTGCTTGCTTCAAGCTTTTTTTTATTTTATTTTTGGAAAGGAACTGGCAGGTTTCTTATAAATGTCCGCTAGATGGCACCGTGGTCCAGAGTAGATGCAATTCCCTGTCCCTGCTGGTTGCCTGTTAAATATTCAGATTGTCTATGTGCCTTGTTCCTTCCATCGCCAGAAAGCTTGTATAATACTCCTGTATGGCACTGTTAGTTGGTATGATACTTCACAGACGCCTAGGAGAAGCTCCTTACCATATAGAGCTTGCACAGATTTCAGGAAGGATTGTGTTATGACATGTTTGGCAAGTATCTTATTAATCTTAAGGGTTTTTTCTTTCTTTCTCTTTTTAAAGTTTATTCCTTTGTAACTAGCAGTGGTCTAAAAGCTTAAGTATTTACACAGTGCCTATTGCAGCAGTGATTTCAGGCACACAACAGTGGAAACCTATGGAAAGTCCCTGAAAAGTCACCGTAGAAACAGGTCAAAAAAGTAAACCAGCCGTAACAAATCTCCGTCAGTGAGCAATCGCCAGGGATTCTTATTGTGTAAAGGAAAAAATGTCAAGGAATGCAGTTCAGTTGTGATGGATAGAAACATGATCAAAATCGAGACGCAGGGCTGGAACGCCGGCAGCAGCCGCAGTGTGGTGAGGAGGTACTTGATGGAGGGTGGTGATTGTGCTGTGTGGCACTTATCTGTGTCTCTAGGATATGCTTGTTGCAGTTCCCTGATGCTTGCTACTTGTATTGAAAGCTGCTGGGTAGCAGTAGTGCTATACAGAAGCATTCTCAACAATAGCCCTAGGGTGGTCCAGGGGCTGTAATGCAGGGGTGGGGGCCAGGTGCACCTGGCTTTCAGTCCTGGCTTTACTACTAACTTGCCGTGTGACCTTGGACAAGTCCACCTCTTCCCGACCTGTATTATCTGCAGGGGGAGGCCGTGGAGATTGTGTGCAGCACTTCACGTGCTTACAGCTTTAGTTAGCATCAGCCAGTGCTGCCATTTGACTGCTCCCAACACCACACTCTTCCTTGTCTGCAAATCCAAGAGCTGGAGGTTGGGGGAAGAGACGCACCGTCTTGTCTTATCCGCTCCTATCCCTGTTGGGGCAGGGTGGTGTTGGCGTGCTGCCTGTTTGGAACGACTCCTGTCATAGCTTTCCAACCGGCTCCCATGAATGTGTTTCAGTTTAATTAGGATTAATTTAATCCTAATTTTTTTTATTTTTCTTTGTGGTGGCAACTACCCCTAAATGATTATCCAATTCCCCCTCCCCCAACTCTGCCCTTAGCTGTCACTTAGTCTAGCTATAGCCGTGTAGTTGTTGCTCTGCTCGGAAGCTGGCCCTCCGCCTCGTTAACCATTAGAGTCGCCCTTCTCTGAAAGTGCCTCCAGTTTGTCAACAGCTTCGTAGTGTGCAGATGGGGCCTGCTGGATCCTTCTTCCTTAATTCAAAGTCTGGCCTGAGTTCTGAGTGATTTCTTGTGGCTGTTACCTCTGGCTTGGAGGTCTGGAGCCGGCAGGGATGGGAGGTGATTTGGAGGGCTGTAAGCTAGTACAAAATCCTCTTTGAATTCTTTCGAATCCTCCCCTCCCCCTTCCGCACGGCCCACCTGGCTGTCACAATTGCACTGACATTGCAAAAAGCTGGTATTATCACTTGCAGCTTATTGCCTCCCCCCCACCTCCTCTCCTTCCTTCTGACCTTGAAAAACTACCTCCTTGTAGATTGCCTTTCTCTGCAAACCCAGTGTTGGCACGTTAGCTACCAATCCCACTTCACTAGCCTAAGCATGTTGTGGACTCGGCCCCTGCCTCCAATTACAGAGGGCTTAATGTATCGTTAGCCTGGTGTAGTGAATCATCAGAGTCTGGTTCCAGCTTTCGTTGTCTGTCTCATTTCCTGCTCTTAGAAACCCTTGAATCAGCCTGTCCCAGGCTGAATAACAAAGTGCATCCTTGTGAGCTTACCCAAGGTCTCGTTGAAGTGTTTGGTGAAATCCAACTGTGTTTTGGGAGCGGTGAGAGAACCTTCATTAGTCCCACCTGCCTTGGTCACAAGTGAGATGAGGATCCGATCCATCTGGTGTGTAGGTACATTCCTGATGGACTTTCACTGTTTTCTTTTGGGGACGTTTCCTCGATCCCCTTCTCGGTCGCATTCCAGAGACTTGCCCAAACCCATCCTCCTCGCCACTTGAACGTGTGCCGTGGTAGGAACTCGGTGGGGAGTCCTTCCTGGAGGATAGCCTCATTTGGATGCATTCCTCACAAATGTGGATCTATCTCCGTCTCTTGCGCAGCATGATCTCCTCGTTCCCAGCTGCCAAGTCCTGCTGGAATCTCTGCCCTGGTTTCTTTTTGTGTAAATGGGTGTGGGCGCGAAGGAGACTGAGCTGAGGCATTAACCATGGCTTTAATGTGTTTCCAAAATAAAAAAAATAAACGTAATTAAACAATTATTGCAGTAACTTTTCCACTTGTTGGGGGCGGTTAGGAAATGGCTCTTTCCAGTGTGTTTTGGCTTGTTCTGGCAGAGCACTTCTCCAAGACCTATGGGCTGGGTGCTTTGGCATCGTTCCTGCTGTTTCTCCCTCTTCATCTCCCGCTGGCCATGTGCACTTGGCTGTTCTGTATGCAGCGTGGCGGGCACAGTGGCTCACACTTCAGAGCCTCAAAGCACTCTTCATCTAGGCCTTATAGCACCCACGTGGAGTAACAAAGAATCGGCCAAACTGAGCAATGTCACTTGCCTGCATTCAGGGGATGAGGATAACGCATCCCATGCCCTGTGTTGTCGAGACACCAGACCATCCTTGCCTTCCTAGGAAAAGTATTAGCACTTCCAGAGTCTTGTCCACGCTTCTCAGTCTCAGGCTGGAGGTTTTAAAGGGAATTTAAAATGATGAAAGCAACAGGGGTCCCTAGGATGTCATCATGGGTATGAAAAGACCCTGCTAGAAAAGCACCACAGCTGAGAGGTACCCTGAAAATGGAGGCTTGTTTCGTTGAGGAAGCTCGGTTGCTTTTCTTCTTAAGCCTTTGACTGCAATTTGTGCTCTGGGGTGAGAAGCTGCAGTCTGCTGATTGCTCATGTCCCACAGGGGTCCAGAGCAAGAGCAGCAGTGGGGACCTGGTCTGCTTTTATATAGTGTCTTCAGTGCAGCTTCATAACCCCTCCTCAAGGAGATGTCAGCAGAGCACTCGGTCTCCCGGAAGAAGGCACCTCGGGAATAACCTTCGTTGGTATTTCTCTGGTTCCCATGGGCTCTGTACAAGTTGTCACCTTGTGTCTTTTGGAGAATGTTGGAAGAGGGAAGCATGCTTGCAATTCGTAGCACCCATGCACTACGCTGGAAGTGACCTTCTTGAATGTGTTTGACCATGTTGGAAAGAAGAAAGACGTGCATCTACGTCGTGTCAAAAGCTGACACGTCTGCCGTTCCAGCTCATCACCCTTGGTTGCTCCACTCTGATCTGTGGCTGCAGATCCTGCATGCCCCAGTGCTCCAGGTGCTCTTTGTAGCTTCTGCCACGCCACATTTCAGCAACGTGAACATCCTAAGCCAGGGCTTGTATGTTGGCATCCGCCTTCAACCACGTTTAAATCCAAGACGCAAGCATCTCTTCCAATGAAAACAGAACGCCCAGTGGGTTGGGTTGAGACTGAACAGTGCACAAAACTGAAATAATTTTATATAGGGCAGAATTACAGCTATGCTGAGTTCCCCTTTCTTGGTTAGTTAGTGTTCATTCTAGACAAGAGCTCCAGGGGCAATGTGAATGTGGAAGAGTCCACGCTGTGCAGTTTGTCCACGAAGGTGTGGAGAAGGAAAGTCTGTGCCATGGGAATGGGATTCATTCTTAATGGAGTCAGCACCTGCTCCCAAATGGAGGCACTTCTGGCTCTCTGCTACAGCTAACTCCTTCCTCTGCACGGAGGGGTCCAAAACTCTTTGATGGTGCAGCCCTGGAACTAGATATGGCCTTCTCTCTCCTTTTGCCCTCAACCCGGGCCCTGAATTTGTGGGTCTATTCCCAGCGAGGGTGCTAGTCCTGGTGACACACCTCTCCCATCCTCTATAAATTTACCATCTTTAGATGACCGTCCCAGCTTACATAAAGTGGGACGGTTACATCACGTGAAAGTTCCTCCTGAGATCTCCGGAAGAAGAAAACTCATTTCACTTCAGGGTGTCACCCTGCCCTTTCAAAGCACTTTCTTAGAACCAAGAGAGAAGGAGGTAGTGTGTTAGGGCTGTTTTCCTAATTACTGTCTCGGGGGGAGCTATTGTAATGTGAATAAATGAATTGGATTATTGTTAACTTGCTGGTGAATACCATCTAAACTGGACCTGGTCTCTGTTTCCCTTTTGCCAGCTTCAGCCTGTTGAGTTCTAAGGGGCTCATCTGGTCCCGTCTTCTCAAGTACATCTTGAGAACGCACACGTGTGTATTTGTCTAAAGTAATGAATTCCAGGTAGTGACTCTCTTGTCCTACAAAAATCAAGGCAGTCTGATTGAAATACAGATGTGCTCTCAACTTTTCCTGCCTTTGGCTTTCTCCATGACCTACACATTGGATCCTGATGTCCCAATTGGAAGCAACTGAGATCAGTGGGTAGGTTGTTTACTAAGCTGTTGCCTTGAAAATGCTCTTGCTGTGCCCAGTCCACATCCATTCTGTTGTGGGGCAGGCGGCAAAGTCCGATTCCTCTTCTTTTGTCTCCTGCAGGGTGGTAGGTCTAGTCGTAGCATCATGTCATACCTCTGCTGATGCCAAAATGAACCTTAAGTGCATTCCCCATCAGTTAGCTCAATGGATGACTGTGGCCAGCTACTGAAGCCAGCATAAATATACGAGCTCATCTGGAAATGCAGCCTCTTCAGAAACCTGCTTGTAAAATGAACCATTGGACTTCTGTTGGCTTGAGGTTACACATATTAGACCAGTGGCTACTACAAAAAATATCCACCTTTTGTTATCCCAGCAATCACCCCTGAGTGAAAGATGCATACTGCAACATAGTCAGCTGCATGGAAAACTTGCTGTTGATTAAACATGTGGAGATCCTTGTAGGAAACATGTGAATGTGTCTTTGGCTTGTGTCCCTTGGAATAAGACGGGGATTCATGTCTAGAACTGCAACTCTTTTGGGCTCTGCCGATCCACATCCTCCCCCCCATCTATCCTGCAGGCTTTCATTATACCCTTCCAGAGGTAGAGCTAGTTTTGAAGTCCATCCAGGTGTGGACTAAGTAAAGAGGCTTCGAGATTATGGTAGCTATTCTGCAACTCATTAACTCAATCCCTTCCCCAGCTTTCCATCTCCACCCTGTGCCTGGGGTCTTTTCTTGTTACTGCACTAAGTGCTTCTCACTTAATCTGGCTCACCTGGACAGGTGGAGCAAGAGTGGAATTGCCTTCCGGCAGAGGACTCTTGCAGTTCTCGGATATAGTCTGCAGAGGAGCCTGTTTGGGGGACTGCTAATCCCAGTTCAGTGTTATGACAGCTGCTTGTTCAACACAGTTTTGAAATGGGCACTGGAGGAGAGGGGGTGTGTGAAAGAGAGAACCATGTGCATTTCATTGCCTGATAATTCCTCCCATGCTCGTAAACTTGCTACGATAGGTCTCTTGCAAGGCTCACAGTACCATACCGTTTTGGAAAAAAGGTTGCAAAAAGCCGAGATTAATTCTGGCCATCTTTGTGGCTGCTCCCGTTCAGACCTCTTCCAAAATGTCTCCATCACTTCCCTGACAGTTGGAATTTATAAGCAGCGTGTTTGTTTTTTTTTCCCCAAGTTGTCTTAGTAGCACATTTATTGCGAAAACCCATTTAGATTCTGTTTTTATTGCCACATGGAGAGGCTGCTTATGACTAACAACCTTGCTTGTGGTTATGCTAGCACCCAGACCTCAGTGGGGATTTGCTGTGCTGGGTGTTGCACTTGCCTAGGAATAGGCAGATGTTTTTTCTTACTTTGGGCAGTTTATAGCAGAAGGCCGAAATTTTACCAAGTTCATGGGCAGATTCTCCCCTGCCCCCAAGTGCCATTTGTCTACTTGCATGGCTTTCTCTGTAGGAGTGAAGGCTTGGAGGAGACATCTATATTGCGGGGAGAGTGGCAGGAGAAAATATCAGGTTGTACTCACCTACTGTATTGTATTTTCAGTTATTTATCTAACTTTCACTGTTCATTTGACCAGGATGCTTCTCCATTTAGCTGCTATCTATTGGCTCAGGTCTTCTTGGCATCACTGCAGAAGGAGGTTCTGAGAGAAGTGCTTTACATAACTCTTTGGGGAAGAGGGGGACACAGTGCAGAGGCTGTGAACTAGCGGCTTGGAAGTAGCAGAGGCAACCTAGACACAGCAGCCTGGAGGTACCTGCTTCTCAAAGTAGCTTGTTAGTAGTGGTAGAGGCCCCCAAGGCAGCTGTAAATGAGGTAGTACTGGAAGCAGTGCCTAAATAACCAAGCTCCTGTTTATGGGAGGGGCTCACTAGATCTATCTTAGAGCCACAAAAGCTAGGTACTTGCCAATCTT
>NW_005842089.1:1701581-1713776 GCF_000455745.1 Alligator sinensis
TGTCCATAATTACTATAGCATTACTACTAGCACCTGGATTTTAATTTTTACTGCTACTAGTACCTGGACATTGGGCTGCCCTACGGCCCTCCCTTCCTGCCTTTCTATGATAAGGGAGCTCTTCCCGTGCTATCGATAAGCTCAGAATTGTGCTGTCAAGAAGCTTCATCTCCAGTGGACTCTACAGTTCAGACACGGCGCACAGGCTGAATTAGATTCGGTCTCTGTGGGTTCATGCTGTGAGTTGGATCTGTCTGGTCTAGTTTAAAACAGCTAAGATGTAAACTCTGGTCATGCAATCCTCAGAGAGATGGCCACAGCCCTGCTAGCAACAGCTGTGGTTTAAAACCTTTTCCACCAACTATGTGGGTATGGCATGAATTTCTCCATTGTCCACCCAGCACTAAAAGATTTCACTGTCCCTCTATGAATATTGTTCTTTTTTACAGCGCTTTATTTCCCTTCCTTCGTAGCTTGTTCTTCCTTGGCTAGCTGTTGTGCATAGCCCTTGCTGCCTGGGTTCGGCCTTTTTTTTTTAATTTTTTTTTTTTAACAAACATTGTGTATATGGTTTTAACTCTGCTGTTCTCTTCTCTTGTTCTGTAATTGCCACCCTGCTGCTCCTGTCTCCTGTTGTCACATCAACCCGCTCTCAGTTTAAAGGTCTGTGATGGTTGTCCTCTGCCGAAGGTAGAGTGGAGCGGCAAAATATTTGGGAGCAGAAGGGGATAGAGTTACAGGGGGAAAGAAAGATTGTTGTAAAAAGTGGTATTAAAAGTGTAGCACATCAAAAGTGCCAGAAATCAAAATTCTAGTGGTGTCTTGGTTTGCTTGTGCCTGCTCCAGCTGGGGCTGTGTGCACCTGTCACAGGTTCTGTGGCCTTTGGAAATGAAGCTGTTGCTGGTGTATTGTGCTAACGTGCCCTACATCTTCCTGCAGATTGAAAACTTTTCAGCCTCTCCCTTTTTTCCCCCCTCCAGTTGTAGTGTTCTCCCTTCCTGTGCCGTACCCCAAGCCATCATCCCAGCTCAGGCTTAGAGGAAATGCTGTGTAGCTTTGTCTGCATAGCTTTGTCCTCGTTTTTACTGGCTGTAAAAGTCACCGGTGGCAGTGAGGGTTTGAATTGCTGCTCCCAGGCGGAGGGATACCTTGGACAAAGCAGCAAAAGACCTGCATGGTGCAGTTTCTCAGTCCCCTCAAGCTCAGGACTCCTTTCTGATCAGCCAAGCGCATCATTTTGCAGTGGGCCCTGGGCTGCTTCATCCACATATGAGATGTAGGTGGGAGAACTGGGTTCGGGCTGTCCACTTCACTGTGAGCGAGCCTCCCCTTCCCCCTGTGCCTGCAGTACCAGCTCCTTGCAAGCCATATTGGGAATTAGCTCTGCCTCTCAGCTAATCACTTGTATCTGATTCAGTTTCCAGGCCGAGCGCCCGGCATTAAATGTCGTCATTTTCCCTCTGCTCCATGAGGACTTGACCGAAGTCATCAGAGATGTCCCCATGATGCACTTGGACGAAATTACCTTGTTTAAAAGCAGAGTGGCTGAAGAGCCTCCGAACCTGTGGTGGTGACCCTGCCATCACATGCGGGACGGTGGGAGCGAACCTGTGAAAACAGCTTCTTGTTGGCCTGCATTGTCCCTTCCTGACCTCGAGGCTGCCTGCCTGGATGCTGGACAGTCACTTTAACTCAGTGCAATTGCAAAGCAAAAAAGCTCGGACTCTGTATCGGGTAGTGCTTACACCTGAAAATCCAGTCTTGAGGTCTCTGGAACCATGTGGGTGTATTTCCCTGCGGTTAATAATGAATTCCTGTTACTTTGTGTTAGTTTAAGGTAAGCCACGCTAATGTAATGGACTCCCTTTCCCTCCACCTCTCGTTGCCCGGTGCGTTTGTCTGTGTACTTTGGCAGTATGCTCTGTTGTTTTCTTGGTGCCTGTCCTTTGCTTGAGTCTGTTATTGGCAAGGAGGAGGACTGATTCCAGGGGAGCATTCATGTCCCTTTAGTTAAAGTGGACCCCAAGGTGTATTGTTGAGGTGAAATGCAGCATCTCTCTTGCGCTGTGAATGCATACATAGCCCCGTGTTCAGTGAAGTGTATTTAGGCGTATTTTCTGTTGAGAAAAGAATCTGTTTTTAATAACCAATTATGACTGTTCACATTTTGCAGCCATCGTTACGTTCTCCTTGCTCTTTGGTGTTCTGGTTGCTTGACCTTGGCGGCAGAAATTCCTCGTTTTGTCTTGGAAATCTGCTTTCTCAAACCCTGTGTTAGCAAGTGTCTGGCATGGGCCCACCTATCCTGAGGCTGTCACCGGAGCTTTAAACCCAGTGAAAAGGCTTTTCCACCGTGCAGCGGAGCTGCGGCTCTGGTGTTCCTACTCTGTCTCCACACGGTGTGCTGGAGTCCATGCTGGCTTAGAGACCCTATGAAGTATTTTTCCAAGTGCCATTTCAATAGGCTCGCTTGCTCCACTGAATGTCATTAGGAGTGTGTAATGGCCTGCGTCACATCTTCAGGTTGCCTTATTTATCCAGCACTTTCTGAAGCAGCAGACAGCTGTGCCAGATGCCAAAATGCACGTTCTTAGAGTCAGTTTTCCAGGTGGCGATAGGAAATCCTGCTCTGTGGAGGGTTCTGTGGTACAGGCTATCCACTAGAGTTTCTTGAATGCTTGGTGATGATGAGCTAAGCAGATGTGCTGTGACATCATTCCTGGAAGGAAACCCAATATTTCTCCAGGTGGCATCATCATTTCCTGCCCAGTATTTCCCGCACAGTAGTGCCATAGCTGCATGTGCTGTCCAGTGCACAGCTGCTCCTGGGAATCGTGTCATCATTTCAGAGGGATAGATTTGAAAGCAGACTTCATCTTCATGGATCAAACCTCAGCTGCTCTTCCCCTACTCTGATTGCTGGGGATCCTGGTTTTCTCTGATTTAAAAAAAAAAAAAAAAAAAATCCAAATTTCCTGACTTAACCCCCTCCCCCTATCCATGTATTTCCATGATTTAAAACAAAATGCCATTATCAATCCAAATAATATATAATGGCATTTTGCTTTAATCACGGGAAAATGTGAATTTTTTTTTTGTTAAATCAGAGAATTTTGGATTCTTTTTATCAGAGAAAACCAGGATCCCTGCTGATTTGCCAGCATCTGGCTAAATAAGTCTGGAAGCTCCTGTTCTGCATGTTAAATGCTGGACCAGCCCCAGCTAATACCTACAAGTAGGGCACAGTTGCAGAGCACTTCCAGACTTCTCTCAGCAGAAGCCTAACGGCGCAACTATGCATTACTAAATGAATCTGTACATGCATGTTTGCACTCCTCCTTGTGGGTAGGAGCTCCAGTCGGACAGTTTAGCCTTTCTGCAGACTTTTCCCTGTCCTTCCCTGGGGAATGGGGATTTAACATCTTCCTTCCCCTCAAGCCCAGCTGCTCAGAGAAGGGGACCTAGTGTTAAGCCTCTGGCCATGCATCTAATAGATGCTGTCAAGTGAGTTTGTGCCCTTGCTTCAAGCAGGTGTCCTGCAGCACAGCATCAGCCAAGCTGCTAGCAGGGTGCTCCAGTGCTACATAGGACTTTCGAACCGTCTCTGACTTGTGGTTTGGTTTTTGGTTAAGCAAGAGCATGGAAAGGAGTAACTGCCCTTTTTGCCAAGTGCCCTACCACTGTTTATTGTCTAGCACTCCCAGTTTTTCTACCCATCCTGTATCTGTCTCTCATCTGTTTTGTGCCTTCTTCTAAGGTAAGCTGCAGCATCCCCTAACTCCCAGATGGGGTAGACTTCTAGGAAGGGATGTAAGCCACTGCCCTGTCAAGCTGAGGCCATGTTATCTCTGCACAGCTGCTGGCTTGCTTCCTTCCTGCACATGCATTAATGGGGAGAGGCAAGGAGGGACTTTTGAAGCTCTGCCAAAGGATGCTTTTCTACCTGTATCCCCATTGCCTGCAATATCATTGCTGGAGAGGGAATGCAAAGGGGTTAAAGGTATGGAGCCAGCTCCACTTCATGCATAAAGGGATGGATCCCATGCACTAATGATGTCCTGCATCAGCTTATTGCTGGCACCTGAATGTTTCCAAAATAAACCCTTCCCCACCTGGACCCAGGATCTCCCCTTCTGATGTGCACTTGTGCATCTATGAGGGATGGCTCCATGAGGTCTGGTGCTGAGGGAGCCAGCAGCTCCTGTGTCCTTCTTGTTGGTGGCTTCAGTGGCACCTGCTGGATCCTGTTCAGATCTGGGGCAGCTGCTGAAAAGGGGTCATTCGAGTGGATTCATGGGCACAGGTAATCATTCCTAATAGCAGCAGTGACGATCCTAACTAGACCAGCCACAGGTAGGAAAGACGGTACCTCAAGAAGCAGTAAGGAGACCAAAAAAAAATCTCCCTTCCCCACTCCCCCAAACCTGTGGCCCTGTGCTCAGCATCCCCTCTACAAATCCTCTTAATGCAAGTGAGAATTTCCGCTGCTTGTGCACTCCAGGCAGGATTCACCAGATGTTAATAATGTGCTTATTTTCTCTAAGTGCTATTTTGGCATCGGTGTTAATTACAATTTATATTCTGCAACATTTACACTGGGAAAAGAACCCACCCTAATAGTCCCCAATTGGCAGAGCTGGGCTATTAAACGTAGCACCATATGCTCTGTACAGAGGAGTATATGGGGCTCGCAGCCGTGTCAGCGCAGAGGTTCCAATGTGCCACGTTGGGGAGGAGAGAATAGAGGGACTGGGTTTTTTTTCCTGTGTTTTATTTATTTATCCCCCACTCCACCCCTCTTGTTCCTGGTTCTTATTTAATACCAAATTCTCTCTCTCCTTTCCCCATCCCCTGCAGCCCTTCCCTGCCCTCTGGGGGTGTCTGGATGAGATGATCTGAGCCCACTAACACCGTTTTCTTTAGATACCTCTATGCCCACATGTGCTAAGGAAGTGGCAGAAGTGGAAATAAGGAGTTGTTTGTAACCTCACTTGTGCCAGAGCGGGTGTAGCAAAGGGGCTCCAAAGTCCAGCAGCCCTGTGCGCTCCAGGCGTCAGAGGTGACTTGGTTTGTGTGAGAGAGCGAGAGAGATTGTGCTAGTGCTTGGGTCAGTGAGCTTGGAAAGGTGCCTACTGGGGGACGCGAACCTGCACGGGTCTCCTTCTCTCCCTTTTGGGCTCTCCTTAGCTGTTGTCATGCCCCCTAGCACCAGCTCTGATGGGGTGCTGTGATGCCGTCACCCTCCACATAGCCAGATTCCCAGTGCTCGGAGAGACTCAGCTGTCGTCCTGTAGACTGGCACCTGAGGAGGAGATGAAAGGGAAGGTGAGAGAGCACGGGTCAGTGGTCAGACTGTGGGGCCACTGGCTCCTTGTGACTTGGGGCAAGTACTTCAGTCCTGCACCTCGCTTTGCCCCGTATGTAAAATAGGGGTGCATGTTCATCAGCCCAGGGCAGGGTGCGGGAAAGCTGGATCTGCCTGAGAGCAGCAGCTAGGGTGGAGTCCTGGGGGGTGATGGGAGCAGGGCTCAGTTGCTCAGCCTGGCCTGGCAGGGAGGGAGGGAGGGCACTGCCACTGCCTGCTGCCATCCACATGGAAATTCGTCTTTCTTGGGAGGGAAGGAGAGAGATGCAAAACACTAAGGGCCTTAGGGAGCATCCCAGGCAGGGGCTGTTCATCTTCCCCTCCTGGGATGTGTCCTGCTAACAGCAGGCTGTCCCTGAGCAGGGCTGGGGGAATCCTCCCCTCGCTCTCCCGGTCCAAGGTGGGAAGGCTGGGAGTCCTTCGTAGGAGATCGGGTACCAGTGCTCTCCCCTCCTATTCTGCCCACTTCCACCTCCTCCTGGATCCAGCTGCCTCCGTAACTCTCGCACTGCGGTATCCCCGCTGCACAAACATCCTAGTCACTTAGCAAAAATGAGTGTCCCAGACAGCGCAGCAGGTTTGTCTGATCTGCTTACGGGCGTCTCAGCCCACTACACGCTGATCCTGGCTGATGCCCCGTCCAGACAAAGCTTTTCCCCCCTGCCTGGAGAAGTATAAACCCACAAAGAAGGAAGCGTTACAAGTGGTGCTGAGCTACTGCAGAGGAAAATCTCTCTCTCTTTGCAGGGTCTCCTCCCCGTTCGATCGGAGGCACAGGCAGCCGGGGCACTCTAGCAGGAGAATCATTTCCATAGAAACCAATCAGGAGGTTGTACGGGGAATAATGATTAATAGCGAAGGGATGTTGCCTCGGGCCCTTTTCATTTTTTAGGGGGCAGCGAGGGACACCGCAGCACGGAGCAGAGCACAGGTAGGGGGACACGCAGCCTTTCCAACTAATGAAAACCAGCTCTTCCATTAATTTCCAGGCCAGCTCCCTCTGCCCGCCCCCGACGGCTGCTTTCCAGCTTTCTTTGAATGTACAAAATGGCCAACCTGGTTAGAAATAATAATAATAAAAATGGATGGATGGGGCCTGACTATTAACATTGTTGCTGTTAGCAGCAGGATTTCAGCCATAAAACATGAAGCAAGGGAGACATTGACCTTTCTGCTGTTTGAAATGAATGGAGACATCGATATCTATTGTTTCCAGTGGCATTGACCTCTGACACCCTCGTTTCTCCCACCCCCTCCCTTTTTTTTTTTTATTTCCCCCTGACACTGGAGGAAAGGGGTCAGTTGGCAGCATCTATTGATCCCGTTCGTTCTCAGTGATAGGGAAATAATTAGGATTTTGAAAGTCCTACAATGCGCCGGCCAAAACTGTATCTACGCCCCATGGAAATTCAAAGCTCCCAGGTCAGAGGGAAGATGGATCAGTATAGGTTTAATTGCTATGTTGTTTTTTCTATTTATTTATTTTTATTTTAGCTTTTAAACTGGTAAGTGTGTGGTGGGGTTTTTTTTTATGTGAGTACACTTGGAGTCGGGATGCCTGGTGCCTTGTTTTATTTATTTATTTTTGTAAGTCACCCCTCTTGTGTGAACTTCATCTCTGCACTGAGAATGCAAAATCAGGCATGGCTAATTAGCTGTATGACAATTAAGTAATGTAGCACAAAACCATTAGGACACTGGATGCGTTTTTGAAGTTTGTCCTTTGAAGTGGAAGCTGCAACTCCCTGCCCAAGGCTGCTGAGGAAATGTTTGTCTATCAAAACTTTCTTTGAAAATAAATGCCAGCATGAGAGTCCCTGTCCCTCTCCCTTCTATATAAACAGGAGATGAATTGTCCCCCCCCCCACTTGTAAAAACCACTGGCATTGAGAAGAATAGCGATTGCCAAAAAAAAAAAAAGAGGCATTAAAGGGCCAGTTGGTCTCTTTGCATACTCCTCTCTAGGCTGTCGAATCGTGTTGATATGGAAGAGAACATATACAAGTTCCACCTGTTACGGGTTGATTGGAGAAAATGGCTCTCCAAATCTCAAGGTATGACCCTGTAATGGGCTAAATGACACCAGGAACTCATGCCACCTGTTTGCAAATGACTGACAAACTCCTCGATTTTTAACAGCCCCATCTGTGCCCTTGTTTTACACTTGTGTTTACAGCTGGCTGTTTGTCGCTAGTCACGAACCACCCGGTTGGGATGTGCAACTCATGTACATTTGTGGCATGTAAAAATTCAAATAAAGAGTGAAACTGATTTTAAAACCAGTCAGCTTTGTTGTCTGTCTTCTTGCGGTCCTTCCTCCCCACCCCTAGAAATCGAAACATGCTTTTGATGGACAGGCTTCTATGTTGAATTTATAATGGTAGCCTTGGAAGGCGTGTTTAGGACTGGCTGTCTGTAAACCTATTGTGGGTGGGGGTGTAATAAGCTTCCCTATAAGGTTCTGCTAACCTACCTCAATTCTGATATAGATTGTAATCCTATC
Source organism: Alligator sinensis (assembly GCF_000455745.1). NCBI lineage: Eukaryota > Metazoa > Chordata > Crocodylia > Alligatoridae > Alligator > Alligator sinensis. Next base: position 1,709,451 of record NW_005842089.1, read on the forward strand.
CATACTGTTAGCGTGGCTGGGCTCCGTTGTGTCCACTGAGGATAAGTGCCTTGTATTTATGTTGCATCACTTTTCTTTTTTTCCATCTTGCATCTCAAAGCTCTTGATGAACGGTGACTAAAAGCTCATAATAAGAGAACTGTCGGCTCTAGTTGGCAGATGAATAAACTGAGACTTGGAGAAGTGAAATGGCTTGCCCCAGCATCACTTGCTCTGCCCGAGCCTGGGATCTCTATCTGACTCCCGGTCTTCTGCTCAGCAAGGTTACACTGGATTTTTCAGAATTGCTAATGCAAAAAACGTACAAGATTGTGGTTCTGTGTATGCGAAATGGCCTGTTCAACTTGGGGCTGATGGGTGCTCTGTACAAACACCAGTATTGCACACAGTGACTTCATGTGCACAATTCTGAGTGTGCTCCCTTGGGTGTCTGTCTGGCACCAGCCTGAGGCAGGCTTAAATAGGAGCTCAGCCTACCGTGGATCTAAGCCCGAGGTCTTGGGGGGATGGTTGGGCATGGTAAGTAATGTCACAGTTAGCTGGCCCTTCACACTACTGTCAGATAAATAATGCAGACTTTCAGGGACCTTCATATTGGTTACCAGGGCTGGAGGGGAGAACTGCTTTGCAAGACCCGTTTAATAATGTAGCACCCCAGCAAGCATCCTTGCTAGCAGAAGAAGGAGCTGACCAATCTGATGGCAGCAAAGCATTGAAACAGAGGTTGTTAAAGGTGAATTTGAATAGCTGAGGTGAAGTTACAGGGACCCTGGTTTCACAGATACGTTTATGCCTTGATCTCACTGCAGTGCTGGAGATTGGAGGGGCAGAGGGTTAAGTAGTATAAATAAAGAAAATCAGGGTATGCTGCAAAAAGGTGAACATACAAAAAGCAGCATCTGCATCCTGGCTAATCAATGCTGGCTGTTCTTGCCCACAGCTGCATGGGTCAGCACCGGCAGGTCCCGTCGCCTCTTTGTCACTTCAGATGAAAGCTTGGTTTGTCATTTTGTGAGGGGCATGCAGTGTTGTTCACAAAGGCATATGCGCTATTAAATATTGAAGCCTTCTGGAAGGGTGTGTGTGGAGTGCTGTGCATTGCCCTTGGGTATGGTAAGAGCAGCAGTGGCAACAGCCTCTGGATTTGCCTACTGTTAAAAAAAACAAAACTGGTAACTTCTGAGCAGAAGGGGTAAAAGTGCTGCATTCTGCCCAGACGTACAGCTCTCATTGCTCCAGTAGCGAATACTGGCTATGAATTTTTTGCAAAGAAGGCCTGAGGCCTTGTTCACACGCAGTTGCACCTATTTAAAAGCGTGGTATTTTTTTCTCTTTCTAAACACAGTTTAGTAAAACTCAGTGCAGCTTTGCACAGGGGCATGCTCAAGTGGCTGAAAACCCTGGCTTCCCTTGGCTAAATATAACAGGAGCAGTCTCTCTTACTGCTGCAGATTGGTGATTTATTAAGTGAAGCGACACAGGGTTTTGTACCAACCAGTTTAATTAGACTGGCGTAAGGAGAGGTTTGTCAATATAGACTATCGCACATCTTTTGTCGGGAATAGCTTTAAGGAACCGCACTCCTGGGTCTCCCAAAAGTGTCTTGTGGTTTCTGTGACTCTCTTTCTTTGTTGCTGTGGCTGCTTTTGCCATTTGGACTCCAAATGGGACCTCTGAGGCCCACCCCATTCCATTGCTCTCGCATGCTTCAGTTATGGATTTTATTGTTCCAATAACTTTTATCTTGATGTGCTTTTGGGGGAGGAAGAAGAGATAAGCAGGGAGGAGGCTGAGGAAGGAATGTGCTTTCTGACTCCATTGCAAAATGCCAACTGTTAACACGGGCATGCTGCTGCATTGTTTCAGCATTAATAATTTGAGCATAGAGGGGAATTTAAGGAGAAAACAACCGAACCATTTTATCCTGCAACTCTAGCATTAGGTGTATAGGCCAGTGGAAGAAGTCTCGCCAAGCTGAAATCCAGACCAAAAATCCAGCCACTTTTGCATTTTGTAGTGCTCCCCTTGCAGACCAAAAAAGCAGCCACTTTTGCATTTTGTAGTGCTCCCCTGCCTTTCATCAGGGTCTAGGAGGGTTTCAGCAAGGTGGGATATTTGGGAGGAGGCTGGCCAGGCATCTCTCTGGGGTGGGTTATAAATCGCGAATCTTGTATCTCTGCAGGGGCCTGGAAAATGTGACTTGAGGTCTCTTTCATCCCTAGGACTTCCCCGTGTTTCCAGGGCATAGGCATTCGGTGCCTGGAAATGAGCTCTAAGCACTGGGCTATCCAGCCAGCCAGCTCTGTGCAAGTGTCAGTCGGATGAGTTGGGGCAAGGAAGATACTGAGAGCACTGGAGGTATTTGTGAAGAAGAGGAGAACAGATAGGGATAAAACACGCTCTGCAGTTTAGGGCAGAGAATAAAATGTCCAGCAGGGCTCCAGATTCACTATTGGAGTCTGAATCCAAGCCAAAATGGGGAGGAGAAAATGGCATGTAAAGGTGAACATGGAGCCAAGTACTGGTACCACCTGAAGATCAGCATTCAACTGGCTCACTGTCTGCTAGCCTAAGCTGCTTTGGGGTGATAGAGGAGGAATGCGCGGGCATCTGGGATATGCAGCCACTTGGAGCAAAGGCCCTGCAATCTTTCATCACTCCCCAAACAAAGTAGCTGGAGCATGTGCAGCAGGGAGTGTGGAGAGAAGAAGGTGGAGCCCCTTTCGCACCTCCAGAGAGGGGAAGATCTTGGATCGGTCAGGTTGGGGTACTAACTTTCACTCCTCTGTTTGAAGTGCCCCCATCAAAGATTGACCACAGCCTGGTCTCACATTCCAGTTCTCACCCCTCTGCTCCTCGCTTATAATTACTGCTTTGTGCAAGGCATGAACTGCTCCCAAATGTTGAGGGCTGCCTTGTTTAATTGGGCGACGAATACCACCTACCTGTGACATGGGCTATCTTACCAGAGATACAGTAACTTAAAACCTACGTTGTCGGATCTAGGGGGAGGTCAGTATGCAAAGAGCAGTATTCGTAGAGGTTTGGTTGCCAGGAGATCGGAAAACTCAGCAAAGCCTCGACAGGGAAAAAAAAAATGTGTAGAGCTCATTCAACAATGATGGTGAGCCTGTCTGTGCACAACTCAGCTGCTTCTTAACAGTTGTGTAACAAGCCCTTCTTGGTAAGGAGATTGGGCTGTTTGATGTGTGTTTCTTCTGTCAATCGGGTCCGAATCCTCGACTCTGGGGCCAGTTTGACTCATCTAGCAGGCAGTCTGAGAAACTGCTCTGCTATCTCTGACCATACTGAGGCCATCTGGTGTGTACGGCTGCAGAGGAGCAGTGCTCTAGGTTTGGGAGTGCTTACAAAAGTGAGGGGCGATACACCCGAGTAGGGCCTGTCACTCACCACAGCGGATTCACAAAAAATCATAATACAGAAAATTACCAAGACAGAATTAGATGGGCAGCAGAAACAAATGGGTCCTGCCTTGACAGCTGGTAGATATGTATTCTGATGGATCACCATTGGTGGTCCAATATCTCAGACGCTGATTTCTGGCCAGGAAAGCCCCTGTGCCATGGTTGGAAGCCAAGGAAATCAGTGAAATTACACTCGGGCAGAATTTGGACCATGCTGTTGATACGTAGGATCTGATGGCAGGGGCTTCCCAGCTCACATCAATAGCTGTGATATGCTACGGGTTCAGAGGATGGTCTCTTCGAATGGGTGATCAGCACCACAGTCGTTCTTTGCCACCACCTGGATCCAGAAGTTGCTGCAGACACCTGAGAGCAAGCTTTATGCGCAAGATCCACTGACTCACCCACACGTGCTTCCTGTGACCTCACCCTTTGCAGCAATTCTGCATCATTGGCTCATGCCCTGCAATGGGTGCGTGTGGCTGTGGTCTACATCAGATGGAGCTTCTGAGCTGACTTCAGAGAGGACGTATGTGCAACCTCTCCCAGTGTTGAAGTCCATGTTGTAAATGAATCCCTCTTGATCTGATGCCAATTGCCACGGCATCAAAGCACCACTTAAACGCTGCTGGCTGGACCCTAACAACTGGCCACATTCTCCTGCCTGGTTGTAGACTGTGCAGATAAAGCTCCGTGTACGGCCTGCAATGGGTTCCTGTGCTTCAAGCTTCCTACTGCACCTACATTGTGTCCTTTAGACTTTGCTGTTCACCCTCCATCTGCCTTTTTTTGATTTCAGGTGTTTTTTAGGATGAACAAATTAGAGGGACTTGTTCTGATGAGACCAGAAGATCAACTGAGGTGGCAACAGGTAATGTGAATGCTCATCAGATTCCTGCGG
>NW_005842089.1:1713807-1731449 GCF_000455745.1 Alligator sinensis
TGTTTCATTGTCCTCCCCTGGGTACGTATAAATGGTCTCTGCACGCTGAAGGATTGCTCCCTGACTGTGGCCGTAGCACTTCTGTGTCATTGGCATTCAAGAGGAGGCGGAGCGGTAGGGGTTGTCTGATAGCTGGTGGCATTGGGAAAGAGACTGTTCTGTCGCCCAAAGGGTTTGTCTGCCATCGTGGGACAATGATGATCTACCAGGTGGTTGGTACTTCACTGACCTGGGAGCCTGTGTGTCTAATGGGGCTCACCAGCTGCTCTGCATTGAGGTGGCACGCAGATGCTGTAGAGCCGATTTTTGAGCGTCTTTGCTGGGCAAGACCGATCCCAAGAGCGGTGGGATGCCATGTAGCTTGGGAGGATGTGAGGATTCTGGAATCGGGCCCCAGAGCCGGGTTTATCTGCCCCGCTCTGTTGCAGCCTCCTTGTGCACAGCTCAGCCTCTCGGTGCCTCGGTCTTCCACCCGTAAAACAGAGTCGTGACGCTTGCTTTCTCCCTCCACCTGGCTGTCCCAACATGAGCAGAGACTGTTTCTGTGCAAAGACAGCATCTTGTACAGGGTCCCACATCTTGGTTGCAGTCCTGAGGAACCCCTTAGATCATACAGATAGGAGTTTTCTGTGTAATAGAAGGGAGCAAAGGGTAGCGCAGGAGAACGATGCAAAGAGGACCAGGGGAGGGGAAGCCAGTGCAGGGACGAGCTCAAAGTATCAAGAGAGTGAGACGGTGTTGGCAGCTGAAGGTTAGGTTGATTGAAAGGGGATGAGTAGAGACTGGGGAGAGGAGGATGTGGCTGGCTGTTTGCCCCAACCCCCTACGATGACCAAAATGCCAGTGGTGGCTTAGCATGAAAGGAGACAGACAACCTTGCTTGGTGCCCTCCTCATTTTGGGCTGCTTTTAGTGCCTGGCTCTGAAGCAGGAAGCCCCTAGAGATGGTTGGGCTCTGCTTGCAGTGCGGCGCGGAGTGATCTTCACTTCACCTCCCTATTGATCTGCTAGATAGATCCAGTCCCCAGGCTCAAGCACTCCAGCGACTGAGATGAATCGACCAGGTGTGAGAGAGTCTTGTGCAAAGTGATTTTCCATAAGCCCGTCATCCCATACTCTCATGTTCTGGTTTCTTGTTCCAGTCCCCATCAAAGTAGACCCCAGTCCTCTCCTGTTTGTTTGCTTTCTGATGTGCTAGGTAGAGCCTTAAACAAGAAAGGAAGGCGGATGAAATGAGAAGTGGGGAGGGAGAGGAGAGACGAGATTAATAGCACCAACACAGCGCTGATGGATGGATGGAGAAGTATTTCCCTTTGAACACACACGGCTCTCATCGCTGCATCCCAAAAGCCCCATTATCTCTGAGCAGCACCGCCATCCCCCCAAATATTCAGGAATTAAAAAAAAAATAGTAATAATAATAATAACATAACAAAGCAAAACAAAAAGCCTTTTGCCATCTCCAGAACAAATGCCTTGCAAATGCTAAAGGACATAAAGGGCGTTCATGAAAGGGCTGGCTGGTTGTTATTGCAGCAGGGGGAAAAACAACATTATTTCACTGTGCAGATAAAAGGAAACGGAAAAGCGGCATATTTATAGCCAGGGAGCCTGGATTCCTTGTTAAGCCGCTATTATCAAATTAATGTCAAAATGCATCAAACAGGCATGAGTGTTCTGGGCCCCTTATGCAAAGTGCTTGCAAATTGGTTACAAATACATTTGTTTACAGGGTACAAAGTAGGAGCTGGCTAATTAGTCATTGTAGCGATTTTTTTTTCTTTCTTTTTTTTTTTTTTGGCAATTACACAAACAAGCTGTTTTGAAGTATAAATACGAGATCTGTGATGGCCCCTTCTGGAAAGAAATCCTTTGGTCGTGGGGCGATTTAAACGAGCTGTGTGATGTTGAGGATCCTGGGGTCTGTTGTGCTGGAGGTGGGAGCTAGCTGTGCCTTGAAAATCAAGGGATTGAGCTGAAGACTGGGGAGCTGGCTGAGTGGGTGGCACGTGGGATGAGGAATGGCTATGTCTGAATAGGGAGCGAGCTCTGACACTGGTCTCTGCCCCTCCGGGAGGGGGTGCTGGGCTGTGCTGCTGTGCTAGATTACTGCATTGGAGTCAGCAGAGATCAGTCTAGCCTGTTGCTTCTGTCGGGGCACAGGTCGCTCCCTCCCCTCTTGCTGTGCATTGGGTCACAGCAGGCAGGCGTGAGATGGCACAGTGCTCTGGGGAGGGGTGCAGGGCCGATGACATGACCTTGGGCATCTGGGCTGGGTCTTCCAAAGGATGTTCATCACTGGCAGGTGCCATCACGCTGGCACTTGCATTGCTGCAGCCCAGTCTCCCATCCCACCAGCCGCTTGCTAGTCCTGTGCTTCAGCTCAGCCTACACGTCCCTCGTTACAGTGCTGTCCTTTAAGTGTGTTTGCTGCCACGTTGCCGGCTTTGTCTTGGTTTGCGGCATGTGCTGATAGCTAGAGGGAAAACCCCTTTGCTCTGGTGCCTGGCCCTATCACTTACCTTGTTTCCTTTCACCTTGGATGCCGTTCAGTGTAACGTGGCGGTGCTGGACTGTGCCGTGGGAGCTGGGCACAGGGCTAGCATGTAGGAAGTTTTGGCTGGGCCACTTTGGGCTCATCCCCTCTGTAGGCCTGGTTCTTACATCAGTGTGATAATGCCGTGGAGCAAAGCCCATCAGCTGGCACCTGCTCTCTAAGCGCAGGGTATTATTTTGTTTTTGGCCTGGTGTGTTTGTGTGGCACGATCATCTTTCACCGTCAAATGGCCCTTTTTAGCATTGGGCACATTTAGATCTGCTGCTGAGAGCCTGATATCAACCTCGAGGGCATTTCAACCTCTTCTGGTGCCCAGTCCCTGGAGGAGGAGCAGGACAGTAACCTTGCACACGGGCGGTGTTCATTACACCAGCCCTTATGGTCAGTTGTTCTTGCCAGGTAACATCCCACTTCCACGCTTTGATGACACCTCCCAGCTTTGTGTCTGCAGCATATTTCATTAGTGCTCTCCTATTTTTTGCACCAACGTCACTAATCAGAATATGTTAAATTAGCCAGCCGTCCATCTAGTAGTTACCCTTTAATGCTACCCATTTCATCTTCCCTCTAGTAGTTCCTTAACCATTCTACAGTTCTTTTACTAAACTTCATCTCTTCCAGCTAAACTAACAGATTCACAGAAGTTTAGGGCTGGAAGGGACCTCGTGAGATCATTGGGCCCAGCCTCCCTCCTCTGAGCAGGAAAGACTGCTGGGATCAAGGTGTGCGTCCAGTCTCCATATCTGTCTCTCTGATTTCTAGTGCTACACTTGATGTTTAGTTGAAATCCAGCTAGACTGGAGCCCCTGCATGTCTTTTTTTTAGGTAATCCATTCTCTTACTAAAGATAAGGTCTTGGGATAGATTGGTGGATCGATCTTTGATATACCCACACTGAATTTTATTTTACCCCTTTTTTTCCATTTACCTCCAGGTCTTTATTCTCTTCCCCAAGATGCTTCTGAACCATTATTTTTCCCCCTCCTCTTTAGGCACCAGAGCTACATTTTGTTTTCCAGTGATGCAGCACCTCTCCCCTGACCTGATAGCAAGGACGTTTGGTGTCTATCAGAGCTGCAATTTCATGCCTTGCTTCCTTCAGGATTCCAGGATAGAGATTATCCAGAGCCCCCACCTTGACTGCATTAAACTGGGTCACGTGCCTGTTTCCTTTCAACGCCGTTCAGAGGATCCCAGAGAGGTATATGAATATGTCCAAGTGGCACACGCCCTTGGGGAGGGATGCATACGAGAGACCAGCAGCGGTTTTCCCTCCCATTGCAGTGATTCTCAACCAGGATACTGCTGCACCCTGGGGTGCTGTGAGATTCTTTCAAGGGTGCCGTGCAATATTAGCACTGTTAAGTGTGCAAGCACCTACATGTCATTCACACAAGACACCCGGAGCTTGCCAACAGGAATCCACAGTGTCAAATAAAACCTGTTGTGGTCTTTTTCAGTTCTTTGCAATGAAAGAATTGCTGTATTATTTTTCTGTAGCCAAAGAATGAGTGGCAGCTAAGAGCTGGCATTTTCTGAGGGCTGCCTTGTATCTGAAAAGGCTGAGAACCGCTGGCACAATGGCTGCAGTGAGTGAGCTATTCAGGGGAGCTGTTTTGGTAACAGTATAAAATGCAGGAATGGCCCCAGAGCCCAGGGATAGGGTTAATTCTGCAAATCCAGCTCTGTTTACAGCCCTAGCAAGAAAACATTAAGGGTTGTAGTGATAAAAGTTATGATTTAAAGGCACTCTCTGCTTTAGAGGAAGTTGGTAATTTGAAGATGGTCCTTCAGTTAAGTAGCTGTTAGTCAATCAGAGACAGATATAGGGTCTGCAGGGGTTGCTTACTGCTCCAGAATAAAACCTGCTGTTGAGTTCTTGCTCCTGTATGCCTGTGTTTACTGAACCCTGGTGATTGCTACAAAGGTTTCACCAAGTCTGTGCGCCCCATTTCAGGAGGGATGTGGACAACATGGAGAGGGTCCAGAGGAGGGCCACCCGCATGATCCGGGGACAACAGGGCAGACCCTACAATGAGAGACTGCGGGACCTGAATCTATTCAGCCTCCACAAGAGAAGGCTGAGGGGGGACATGGTGACCGTCTATAAACTCACTAGGGGGAACCAGAAGGGTTTGGGGGAGACGCTGTTTCCCCTAGCCCCCGCTGGCATAACAAGGAGTAATGGGCACAAGTTGATGGAGAGGAGGTACAGATTGGACATCCGAAAAAACTACTTCACAGTCAGGGCGGCTAGGAGCTGGAACCAACTTCCAAGGGAGGTGGTGCTGGCCCCTACCCTGGGGATCTTTAAGAAGAGGCTGGATACTTACCTGGCTGGACTCATTTGAGTCCCGTTTTTGTTTTTAGGGTGTTTTTTTTTTTTTTTTTCCTTGGGTTGTTCTCCCGCCCTGGCGGGGGGTCGGGCTAGAAGATCTATTAGGTCCCTTCCGACCCTGTAACTATGAAACTATGAAGTCAGTGCTCAAAAGTCAAGAAATCCTGGAGTAAAGGTTCCCCGTGCAGCCTTCTCTGCCTCTTGGCTTTAGGATACAGCCTTTAATTAGCAAACACATACTACTTCTTGGAAATAATAGACCACCCTGCAGGTTTCTTCTGAGACTTTAGCTGCCCATACCACCTGCACCTTTGTATCACTCTGTGTATGCTAGGTTTATCGAGGTGATGAGTTTCTTACAGAAAAGCATAGCGAACTGGGTAGGGGCTCTGGCTTCAGCCTGCCTTGATCACTCCCCGTTTTACAAGACACATGTTTCAAAGCCAGATTAAAAACTGTGTCGTGTTATTTGAGAGAGAACACGCGATGATACAAGTAAGCTTTTCTTGCGCATATGCCGTGGATGGGAGAGCTACTGTTTTGCATGCAGCCTTTAAGTACTTCATTGTGCAATTTTGACTTAGATTTATTTCAGTGGAATTTCCTAGGTTGTTTTTGTTTAAAGAGGGAAAAGGTCAATAATCTGGACTGGAATGTCTGTCCCAGGCAGGGTGAAGCCCTCGGAGGCAAAGGCTGATTCATTGCCTCTTTTGCTCAAAGAAGGGAGGGCTCCTCTGTCCAGCTGAGAAGTTTGCATAAACTCTACGGAGAAGTTTCCCAAAGAGGTTTCCATCATGTGCCATACAATATGGACTCAAGGGTCAGCAATATGCAGATGATACAGCTCCACCTGTCCCTCTCCACAAGCTGTCACGCTTGGGTGCAGTCAGCTTGTGCGTGCAGAGCAACTGGTTGATGCTGAATCTGAGCAAGACAGTGGTGATGCTGGGGGCAGAGGACGGTGGTATGGAAAGTCGGCAGCTGCAATGTGGTCTCACTGGGGAGGAGGTCTCCACTGGAATACCCTGGGTTGCTAGAGGGTATCCAGGTTGTAGCTGTATTGGTCTAGAGGAAAAAGCAATTTTTTGCAAAAATCTAGTTGGTCTAATAAAAGATATCACCTCTACCACGAGTCCTGATTGCTTTTTCCTTTAGACCAATACAGCTACAACCTGGATACCTGACACATGGAAGATATCGAAGTTTAGCCGATTTTTTTTTTTTTTTTTTTAAATGAAAGCTTCGTAATTTTACAGGGATGAAGCAACTTTGACCATCTGAAATCGGAGATACTGCTCCTGCCTTCGTTCAAGGTCATTTGCATCATCACAGAGCCTCCCAACAGAGCTCAGAGACACCTTAACAGATAAGAAATGCCTTCCCAGAACAGTATCCCATCTATTGACTCCTCTGTGAACTCCTATAAAATATGAAATTTCATTTCAACCCGGGAGAACTTTTGCAATCTTTTCTCTGATGCCTGATGAAGGGTGTTTGTGCCCAAAAGCTTGCAATTAAAGCAATTTTTTTGCAAGAATCTAGTTGGTCTAATAAAAGATATCACCTCTACCACAAGTTCTGATTGCCGGGGTGCTAGAAGCACTCTGGGATTCTTCCCTGATTTCTGTTCTCTCCTAGCAGTATCTGCAGGTCGCACAATGGGTCATTTCCAGTGGATGAGGAGACTCTGTTCCTTAACAGCAGATGAGGACCTGGCCTCAGGTCTTTACTACCGTATGGCCTGTGTATGGCCTACAGCTCGGTTGAAGGCTCAGGGCACTCCAGCTAGTGCAGGATGCAACGGCACAAGCAGCCCTACCTTCTCGGACCTGTTCTCTAGCCTCTGCGCCAGCTGCCACAGGTAAAGCTCCACTGCATCGGGGAGACGACTTTCTCAGGGGGCTAATCCAGGACGGTGGCCTGTGCTTTCTGGCTACACCTACATGTTACACTTACCTGGCCCTCAAACAGAGAGGTATCAACATATCTACACAGTGCTTCAAGCAGCCTAAAGAGCACAGCTTGAGTGACAGCACCAGTCAGCCTGCCCCGGTGCTACTTAACCCGTCCACAACATTACACACTTCACTGCTTCTGGTTTAGGAAGGAGCCCATGCAGAGCAGCACGGACTGCTTGAGGACACTGCTCTGGAGCATGGTAAGTCTACCATGTGGACGGAGCCTCTCGGGATCAGGGGCCCATCGCAGACCTCTGATCTCTCCCAGCGCAAGGCACGTTTCTTTGAAATTGCCCTATCTAATGTGAATGTATAGCAGGGTGTGTGTGTGCATGCATGCGCTTAATGTTCGCACGTACCACTTACATTCCCCAACAGACCTCTCTGCTGCACATACTTCTCCCCCTTGGGAGACGGTGAGAAAACAAACATGTGACAGATGTTAGTCACGTTGCTTAATGCGGTACTGGAAGGCGCTCGGATACTATGGTGATGAGCGCAGCGGAGGAACCTGAATAGAGCAGCATAGAAGTAATGAAAGAGAGAGAATGCAAGGGGAGGCACAGGGAGAGCATTTCAAAGGAGATTAATTCTTGTCGCTTTCTGATGAAATTTGAAAAATCGCCGAGCTGGGGAAGCGCAGGACAGCTGCTCCAGATGGTTGGAGCCACGGAGCTCAGACCTCACCCCAGCCACGGCTGAATGATGGGACGGAGCAGGGGAAGGCACTTTATCCTTCTTCCAGGGTGTTAATTAATGTATCCAAATTGGAGGCTTCCTGGGAGCGATGGACGTTGGTGCTTGTTTGAGGAGAGATCAGGGGACAGCAAGCGACGCTCAGAAATGCCGTTGGAGCTGGAGCCCTTTAAATTCCCACTCCCCCAGTGCCCGTGCCACGGAAACAGTTGAAAGTGGCTGCTGAAAGTGTGTTGTGGCCCGTTACTCTAATGCCAGGTGAGCGCGTTGCAGCTTTTCGAGGGTCGTGAGCCGTTATGACTTGCTAGTTTGGAAGGCCTGCAAAAAGGGGCCTTCCAGCTGAGCTGGCCCAAGCCTGGCTGCCACCGCCAGGGCAGAAGACACCCCTCCTGAGGTGCTGGGGACACTGGGGCGCCTCACCTGATGAAGCTGCAGCTTGTGATTAGCAAGGCTTCTGGTTCAAATTAGAGCTGTGGGAACATGTACCATGCCTGAGACATGCCTCAGGCCAGACATAAGAAGGGGAAGATGAGATTGTTGAGGTGCAAGGAGGCGGCAGGTGGTCCAGGTGCTAGTCCCAACTCTGCCACTGACCTGCTGTGCGACTCTGGCAAGTCACCTAGCCTTTCTCTGCACTGTCTCAGCCCCCTTACCCCCCAAAAGGGCAATAATGATGCTAAGTGAGAACTGGGAGGGTTTTGTACTTGTTCCTAAGTTTTTGATGTTCTCTGGCGTGGGTCACTTCATTGCTCTGTGCCTCAGTTTCCTACCTCGATAAGCATGACGCTGATCATTCCTGATCTCTGCCTATGTCTGCCTCCTCTGGTTAGCCTGTGAGCTGTTTGGGGAAGCAAGTATCTGTAATACGTGCAGACAGTGCCTGGTGCAGGGAGCCCTGGTCACAGCTGCAACCTGTGGGTTACAACCAGGGTCTGAAATGACAGAGCCAGCGTGTCTAAAATGCCCTGGACTGGAAGCTCAAGTATGCTGTTGCCTGGAAGCCTGGGAGCTCATGAGCCGGGGTTGATTGATCCAGGTTGATCCCTGATGACTTCAAAGGGCAAAGGAAACTTGCTTGTGTTACACTTAAATATTTCATGGCCAAGCTGGAGTGGAAGGGATGCGGCAAGAGACGCTCGCGCATGTGGGTGAGGGGGGAAGAGATGAAATGCCAGCGAGAGAGAGGGAGAGGCAGCAATCGGGTTCCCAGAGACATCAGCTGTATGAGGAGGGGTTGGAGTTTGCTTTGGAAGACCATTGCCAGTTGGTGTAATCCCAGTCCCGAGTGCCTGGAGCCTTCCCTCAGCAGCTGGGTAGCTTCCCCGGCTCCGATCGCCCTGCTGGGCAGGGGGCATTTCATTACAGGGTCTATTAAAGCAGCAATTAGATGGAGGGTTAGCTAAATGCCCAAGGTGGTGTGAAGCTCAACAGGTGCTGAGCACCCTGTGCCAATCTGATAAGGAAACAAGCCTTGATCATGGTAAATATTAAACAGGTATCTTTTTTCTCCTGGAGATGTGCTGGGAAGCCCAGGGACTGGAATGGCATCGGGGCTTTCTGCCGTGCTACGGGGCTGCGCTGAAAAGCAGGCCCACCTCCCCGGGATGGGATGGGGTGGGAGCTGAGTTTGCGGTGTGATATGGTGGCAGCGCTCACACCGGGAGGGGGGCCAGGGCTTGCACACAAGTTTCTCCGGCTGATGTTTTTTGAGATTTACTGCTACAGAGATACAGGGTAGGGGCCTCAATTTTCTTCCCAGTGATTTATAGCTGCTCAGCTCGGGGGCAGCATCTGTTTTCTTTTCCAGCAAGGTCTTTTGCTTTTACATAATTTTACAGCTGGTTTGACTAAGCTATGGGGAAGTTTAAATGACTTGCCCAAGGTCACAGTGCATCAGGGCTCAGCCTGGATTAGAAGGAACACAAGACCCTTTCCTGTTCCAAGGCCTGACTTGGACCTGCAGAACAACCCGGTTTTCCACTCCTCTACCTGCATGTAAACCGCCCGCGCGTTCACTAGGGGCCTGGGAGCCAAGGGCTGGGGCAGCCGATGGCCTTTCCTTCTGTTAATCTGTCTGCCATGGGAGGGGATAAAGCTTTGTTCCAAAGCCAGGGGTTGTTTTGGCCAAGGCTTTCCTACTGTTGCTCGCTGCGGCTCAGCTCGAGCATGCAATCCTCCAGCTGGATCCAAGCAGCTTGGCTGTGTGTTAATGCCGGTTGTTGCTGCAGGCAAGACTTCGCTGTTAAAGAGGAGGGCGGCTTCGGCCCCGCTGCCTCGTACTCTCACCGGGTGCCACTCGGGCCTCGGCTTGTTGATAACAACAGCGATGCCAGATAGATCTCGATTCTTCTGTTTTGAGGATCAAGAAGTGTTTCCTGTGAATGAAGCAGGTGAGACCCCCCAGGCAGCCAGGGGGGTAGTTGTGTCCTCTTCTGTATTGCAAGCAGCAGAGGGGATTTTGTGCTGGATCCCCACCAGGCAGAAGATCTCCCAGGTGCTGCCAAAGGGGTGGGTGGCTTCAAGTCCCTGTTATATTCCTGCATTCAGGGCTGATCAGGCTCTGTGGAAGAGTGAAGCAAAGACCCCAAACTGCCCAGGAAGATGGGCAGGAGTCAGATATCCCTCATACCTTTGCCCCAGCAGGGTGGTGGCACTTCAGGGACTCTCCTCTGGCCCCACAGGACCCTTAGGGATCCTGCTGGAGCAGAGAAGGGAGGATCCCTCCCAGGAACACAGCGGTCAAGCAACTTGCCCCCAGGCAAGGTGCTTAACAACAGAAAAGTATGAAATAGGACCCGGGCAGACAAGGTTCCTTGGGTGAATTTGATATCTTTTATTAGACCAACCCAAATAGTTGGAGAATAGTTATTAAGCAAGCTTTCGGACCCGGCTCTCCTGCTTCTTCCAGTGCATGCCCCACGCTTCCTCCAGCTGTTAGTGAGACCCCTGCCATCAGCTCTGGGCGGACACGGTTATCCCTTCCTTTGGAGGCAGCAGCGAGAGCTGGCAGGTGCCGCGTGGCAGAGGTGAGAAGATCCAGATGGCGGGTGGAGGGGAATTCGCCACCCCGCGTCGCCTCTCGCAATTTCACACGAGCTGCCGCGAGGCACCGAGTCCCCGGGAGGAAACGCCTGTCTCCGCAAATTGCCATTCAACACGTCAGCGCCGGGTGCAGGTCCCCGCTCTGTCGGCCGTCACCAGCCCAGCTCGGCGCAGCCCTGCAGAAGAGCCCCCCGCGCACGTGCATTCATCGTTTGCCTCCTGCAAGCACCCAGAGACCTCGGCCATGTTCAGGAGCCCTTTGGAGCCGAGCGCTTGAGTAACACGGAGCGAGAGGCAGGCCCAGGACCACTTGGTTGTGCTTGATGGAGGGATGGGGACTGAGGCAGTGCAAGGGCCTGGCTCAGCATCGCACCATCCGCGAAACCTGCACCCTGAGGCCACCAGGGCATTTGCAGCCAGTCGGACCCATTTCTAGCACAAAGCCCCCCGGTTTTTCACAGAGCTTTTCTCTGAAGGCTGCACCCCCAGCCTGGGAGTGGGAATCGCCCCTTACTCTTCAGACAGAGAGGAGGGGAAGAGCAAAGCTGCTTCTGGCTTCAAGAGGAGCAGGATTGAATTGGCCCCATTGTCCGTTCCCTGCAAAGCCTTTTTCTCTGTTCTTTGACCTGAGGAAAGAGAGGGGAACTGCCATGGGGCGGCCAAGGAGGAGCAAACAGCATGATCTGCTGTGCATTCGACCAGGCCTGGCTGGCCCAGCAATTGCCCCCTCCATGGACTCTACCAGAAGCAAACCAGCCAGGTGAAATAAAAGCCCCTGAGCCATGAACCCATGATCGTTCTTGGGAGGAAACTAAGGCAGAGGATGCAACCTAGTGAAACCAGCGGGGCCATTCAGCTTCTCAGAGGCAGCAAAGATGATTTTTTTTTTTTTTAAAAACCCTTTGGGCTTTCCTCCCCTCCCCACAACTCTGAGCCTGCCCGAGGGAGAGGTGTTTGAGACCACCAGCTCTCGGGACCGGTCGCGGTGGAGCTGCTCGGGAGAGAGGCAGCCAGCCAACTAACCAAGCTGCACGCTAACCCAGACACCGCACAGTTATTTTTCTAGGAATCGCATTTGATTGAGGCTAGGAAGGGCCTGGCAAGACAGGAGACTCCTTTCCAGCTCCCCACGGGCTCTGGGAGGAGAAGAAAGGCCAAGCCGAACCACCGCGGCTCATTCCAGACCTCAGCCGTTCCTGGGGTGAGTTTCCCACCCCTCCTGTTTTGTTTTAAATGCAGCACGGGGGCCTCAAACCGTTCAGAAACTCCTTCACGTGAAGTGCTTTATTGGCATGTGGAAATAGTTTTGTCTGGTTTTCGGTCTGGCTGATGGCTAACGTTCCCCCTCCCTTTCCCAGCCCGCTCCCAGCAAAGAGCTGACAACTGTGAACGGATAGGAGGCCCTCGGCTTAACCGCACTTGTCTTTCCCCCTCTCATTGTTCGGAGAAGCCCCAGCTGTTTTTGGTCCATCCGCCGGGTTGTCGCTTACAATGTTCTTTTTGTGAGCGCTTTCCCGGGGGGGTTCGTAGGATGGCTGGGTTAGGACGTAGGGTAGCCGGACTCGAATGCCATTTCCTTTTGCCCCGTCTGAATTTCTGCAGAGTCCTCCCCACCCAGGGCAGGAAGAGCAGGGAGGTGTCGGTCCTGACACGCGCAGGAGGCGGCTGGCAGTGTACACGGTGCCCCCAGGGGTGGACGTGCCACTAAGAAGTTGAGTCAAATCCCCTTCGTGCCAATGGAAAGAGGATCGGCTCGTGCCAGGGCTGTAGTTGGCTTATCCTGTGGAAAGGACGGGAGGGGAAACCACATGGACTTCCTCTACCTGTAGACATAAAAAGCCGGTCAAACACGGAGATGGAGAGGGCCATCCTGTCCGGGCCATGGAGCTTCCATTTGACGCTGGCTGTCAAGTGGGCTGGAATCGCAGTTCCCCGAAGACCCCGGCATCATCCGATGCATTATCTGGAGGCGATTCAGCCTGTATGGTAAAGCCGAGGTATACACGCGGCCTCTGTGCCGCCCCGTTCCCTACCTGGTGGGGGGATGAATGCTTGGAAGAACAAACCTCTCCCCTTGCCTATAATCCCAGGCCTGGTTTGGAGGACGCATGTCTCTCCTGAGTTCTTCCTGTCTCTCTTAAGGGAACGCCGGCCAATCTTTTAGGCCAAGAATGTCGGATTCCTTCATTATTTATTATTTGCTAAGTGCTGACGTGGAGCATTCCTCCCCAGCCGGTTCCCTAGGAGAACGCGCGGCTCCTAATGGTGATGGAGCGAAAGGGGCTAGTCGTATCGATTCCTCCGCGATGGACTCATTATGCATGGGAAGTAGCGTTTACCCCGGTGGGTGTACGCTGCTCTCCTGGCTCATGAGCCCAGCTTGGCTTGGGCAGCAGGAGAGAAGGGCCCTGTCTTAAACCACAGGTCGAAGGGTCCAGACCAGGAGCCAGGTTGTGTGGCCTGGGCTCCTGCTTAGGAAGCCGGAGCACATCCTGAATGTCACCGCAGGTTTGAGCCCCAGGCCCGAGGTGAGATCCTGCGCCTCACTGGTGCTGGAAGGGAGCTGCACACTTACAGGGGACATGTGGAAAGGAGATCTCTTCAGTGGATGCCAAAGGCCTTGTGCCTCTTGCATGGGAATCCTGATGCTGTGAGCAACCGAGCTTTGTGCCAGTCTGAGGTCTGGGCTGTTGCTGAGCGTGCCTCGGTGCTCTGTTTGTGGGCACGCAGTGCCCTTGGTAGAGAAGGTGTTAGAGAGAAATGAATTGCATTCCCCCCATGGGAGGCAGTGCAAGTGCTGACAGTGGAAGTGTCATTTTTATATGCTCCTCTTCCCTCATGTTTTTCTGCCTCGTGACACTGCAAAGACTGCATAAATCTGCGGGCAGAAAGGGCTGGATCCCCTGCAGCCATCAAACAGGGCCTTCATTGCAGATGTGCAAAGACAACAGCGATGTGACCCAGCTGCTATAATAGGTGGGGGCATTTCCATAGGCTCTCCTGGGCATTTGCTGTTGTCACCTGAGATGCCCGTTTTACCCTGCTGTCGGGGAGTGGCAGAGGACCACCGGGATGTGCTCCTGGGATAATCTGGCATTACCACCCAAGCAGACTGTTCACAACATGAGCCTGTATTAACAGCACCTGAGCACTGGAGAGAGCATGGCCCAGTGAATCAATAGCTGGAGATGGTGCCAGCCTCAGTTAGACTGACCCTACTTGGGCTTAGCGCGTACAGGAGCTCCAAGGGCAGATTCAAAGACAATGCATACATTACTTGCTTAGAAGGCAGATAGAAAAGAGGATCCTTTTGGTATGAAGGCCTCTGATACTTTACAAGGAGAGGCCAGGAGGAGTTGTGAATCCCTTTAGAGAAGCTGCCCTCTGCCCTTCTGCAGCCATCATCCCGGGGCGCAGAGGAGCACAGCCTTGGAGTTCCCCTCTTGCCTACCTGGGCAGCGCTGCTGGTACCTGTCCAAGTGGAGAGCGTGCACCAGGGGGTAACCACCGTACCTTGCACCCCAGCATCTACTGGCAGCAGATGTGATAAATGCCAGGGGCTTGGTTTTAACTTGGCCACAGAGAACCTGTTTCTGTTTTTCCCGTCTTGCTTTGTAATGTGATCATCCTGCGGTGCCACTGACAGCACGAACTGGGACAAACTGGAAAGGGAGGGAGATGCTCCCAGCGTCTGCAAGGTACTCGCATTCTGTGTGGATCCCTAGTGGGTGTCCAACGCTTCGGGATTGCTGCGGTGGGTGGCTGGTAATCGGCTCCTCTTTCCACTTAACTGAGCAACTATTGGGTGGATTTACTTGTCAGATGGTTGTGGCCATAATGCTGTCCCCACTGTGGATGTAAAGGGATGCATGTCTGAAGAACTTTGGGCCCCTCCTTTTTCCGAGATGCCAAAAAAAAAAAGAGGGCTCTGCCCTACAAGGACAGGGTGACTCTGTGCATGTGCCAGGAAGTCTTGATACCAGGTGTGGTGAGGAAGCAGGCAGTCAGGGTCCAGGGCCTGCTTTGCTGTGACCCTGGACAAGTCACTTCACCTGTCTTTGCTTTTGTTTGCACAGCTGTAAAATGGTGGGAAGGCTCACTGCCCTCCGGGGCTGTTGGGAAGCTGAGTTTGTTCCTGTTCTTCAGGATCCCCTGAGTCAGGGGTCTGTAACCTATAACCCGGGGACCAGATCTGGCCTGCAAAGAGATCAGGTCCGGTCTGTGGTGGCACAGGGGATTGGGGCATCATCTCACCCCAGTGCATTCCCACCCTCTGCAGTGCCCACTACAGCAGCCCATACTTACCTTTGTCACTGAGTTTGTCACTCCTTGTTGCTCTTTGGGACAGGAATCTGGCACTCAGCTGTGCGGGTAAGCAGAAGTGGCAGCAGCAGGTGCCGTGGCTGGAATTTGTGGTCTTGTCCCAATGGGTATTTTGCATTTGTATCCAGTCAAGGACTAGGGGGTCCTTTGCAAACGTTGAATCCACCTCACCATCCCTGGGGGGGGTCCCCTGTTGCAACTACTGGCCTGGCCTTTGTTTGCCATTGCAGGTAATGGGTCTAAGGAAAGGTGCTGTGGGACACGCAGCTGGGAGCTTGTATCTAGACGCTGCAAGCATGCGTGTGAACGCAGGGTGTTGCACTCCTGGTGTGTGCCTTGGGGAACGTTCCCACATCAATCGGGGTTCCTTGCAGTATCGAACACTTTGTACTACAGCCCAGCCAGCCTTGCTCCCCCCCGCCACCCTCCCCCCACATGTGCACCCCTAAGCTCCATCAGTATCTCCCATCCAAATGAGCTTATGCTTATTTTAATCTCCATCCAAAGCCTGTTCAACTCAATGGAAAATACTCCCTTTGGCTTAAGCAGGGTTTGGAATCAGGCTGCTGTAGCTCTGGAAGGTGGATTGCTCTAGCCTGCTATGCCCAAGTGCTGTTTATCTGTCTCTCCCATAGTAGCCTGCTCCTATTAGTGACCCCTGCCCCTATTAGTGACCCCATGTGCCATGTTAATGTGGGCCTGGTGTGATCAGTCCTATGAATTTTTTTTTACGTGCGACTGACAAATCAAGGAAAAGAATGTATTTTGAACAAGTGGTGATTATTATTCAGAATATCAATACAGCAGAAAAAAGTGGGTTCTTTGTGTATAATGAAACATTTGTCAGGAAATAGTCACGCAGTTTTCTTTTTTCTTTTCTTATTTTTCACCTCTTTAGTTTATTCTGACTGAATTTTAACCCCCTGGAGCTCCCTGCCTCTCTAGGAACCAGGTTGCTTGCAGCCAGTGCCGTCTTGCCGGAAACGCCTGTTCATTGAATGTTGAAGGGGATAACTGTTATAGCTCCCAGATTTGAGAGGTGATCCAGCTTGTACATCTGGAGGACCCTTCATTCACTCTGCGCAGAGGAGCAGGGTGACAGTAGTGACACCAGTACTTCCAAAGACCCATTGCCCTGTCGATTTGAGGCAGCCTGGGGATGTATTGGAATAAAGCCTTGGATGCCATAGGCTCTGTGATAGTGCTTGTGCTGTTGCCACTTGAAAGGACCAGGGATAGAGCTCAATAACATCTAAGGATGTTTCCCATTTGACCTAATGGAGAATCTCCATCTATGGTTTGCAGGACAGGGACGAGGACACATGGTTGAGCAGTTCAGAGTCCACAGCGTGGAGAGTGGTGATGCACTTGCTCCCCAGCCAGTACATCGCAATATTCAGCAGCAGCTCTACTTAACAACCGAACGCAGCACCAGAAAGAGGTGAGACTTTATTTATTCAGCGTTCAGGAGAGTGAAGGAAAATTATGCCCAGCTTTCCAGCAGGCGCTCTCTTTAGTGCCAGGAAAGTTAACACTACAGCCCTGTGGCTTTCTGTGCTTGTAGTAGCTGGGCCCCAGGCTCTGCTTTACTCTTGTAAGCTGCTTTCCCAGACTGGAAATTACAGGCATGCTGTTGAGTCCAGCTGGAAGAGGACACGATAGCCAGAACGCACCCTGCTGTCAGTGCCAGGCATTCGGTAATGAAGTGCAAGGTCCCAGCATCATGAGATTGACTTAAAATAACAAGACGTATTATTTTTGTTAGAAAATCAAATACATTTTCGATGCTTTTTATTTGCATGCCTGCTTTGCAGTGGTTGAGGCCTCGGTTTCCAAGCTCCTCTCTGCAACAAGGAGAGCTCGAAAACTTTTTGTTTTTCCTTTTTTTTCAAGCAATAAATAAAAGCTGAGATTCGCACAAAATCACCAGATTACAGGAGCTGGAGCACTGGGAAAAGCACCAAATATGGCAAGTTCCATAAAAAAATTATGACAGTTGGCAGCACCAGATGTTTCAGAACGAGTATTTGTTTTAAGTCTTTTTGGCACTTCGTAATATTTTCTCTTTAAATTGAAGAGTTGACCGAACTGTCTGGGTCTCCTTAGCTGCTACTGCCAAATGGGCAGTAATAGCACCCTGCTTATTGTAAAGGCCCTTTCTGCTCTGGAAATAGGAGGAGCGAAGCCTTCTGTTTCTTGTACCTATCAGTTGGTTCAACAATCATACCCATAAAGGGGCCCCAGCCACCCTATTTTCTCTTTCTCTTAGTATATAATGACTTAAATTGTCCAGACCCAGGGAACAAAAAAAAAAAAAAATATCCACGCATGTGCTCTCATGCATCCCCTTTTTTGTTTGCAAATTGGTGCCATGTTTCAGGCAAGAATGCACATAGTCCACTTGAAATGCAAATGTTCCCAAACTCTTCTTTAAGTTTATTATGCAGCTAGGTTTATGGTTTTATACTCTTGTTTGAACGCAGGATATAGAATTAGACCTTTTAGATTTAGTAGCAACAGATGCATCTTAATGCAAATGAATATGGTTTTGCCATACAGTGGTTTTGTGTGTGTGAGCATGTGTGTGCAAGAGAGAGGGAGAGTTACATATGATTAAAACAATTTGGTGGATAGTCCTTCAAATGGAAACTTGAATTTGCTTTGCTTCAGCTCTTGTCCCTTGACAGTCCTCTCTGCAAATCTTCCAGTGAGTGCATTAATCAGCAGGA
>NW_005842089.1:1731480-1737408 GCF_000455745.1 Alligator sinensis
GGAAACAGATGATTTAAGAACAGTCACTGGAAGTGAATTTGTGATCATGCATGCTTGCCCTGGAAACCTGATTATTCTGCGAGTTATCCAGTCCTGTTTATTACATGGTCCCAGAGCCTCCCACAACGAGGTCCTGTGCGACTCTGGGCTATTGGTACTACACCCTACACATGTTAAACAGTAGCAACAGTGTCCTGCATCCAATCAAAAGTAACCGACAGCCAATTTAAAAAAAAAAAAAAGAAAAAAAAATGCAGGTATTAAACTGTCTCTCTGAGCTTCTCTTCAATAATCTACAGACCTGGACTCTGATTAGCCTAAATTATTTAGCTAAAAATTCTGAATAGCAAATAAATATGGAAAAATTGTAAACAGCTCACGGACAGCTCCCTACCAGAGAGAGGCTAAATTCATAGTGAATAATTTATTCATTATGAATTATTCGCTCAGTTCAGTTGCTGAAGAATAGCTTCTTCCCAACCTTTGCTTGCCAAATGGTCTGTCTCACAGAATGACTTTACTGAAGCTGAATCAGCTGTTTTCAGAAAAGGCTCCTGCTGGGTCTTAGAGACTCGGGGATTTCAGTGCTCTCGGCTGGTGGGATGCGACCCACCGGGCGCCCCTGCTAACCTGTTTCCGAGTCGAATCTCAACTCGCCGGATAAACGGAGCCGCTCTGTTGGCTTGCGGGGTCCTAACACCTGCGCCTGGTGTCTGTGAAAGGGTGCTGGGGCCCGTAACAGAGGTTCGGTGTACAGGCTGATAAGGCCTGGTACTAATAGGAATGCACCCCTGGAATTCAGGGGAGGAAAAAAAGGGAACGGAGGCATTTTCCCTTGATTTAAAGTCCCCCCTTCTGTACTGTTTACACATCAAACACTGCACTTTTGTGTACGACAAGAAAACCAGGCACCAAAACCAGCTTGTCGCTTTTCATTGCTTTTTTTGCACATTGTTCAGGTTGGACAAATGTCATGAGTAATTAAAAGGCGATCAGGCTTTAGGAAGCCTTTCAGTTTTAATCACGTAAATGCAGTGTTTGTACCGAGAAGGACAAATTACTTTTTTTTTTCCCCCCCCGCTCTTTCTAACCTTTAAAGGTGCCCTTTAAAACAAAAGAAGGTTAAAATTTGCACTGAAAGCAGATTTCAACCTTCCAGGTGTCTTAACTGTTCTGCAAATGCAGCTGCTCTGCAGGAGAGGAACATGCGTAACGAGTCTCGACTTGTTGAGTCAGTGGGGGCCTGATCCTCCTCCCGTCGGCTTTCGTCAGAGGTGTGGGATGAGGGCTTGAACGTGCTTGACCCGCAGTGGGAATGCTTGTCAGGACCCAGAATTACATTAGCATCTCGTGCTGTTTTCTGGCCAACGTCCCAATCCTGCTTGGAGTTGCGCGTATGCTGAATTCCACCTGTCCACACACGGTTGCCTTGACTTGACTGGGACTGCCTCAAAGCTGCACAACCGATTGCAGGGTTGACTTATGCCTTGCTGAGGACTAGGCGAGTCCCACACGGCTGTGGCTCAGAGTAAAGGGCTGAAAAAATAGAAAGGAAACAGGAAAGCAAAGCCCTTTGTTGGCAGCCTGGCGCTGGGTCCACTGGCGTTGGGTGATCTGTACTGCCCGGCTGCTTGTGCTGGTGCATCTCTCTCGCTGGAAGCAGCTATTTTTACTTTCAAACCTGCTGCGGTGAACTGGTAAAACCTATGCCAGCTCCACTGGTTTAAAGAGCAACCAAGCCACGGGGGAAAGTTTTGATCCCAAGAATAGTTACTCAAACAGGGTGGACAGAGCCCAAATCCCCCCCCCGGCCAGCACTTGTGGACTCAAGGGGAGCTACACAGAGGCTGCTTTAAATGAGAAGCTTCCCAATGGATCTTACAAAGGCAGGCGGGAGAGGAAATAACAGCCGGCTGTATTCTCCCAACTTGTGTGTTTTAATGGGTTAACAGCAGGATTGCTAATTACCTCACCCTTGAACTCTCCCCCTGTAAAAGGCAGCATCCACCAGGGTTTTTCTCTCAAGTTCAAAGCTCTCTGTGCCCCCATGCAGTTGGTTTACATCAAGTGCCTTCCTGCTTGGTGCGTGCAGCGTTGCCTACTTCCCAAAGAGCGGAGAAGGAATCGGCAGCTCTGATAAGGACTCGTAGCCGCATGGACCCAGATACGTCACCATCCGGACTTGGGGAAAGAGGGTGAACTTGGCAGGTGTCACACTTCGTGAGTCTGATGAGCTCGTGGGTCTGGCTAGATCCAAGTGTGGTGTGTACAAACCGTGGGTGGGGATGGGGTGTTGAACTTCGGGTGTGGAGCGCAATCCCCCATTCCCTGGGGTCCCACCGCAGCCCTGCTAACGAGCCAGGAGTGACTTTTAGCTGTGCTTGAGGACATAGTGGTTTTTGAGGGCTTCTGTCTCCAGAAAGCAGCTTTGAGATCATTCAGCAATGGCCTCAGCTGCAGATGAATAAGAGTCTCTCGGGAGGAAAGGTTGCATAGAGTTGATATTCCTCTGAGCTCCTAAGGCTTTGGCAGACGTTGGGTGCATCTGGTATATGAGCTGGCTCTGGAGCTCAGTGGGTTCCTTTTCTCATATTGGTGTGGGTATGGATTGACCTGATTAAGAAAAGGGGGTATTGACTGCGTCTTGGGGTGACTTGAATCCCGTTGGAGGAGTCTACTGGGCAGCACTCTGCCATTCCTGGCCAGCAAGCCTGGTGTCACAATGTCTGATAGCAGACTATCTCAAGACTGCTTTTACCTTGAAGTTCGTGGTGGGATTAGCATGAAGGGGCTCTGGCTAGTGTCTCCTGCACAAGAGCTGCTGTGCTGGTGTGCTCCCTGGCACCTGTGAACTGCAGGCCTTGTGTGTCGACTTTACACCCGATGACTGCAAATAGATAACTACCCGCAAAGGCAAAATAACAAAACCACCCAACCTCTTCTTTCAAGCCACAAAGTTTGCTTGGTGCAACAGATCCTGACCAACTCGCTAACCTTGAGTAGCATCCAAAGGGCACTTCGGAGAGAGATCAGGAGTAAAACCATATTGTTACCCTGCGGGATGTACTTTGCATACCACCACTCTTGCACACCTGGTGTCATTTTTCCTCGTTTTGAAGTCATCTGCAGTAAAAATAACAAGAACACAAATCTAATCCTGATTTGTTACACTGATGCAAATCAGGAGGAGGTCAATGGAGTTGCTCCAGATTTCTGCCAATATAACTAAGATCAGAGTTTGGGCCCCCGATGAGCAGGTCTTCTGGTTTCTGATCAACTCATGGAAGTGTGATGTGTTCTTCAGAATAGGATTCTGTACCCTGCTGTCAATCTTTCCCCAGCTTTTATCTGCAATCCATGGCCGAGTATCTCTAAATCCTGGATTAAATGCAAAATTGTGGTGGTTTAAGGGCAATTGAGGTTTTAAACTCATTTCATTAAACCACTGCAAACTTGCATGGCTGCTGAATCTGATGTAAACCAGTTTTAAACTAAAGTAGTAAAAGAAAGTCAGACAAGATTTGCATGAAATCAGAGTGTGTCTACACTGCTGTTAACGTTGCTGCAGCAGGGACTAACTAGCCCCTCATGAGGTAACTGCCTGCGTGTTTACCCATGGTCTCTGGCGGGGGGATTTGCAGCTACAATACTACCAATACCCAGCTTGAAGCCACCTGATTTAAAGCTGGCTCAGCTATGTCTGCATGAGATGCCACTGTTACGCCTCTGATTGCAGTGTAGACATGCCCTTTGGTTTAAACTGGTGTAGGTCTTGTGTAGACACAGCCTGGACTTTCCTACAAGATTTGTCATCGCTTTCTTGTGGACTTTCCTATGAGTTACCTATAAGTTTCAGCTCATTTCAAAGTCAAAATAGTTGACTTTTCTTCCATGCTAACCTCATGGATTTCAGCTTGGCTTTGGCGCAAATCTGCTTGTTAAGAAAGCACCAGGGCGTAACAGTGTGTTTGGGGGGCAAATTACCCTGTTTCCACGATGGTCATAAAATGAGTTTGGGAGCCGTTCTCCTTTTCATTCAAAAATCCCCGCACACCTCCACTCGCTAGTGCCAGAACTTTGCAAAATGAGTTCGAGGCAAGACTGTTGTCTCCCCTGAGTACTACTTTCTTCCCAAAGTTGTGTTTTCAAAAGCTTTTTTAAAAGGACGGTCCCTAAGGATGGAGATTAAAGAGACTTTCTAAGATCTGAGAATTTCTTTATGCAAGAAAAAAGTAAAATAAAAAAGTGTTTACTTTCCCAAATGGCAACATCTACCATCGTCTGAGTCACAGAACAAGACGGAGCTCAGCCACACAAACGCCTTGTTATTCTTCTCATGTAGCAGGAAGAATTTCTGAGAGTACCATAAACTGCATCACATGGTGAGAGCCTGGGTGAGCTCTAATTGCTTCTATTTGCATAATGAAGCTGGGCTCAGCATCCTGCTGATATTTGAAAGAAGAAAATCAAAATCAGCTCTAGATAAACAACTCCCCCCTTCCCCCACACTCCTAATTTGATCATTTTCTAATATTAAATGCAATCTTCCAGCTCCCCGTTCTTCCCGAGTCTTGGCTACTGTCTTCTCCCCATCAAGAAGACGTGCCGCTTGACCACACCTTCTGCCTCCCCTCCTCGGAAGTTGGCCTGAAGGGTAGGATGTTTTCTATGGGATTACACCGGAATAGGTGCAGGCGCCGATGCCCAGAAACGGTGTTGAAATCTTTGCTCCGAGTCCAAACACAAGGTGCGAGCTTGAGGCAACCGCCCTGGGTTCCCCGCGTTAATCATTTTTAATAACTATAACACCAGAGCTAAATGTTTCAGAGTGAATGGTTCAAAGGAGCAGCACTCACCACTGGCTGTCAGGAAGAATTAAAATCTGTCTCGACAATTCCCCTGCCTGAAGGAAAGCACTGGAAGTGTTTTTTAAGCATCGACCCCAACCATGGGGCTAAGGCGGCAGTGTCAGAAGCGATGGCAAGGGAGCAGGGAGATGAGCCACCTGTCTAGCTTGCAGGCCCTGTGCTCACAACCACCTGGGCTCCTGATTGATTATATCGGCAGTTACTCAAGAGACAGGTTAAAGGGCCTCATCCAGCCCCCAGTCAATGGAAAGGTCCCATCAACCTCTACAGGATTCGGCTTCATGCTTCGAACAGGCTGGTGTTCATCTACACAGCTTTTACGCAGGCCATGGTGGAGGAATGGCAAATACAGTAACGCACACGCGCGCACACATTAATTCCCTGCAAAACTCTGATTAGCAGGTTTCAGGCCTCTAATGCAAGCACCGCTTGTCTCAGCATGGAGCTGGTTCAGTATCTGGAAAAGTCCCCAGCGTACAGACAGGGAGAGAGCATTTGCTTGTTTTTACAACCTGCTGTAACTGCAGGTTTGCAGCTTTTAGTGTCCGTGAGCAGTGATGTTAGCATTTTCCTTGCTGTTGCTCCAGATCAAACCAGCCTTGGCCACAACTGCAGCCACCAAGGGTGGCCAGACCTAATGCCACTGTACCTTTTATGGGGATGGCTAAATGTTGAGGCATCTATAGTAGGGAAAATGGTTATCGACTGTGTTTGTTGCCGAACCTGGATACGCTCTGAGTGAATCTGAGCTCCTTTAAAGCCAGTGATCTTTAGGGCAAGGAGGAGGTATGCGTTTACACGTGCCAATGGAGGTAGATCTGGTGCACTGTCACGGTCTAAGCGAGGGTTGCATTGTTCTTGTTCTGTCTCTGAGATTAGATCATGCTGATGCCTAAGGTGCTTCTTCAGAGCACGGGTATCCCAGCATTGTCATGGCTCCCAGTGCCACCCTAGACTGAGCTCAGGATGGAGACTGTGCATCCAGGAAGCCTATGCCACCTGCATCACCGTTATTGAACCAACCTTTTAGCAGGGGATCACCAAACTGGCTTGTCTGTCC
>NW_005842089.1:1737474-1744437 GCF_000455745.1 Alligator sinensis
AAACTGGGTTTGTCTGTCCAGGGCCAGCCACTTTTGGGTGGACAAGCAATGGAGCCGGGGGCTCAGGGCTCCTTGAGGAGCTAATGAGGGCCTGAGCATTCATACGGGCTTTGTTCAGAGGGGTTGCCCTCTTGAATGCTAGCTATGCTGTGGGTGAGGGCATGGGTGCATGTTTCCTCCATCTGGTTATACTGTGTGTATTGGAGATGGCGCAGGGCTTGGGACTTACGCTTTATCCCTCCAGACCCCCTGCGACCTCAGTCGGTTCCCCTGGTTGCTTCTCCATCCCCTTCCCATCTTCTCCACAGTTACCACCTACGGATGGACAGTATTTGTGAAGCCCACTCCTGCCCTGGTGTAAAATATCTGACAGCCACGTTGAGTTGTCCCAATTCTCCATCCCTAACAAGAACTGTTTTCTAAAATCAGCCAATTTCAAGCTCTCTGGGGATGCGATCTCTGTCTCCTCTCCCTTTAGCCCTAGGCACTTAGTGTGTGGACTGGTTTGGGCAGAAGGGGTGGCTCTCTCCTGGGTTGGCTGAGGGCTAAGTGAGAAGAAAGGTAACAGAAATAGGTGGGTGCCAGTTCTGGGCTTATCTGTAGTAAACACAGGTTGCTGCCTGGGCTCAGAGAGACGCTGTCAATAAGGCCGGCTGGCTTGCTGGTTATATCCAATACCGAGGTTGCCAGCTAGGACAAACTGGTCCTGGTTTAAGGCCTGGAGGTACTTGGTGTGCGTGCGTGTGTGCTCATCAGCTCACCTCTGGTGCAGCAGTCATCAATCTGCTGGCTGAAGATGGTGGTGATGCTGGTCACTGTAGGGTGATTTGGGAGAAAGCCCCCCTCTTTCCCCAGCACCCTCTGTCCAGCAGCCCCAGGGCAGCAGGTTCCCCCCGTGCCCTCGCCCCCGAGCCCACATTGCAGAGGCACTTGCAGAGGGAGAGTCCAGCAGATGTCACTACAGCCTCTGTTATAGCAGAGGGATGTCTGCCCCGTCCCCTCGCACCCAGGGCTTAGCACAAAGTGGTGGCAGGCCCCTGGCTTCGGCAGGTATTGCACTGACCCTTTAATAGCCGTCAGAAGGCAGGCAGGGTCCCCTTTCCCCTGGGTATCTGCTTTGCTAAAGAAATTGCAGGGTCCTGCCCAAGACATCCTCCAGGTAGAGCTGGGGCAGAGATCTCTGGTACTTGCTGGGCGAGATTCCTGCCACACGGCAGCGCGGGTCAGTCCCCCTCGGGCAGCCCCGTTCAGGAAGGGAACGTGGATGTTGCCTTCAAGGCTGCAGTCACCTCTGCCACGAATCCATCAGTCACCTCTGCCACGAATCCATCTGGCTGGTGTGCATCGCTCTTTACCCGGCGGCGGTGGAGGAGTCTGTTATCCTCCCAGCTGTGGGCACAGCTCCTTCCCTCCAAATGGCCTGCTCGGGTCTCTAAGCTGCCCTGCTTCTGGGCTGGGTCAGGATTCCTCCAGAGAGTCAGCAGCAATCCCGGACTGCATGGGGGGCCCTCAGTAGTGTGACATAGGCTCCCCTCCGCAGGGCTGGGACGTGCCCTGAGTCTGGGGAGCGAGAGGCGGGGAGCTGGGCTCGGTCCAGTTTCCATCAAATGACCCTGCCACCAGGCCAGCCCTCTGAGACTATTCTGGGCAGTAAGAGGCATGCCCGCCAACCTCAAAGGGGGCATTTATATTCTGACTCAGCCCAAGAAAAGTAAGGGCCTTTTTCGCTGAGGCTGGATTGCTATCCACCCCGCACCACAGAGATTGCAGTGGAATGTGCTGGCTACTGTGCGGAGGGCCTCCCGACTGGCTGATATAAGGGATCCCAGCTGCCTGGCCGTGCGCGGTAGACCCCGAGACAGACCTGCTTTTAGCTCAAGTTCTTGGCAGGAGTGTTTCCGGAGCAGAAGACCCTGGGCTTCATCCTGGCTCCCTGGGTCTGAGAGCTAAACTGGGTTCTTTCTTCCACTATATAGCACCACTAGTGATATAAATATTCTGCAGGCCAAATTAGGAGCCCCAGTTACTCCTTTGCAACACCACAGTTGTTGAACTGGGCAATCATAGATGCTTGTGCAAACCCCGTGGTCATCGCAGGGCCAGACTGGCGTGGCTGACTAGACCTCAGGCCATGCCTATGCTAGCAATGCTGTCCCAGTACAGCAAGTTCCCGGGTGGCTCTGGCTTGCAGCGTGGTGATAGGCATGAATCCCGTGTGGCCACGAGCATGGAGTTGCTGCCCCATCAAGGTGCAGGGAGGTAGGGTCTGGTGCACCTTAGCATGAATTTGAGCTGGAATCTGGGAGGGCCAATCTGTTTTGCAAAGGCAAGATTACTCCCATTTGTGTGTGGCTTGGCTAACCCTGGATGAGGTTGGTTAACCTTGCAGAGCCAACACAGTTGTGTTAGGAAAGGTTTACTTGTGTAGTTACACCAGCACATGCAGCTTGAACTGGCCCCAGAGTGCTTTTGCGCCAGTTTAGTTTGTATCAGTCCAGCAAGCGGAAAAACCCACCCAGACAAAAGGACTTTTGTGCCGGTATAAGTGCATCTGTCCTAGGGTGTTAGCTGGTACAGCGCTGACGTTGCTTCATCCATTGACAATTCCCAGCAGATTGGCTGAAGAGAGGTGAGCTGTGTGCTGGCCCTGCCTGGGCATCATCCCCTGAACTGTGGACTCATGCTATAGCCTTTGCCAGCAGCACAGAGCCGTGTGGGTCTGGGTGTGGTGAGGTGTGATCTGTCATCCAGACTCCTGCTCCTGATGTAGACACAGTTATATGAGCAGAACTGCCCTTTGGCCAGGCTCTAGGAACAAATAAAGCGGACAGGAGTGTTGGCTTTCCAACACGCCGTGTTCACACGAGGAAGGTTTGCCCGGTGTAGTGCTATGTTATACTGGTATGACTAAAGCAGACTGGCAGAGCTGTACTGGGAAAGCATTGCTAGCATATGCATGGCCTGAGTTACAGCCAGCCACACGAGTCTGGCCCTGTGATGACCAGGGGGTTTGCACAAGCATGGCCCAGTTCAAAGACTGTGGTGTTGCAAAAGAGTAACTGGGGCTCCTAATTTTGGCCTGCAGAATATTTATATCGCCAGTAATGAAATATATATAGTGGAAGAAAGAACCCAGTTTAGCTGGACCCAGCCAGAGGTCAGCACTTGAGTACAAGGCAACTGGGTACTCTAGGAAACATTGCGATATGTAGGCAAGTCCCCTGATCCAACCCCACTGGCGTCACTGGGAATCTTTCCATCACCTTTACTGGGAGTTGGAGTCAGCTTAGTGCTTGCAGGGCTGGCAAAGAGGAAATAAAGCATCCTTTTACTAACAGACTGAGCAGACTTAGCTTGGAAATTGGAGAGACCCAAGATCTGGCTGTGCCATTGGCCCACAGTCACCTTTCAGAGTAGAGGCAGACACTGGGCATATGCCAGTGTAGCAGACTGCTTGGGCACTGGTTCTGTGTGGCATAACTGAGCAGAAGGACTCTGGTCCCCAGTTTGTGACCAGTGAAATGGCATTAAAATGGTTCAGTGACTGAAGCTGCATCTGAGTCGAGTGGGGCTGACTATGGAGCAAGGGTGCTCCCCTGAACGTTGGCATTAGATTGCAGGTAATAGATACGGTGAGAGAACATGTTATTTTCCTTCCTTGGGGACTTGAATCATCAGCTCTTTGCTCCTCCCCTCCCTTCTCTCCCCGAATACACAGAGAGACTGATATTCTCTGAACACTTCATTGCCTTCTGAGAAGAAGTGCTGACTTCACGTTTCCCTAAATGAGAACCTTCTGTAATCATCGTTGCTTTAGTTTTATATAGGCAGAAAATTTAAGGTTTGTTTTTCTTTTTTAAATCCATGTTTGTGACGGGATGGGACACGGACACGAACATAGGACGGACCCTGGCATGTTCAGGGATTACGTGCTGGGTCTTGCTCAATGCTGTCGTTAACAAGTTGTTTTTAAGGATGGAGGATTGTTTTCTGGTTGATGGAGTAGATGAGGACTCGGGAGGACTCTGGGCTCAGTTCCTAACTGGTGTGAATTACTGTTGTCAGCTTGGGCAAACTAGTGTTTCTGCAACTCCGTCTTCTAGATCAGGCTTACAATATCATTGTATTGAAAGGGGAGATTTGTTCCTGGTGAGTGGTGCAGGGATGTATAGAAATACTAATAATAGGTCTTAATTGTCCTCACCCTCTGGCCTTCTGAGCTTCGCTGTGAGGGTTTGGTCCAAAGCTGTACTTGCATATCTGCGTTTCATTCTCCAGCCTTCAAGAGACCAGTTGACGAATGAAAAACAAAAAAATGTTAACTTTTGCTCTAGTTTGTGCACAGTAACGATCACACGTAAAGAGGCTGCGAGCTGAGAGATTTCTCACTACCATGGAGAAGACATTTCTCTTGGGAGTCACTCAGGTTAGGTCCTTTCTAACCAGGATCACAGAAGCATAGATGCTGTGGATGAGAGTTTGAAAAACATCTAATAGAGTTGGGTACCAAACTTCTACTGAAAGACACCTAACTTCTTTGGGAGCTTTTAGAAGTCCCACCCTGAAGCTAGTCCAGATATAGATCTGAAACAAGCTTCAGGTGAGACATGCCTGAACATTGGGGTGTGCAAACATCCAAATCCATATTGCAAAATCTCCGTGGAATGGAAATAGCTGAACCAGAATCCCTTAGACTGAGAGACCCAAATCTGAGCAAACTCCACCATTCATTTGGTCCTCTGCCTACCACCTCCCCGCTGCAGACCCATTTCCATCCATCGCAGGGTCCTGGTGGGAGAAGAGCACATTCTTGGAGACATGGAGGAAGATTGAAGACCAACAAATGAGAAAATGGTGATTGATTGGATTATTTCACACACTGTTTTCATGTATGCGCACACAGACACACATTTGTGGGCTCGTCTCCCCAGCTGCACTTGGCCGACTTAAATGGAGTGACGTTGGTCTCTGTCAGTTGAGGATCTGTCTGGACTGAACATGGGTTCCCAGCTTGCAGGTCAAGTGCAGGTCCAGAGGGAAGCTGCACCCACTTGTATTTTCCTTCTTGGCTAGATGGGGTTGAGGAAAGCAAAACGGACCCAGGGTGGGGAATTTCCAGAGGGACTGATCTGGAATGGCTGCTTAAAACTGGCCGAGCTGGGCTTGGATGCTATAAGTAACTGGGAAGCAGAAATGCACTGTGCAAGGGGCTGTCAGGTGACCTGGAACAGCTCCCCTTTAAGAATCAAGTTACTTTTTCCTTTTTCTTTTTTTTTATGGCAAATGAATGCTTAATAGCTATATGATTGGGAATAATGGTTTCCCTCAAGGGGCTGGTTAAGTTAATTTTCTAGGGGAGTCTTCATCATGGGAATCCCAGGGGTTAAAAGCTAATTGGTGTGCCCAGTGCGAAGAAGGTATTGTGAATGTTATCCCAAGAGTGGGGATTGTTTTCTGTGGAGCCTCTGAGCCTCCCCTAGAGGAAGGAAATCTTAAAGCACCCCATTAAGGTGGGCAGGTCTTTGCCAATCCTATGGTGGGAATTTGAAGAGGCTCAACGTGGCTGTGGCCAACGAGCCAGGAGCCAAGGGGGATCTTCACTCTGTCCCCAAGCTGGGTTGGCAGCATAAACATGGCATAGGTGTCCCCTGGAGTTTCCATTGGGATTACCTCCTCTTCAAGTCATTAGCATCTTTCCCACTGACCTCCTTGTAGGCTTGGTCTCTTCTCAATGAAGAGTGGGTTAAGACTATGGCCAATAGGGCCTGCAGTGGCTGGCAGGGAGATGGGACCGAGGGGTGGGTCTGGGGTTTGGTTCGAGCTCATTCCTTGCTTTGCAGCAGAGCCTCCGAAGAGGTGTCTCTCTCTGCAGGGTTTGTCAGGGATGTTGGTGATGGGGGGAGATGATTTGGCTCAGCTGCAGCCAACCGAGGCCAACCCAGGAGCTCCTTTCTGAGTCAGGCTGGCTGTGCAAGTTAGACCAGACGCTCGAGCATGGAGGAGTCTTCAGGGAGCACGGTGCATCTGTCATAGGGATCAGTCCTGCGACACCCCTCCCTCCCCCTCCCTCCAAAGCTGGGTTGTTTCCCCTGCACCCACCCGAAGCGGCAAGGGTGATTAATGAGCCTTAACAATCTGTGGCAGGGGAGGCACGTCCGGCACCTCCCCAGATGCCTTGTCAGGGTGGTTCTGCCGGCTCACTCCACTTGGCTGTAGCTTATCACATCCCAGCCGGGCTTATCCGCCCTGCCGTCTCCCCCAGCAAGCCTGTGCCCCCGCACGGCGCCGCGGGGCGCTAGGACCCGGCATCCTTCCCTGCGCAGAGGCTCTCAGGGATGCTGAAAGGAGAGGCATGAAGCTGACATGTTCAAAGGAACATACAAGGTGAAAAGGACACCGTGGAGATAAGAAATCTCTCTACAGATGTGACTAACAGGCTCCTCCTTGGGAGTTCACGTCCTTTGCTTCCCACCCTTCTTGTGCCCAGCTGCAGCACCGGCCTGGTCCTTTCCCTGGTGTTTCTCTCTGCCTTTCTGGCTTTTTTGGGGTGCACTTGGGCAAGCAGCCAGGCTGGGCACTTGACCGGTTGCCCAGGGCAGTGTTGGAGCCTGCTCCTGATTGCCTTTAAATTGCAAAGAAATGCCCGGTAATAACTGCTTTTTGTCCTGGCCTGACCCTTACGGGCCGGGAAAGCAGGGGCTTCATCTTGCGGCTCCCTGGGCCGCATCTGGCCTTCGGTTACATGTTCCCACCGTTTCCTTCCTGGTCACTTCGGTAAAACCCTTAAGAAAAAGAAACCTCCGCTGGTGGGGACTGAGCTGATGTGACCCTTTAAAGCATGTCAACCTTGCTGTCAGGGGATCCTTTTCTGGGGCAGCTCAAAGAGATCCCGGATTTGATTGCTTTTAAGTGTGGGGGTGTGTTTGTGTGCATCTGCGTGGTGAGGTGTGCATGGGGAGGCAT
>NW_005842089.1:1744480-1749664 GCF_000455745.1 Alligator sinensis
CCCTGCAGGCCCGGCCGCCAGCCCCCGTTAAGTTAACGGGCAGTTTTGCCCACAGCGTAATACTTTAATATAGGCAAGAATTAGCTGTTATGCCAACGTGGCATGGGGAGGGGAAGTAAAATGCCTGACTTGAGGCTGTAACTTGTCCTTTTGTGTCCACACCAGGGGACAAGTTCGTCCCCGACATACCTGCACGGAGCTCAGAAGAGTTACCCCAGGGATGAACTCGACACCCCTCATCAGATTCTCAGGTGGTGTTAATTGTCTGACCCTGGCTACGGGCCTGGCGCCCTGAGTCTGCTTCGTTCCAGCTGACCTGCATCTCTGGGATAGGGGGGAACTGGGGAGGAAGGAGCCCAGAAAGAGTAGATACTAGGAGCAAGCTGGTGCTAGCTGAGCTAAAAGCCCGTGCCCCACTCTGCAGGCTCAGTGTATGTGCACATTAAACCTACACGCTTAACTCGCCGTGCTGTCTGTAATGGAGCAGAGCGCAGAATTGACCACTTAGGATACAAAACAGAACAATAACCGCTGCACAGGACGACGTGAATGCTTTGCCCCGGTCTTCTGCACATTATGAAGAACTCAGCTGTTCTGGGGCTAACACGTGCATAAACAGTTAAGATCCTATACAAGATCTATTCCTGGAAAATAGCCCCATCTCGAAGACTTGCTTCAAAAGCATCCAACAAGCCATGAATTCTTCGTGCCCTGCGCTCCTGCGGCTCACAGCAAAGGCTGCAGTCCCGTTCCCTTCCTTGCTGCTTTCTTCTTCCTTGAGAACAAATTCCTCGGTGAGGCAGAGCTCCCAAAAATAAAAGGGTCCTGACCGCGGGCAAAAGGGCGACAGCAAACCCCTTTGCTGAGGGTTGGGTTTTGCTGCTCAAAGTGTCCTTCCTTTGAGGGGGAGGATCATGCTTCTGCGGGGGGGGGGACTTTCATTGCTGTCGAGATGCCCTCCTTTCTGCCACCTTGGCTGCTCCGCGTCCCTGCCTCCCCCGTGACCTGGTTTGCGAAGCCCTCTCGTCTCGTGTGACACGGACTGGATCTGTTTCCATGTGCGGTTTCAAAAGAGCAGAGCTCCTTCCCCCTGAGGAGGCGAGCGAGAGACCCCCTCCTCTCTGCTCGTCCCACTGGGCCCCGGCCCGTAGTGCAAGCGTCACTTTGATCTTCCCTGATCTCTCGGCCTGGCATTGCAGGCGGCCTCTCAATATTTCATAATCCTTTGCTCTGGCAGAAGGTGGCGAGTAAAAGATAATCTCACTCCAGTTCCCTGGCTGTAACCGTGGCTGCTGCCTCCTCTTGTTCTTCCTCCACCCTTTCAGCCCGCACTCCTACAGTGTCCACGTTGGTGGCCATTGTCTCTGTCTTTATCCTCCCGGGTGCTCGAGGCTGATTGAGATCCATCCTCTTGTGTCTCATCCCTGAACCTATTGGTTTTGGGGTGCTCTGCTAGCCTTGGGCAGGGAGGCAGCGATATCTGCTCTGGATATAGGTCACGATCCTGCCAGCTGGACCCGTGTAGGTCTTCTGGCGGGTCCGTGAGCAAGGTTGGGGGCAGACTGCCCCGTGTTAGGAGCACCTGGATGTCATCTCCCAGACAGGAGGTGCCTGTCTCCTCTTCCTTTAAAATGTGGGTAGAGAAAAGCCAGGGATTCCCTATCATGTTGCTGTAGACAGTAGGAGACCGGGTGCAGCGTGCTCAGCTCTGCTCTACCCCCAGCTCAGCCAGGTGACGAGGTCGGCTGGGTGCCCGCTGTCTCGGATGGAGCCGCATCACGTGGGGTACGTCGGACAGGGGAAGGCTCGCCCGCTGACGAGGCCTCCAAAATTCCCTGTAGGACCAAACACCAGCTTTCCTCAGTGTCCGGTCTCCACATCTAAGACAGGACCACAGCACTGCCTACCTGAAAGGGCAGCTGGCCGGATAAGCAGAATAAAGGGTGTGAAGTGCTCAGCTATTCTGGCAACAGAGGCTGTTGAATGCCATTGATTGAAAGAATGGGACAAACTAGTGACAGGTGACCAGGACCAGGCCTGGCCTCATAGGGATTGGGACTGCGCGGCCTGATGAGGTCCCTTTCTGCCGCCAGCTTCGGAGATCTGCTTGCTGCAGGGCTTTACTGTCTTGGGCTGACTGCAGGACGTCCAGCCAGGGGACCGACTCATTCTGGCACCTTTCCCCCCTGCCCTCCACCCTGCCAAAAAAATGCTTCCACTTAAAAAATGAGCTCTCGCCAGAAAATTCACCAGAATTTCAGGTACTGACATTTGCACCCAGGACACTTGCAGTTACTGTCCTGCTACAGGCCAGGGCCATCCGCTTGGGATTCCCCCAGCCTTGCAAAGGGAAGATGCCGCATCCTGCTGCTCAGACCCACAGTGGCCATCAGCAGTTGGCAGTGCAGGGGCCAGGACACACACTCAGGTAGGCCCAGCAGGAGGTAGCAATGGATGTGCACTGGGGCCTATTCATTACCCGATGGTGATATATTGATGGCTGTGTGTTCTGCACCCTACTGTACCCGCCCACAGAGGATATGGGTTTTTAAAACTCTTGGCCTGTAAGCCCAGTAGAGAAAGGTCATGTCTGAACAAGTTAGTCTATAGTGGGGGCCAACCTTTTTTACCAGGCATGCCACAAATTAAGCCCTGTGCCCTTTCCAAGTACCACTCCAATCCCTTTCTCTTGCCCAATCTGCTGCTCTGCTTTCTGCTCCCTGCCTGACTGGTTACTCTCCTTTCTTCTCCCTGACCTGTGCTCCTTTCCCAGGCAGCTGCTCTGCTTTCTTCTCCCCATGTGAGCTGCAGATTTACTCCCTGATCTGCCATGTACCACACACAGACGCTGCCCGTGCCACAGGATAGCCACCCTACCCTGCCTTTCTTCTTTCAGGGGCCTTTCTTGGGGTGATACCTTTTATTGAACCAGCTCCATAGCTAGCACAGAATTGGAGTTGGTCCAATACAAGATGCTTCCCTAAGAAATCCTTGCCTCTTGCATAATTTCTGGACCACCAGGGCTGCAACATAACTCTCCATTTTCTCAAGCAGTGGAGACTCACGCCTAGAGCAACAGCCATCCCGGTGCATAGGCCAAGAGGGTGCCTGGCACAGGTGCTCCCTGGGATAGG
Organism: Alligator sinensis; assembly: GCF_000455745.1. NCBI lineage: Eukaryota > Metazoa > Chordata > Crocodylia > Alligatoridae > Alligator > Alligator sinensis. The sequence goes on from NW_005842089.1 coordinate 1,747,615, forward strand.
TCTTGCCGCAGTTATCACGTACCGGAGAGCATCGCGTGTGCCTGGGGTCTATCCGAGTTGCTCTCAGGGTGTTAGGAAGGGAGGTGCTTTTTAAACCCTTGCTCCCAGCCCTCCCCGAATTGAGCTCACTTAACACCCCCATCCAGAACGTTTCTGGGCAGCTTTGTTTTTGGGCTCGCGTGCCTCCGGCCCCTGCCTGGTCCCGCTGGCTGCCTGCCTTCCCTCCACTCTGCTCCGGCTGGGATAGCAGAAAGCAGGCTGCCTGCCCCAGCCCTTGCAGGGCTGAAGGGAGCAGAAAACTTGTTTTGACTGGTACCTTATCAAGCAGACATGCAGGGATCTCTGGGCACCCACAGCAACAGGCTTCTTGCAAAAATGTGCTGGAGGATTTTGTTTTAATTCTTTTTTTTTTTCCCCAGTGAAAGAGGGAGAGAAGGAGGAAGCCTTAACTTTGGATGGTTTCAGGAGTGAATTAGAGAAAGCAAATTCCACTCGTAAGGCACTAGGAAGGGACCAAGTTGGGAGGATGAGGCTCCAAACCAGAGTTTTCTGCAGCTAGGAGACCGCTGAGTCTTGCCACACTCCGTGTGTGTATGTGTATGAGTGTGTATTTGCTTGTAAGTGCCTGTGTTTGTGCGTGTGTATATGTATGAAGGTGTGTGCATGCATGTGTGCACTGGCTTTCAACCATCAGGATTCAAGGGTCAAAAGCTCCTTAAACCCAGCTGAGTCACCTGTGGCTCTCTGAGTGCTGGCAGCGGGAGGAGGGAGTTGTTGCCCCAGAGCTTGGCAAGGCTGTGCCCAATGCGTGCAGGGGGATCAGCTGCCAGTGACCAGGCCAGGCTGGTTGGCTTTCAGCACTTGGGCAGCGGTATCTTGGGCATGCCCATCTGCCCAGCCACGGTTGGCCACCTTCACCGGGGGTCGGGCATCCATCAAGGATGCAGCCTCCCCCACTGGTCCATGCTGGAGTGATCCTGCCCAGTGCCTTCGCACCTGGCTCCATTAATTCATGCAAATAGATCATGATTAATACACCCCTGCTTCTGCCCCAGCGAACACCTGGGAAGGCTGAGAAATCACCTATGGACAGAGGTTATGTTTTTGGTGAAGAGAGAGGTTCTGGTGTAGAAAGCAACAGCAATATAGGCTGGAGAGCTCCCCGTGGGACTTGACAGGGAGAAGCTGAGCTGAGCCCCATGGCTCAGCTGGTTCATCCCATGAAAGGGGAAACCACCCCAGTGCCTGTGCAACATGAGAAGGGCAAGTGTTTCTTTCCTTTCTTTTCTTTTTTTTTTTGCTTATTTGCTGGACTGTTGTTTTTCTTTTCTCCAAGGCCAAAGCTGCGATGGGAGGGATGGGACCCAAGCGAGGGAGATGCAATTCAGGCGGAGTGACAGATCCCTCGACTCAGCTGCAAATCTCCTAGCTGCAGCCAGCTTCCAAACACCCGGCTCTGGTAGGGGGTTTCAGAGGACTTTTCTCCCCATATGGTGTGTATTACAAGCTCCTTTCTAGTTGTAAAGATTAATTTAAAGGCTTTCCCAGCTCTCTGCCCCCTCCAGTGACAAATGAACATCTGGGCTGAATGCTGCCCAGGTCCCTTACCCAAGTGTTTTTTTCATGAACAGTATCTGCACTTAGGGATGGCGCCGCTTCTATTTTTCATCCCAGTTCACCCCACTTTGAATGCGGTTTGCAGTTCTTTTTAAACACGAAGCGGCCTGCCAATTACCCTCCTTCGGTATTTTTCTTCTCTCCCTGCCTCTCTTTTTTGCATGGTGTTTTCTTGCCTGGACATATATTAGAGCACAGCAAGATATTTGAAAAGGGTCTGTTTGAATGTAAGTAAAAATGATTTTGCTTCTGTGTTCGCTGTGCTTTTGCCATGCAAATTTGACAGAAAAATAGCCATGCAAACTTCCATCTTCTGCAGTGGCGCTAATTTACCTGCAGGTAGCATGGCTGCGATGTGAAATGCCGTGCACACAAATCACCGAGGATGCCAAATGAAACAATAAAAGTCCTGACCTTTGCCCCTCCGAAGAGC
>NW_005842089.1:1749695-1759697 GCF_000455745.1 Alligator sinensis
CTGGGTCACAAATGGATTTAAACTCTGGACGGTGGCGGGGGTACAAAATGCCAGACCGCCCCATGCAATCGTTGAGCCTGGGGCTGTGCAGCAGAGGTACAAACCCCCAGCTAATACCTCTCCCAGCTAAGGGCAGTCATAACCAGGCAGTGGTTTCACCACGAAACCCAGGGACAAGCCAGCAGAGAGCAAGTTTCTTCAAGATGTGTTCGTGGTCAGCTAAAGCCTCATATTTCAGGTGTCTTGTTTAAAATACATTTTTACGAAACCAAAGACCAACAAAAATGTTTCCCCAGGTTTGTTTTTTATATAAAAAACCCCCATTGGGAAGCATTAAAAATACATATTTAAGATTTCCTGCAGCATTTGCAGTTCCTTGTAGCATGGGTGTGTGAGATCTAGTGAAATGGCCGAGAAACTGGCTTTTAAACGGCAGTGAAACAGAGTTTCCAGTACTTATGCCTGTCCAAGCTGATGAAACGGTGCACAAATAAACAGAAGCCACACGAAGGAGGAAATGAAAGGAGATTTCAAAAATCCTGCCCGAGGTACTAATAGAAAGTCTTAGTGACAGAGGAAAGAATGATTGTTTTTGAATATTAAGCATGTGGAAGGTTTAAACCCAGGGCGCCGGACAGGAGCAGATCTGAGCTTCGGTGCACGCTGAATCCGAACCAAAGCCGTTCACGCAGACCCCGGGACCGTGCTCCGCAGTGGTTTAAAAAGGGAGGCCCGAAGACGAGTGGGGGAAGGCTACAAATCCAGCTTGCTGCAAGAGCTCAGATTCCTTCCTCGCAAATCTCATCCTTTCCCATGTAGGGCAAGATGCAGAAGTGAAAGGATTACTTAAAAACTCTAGCTGGGACAGTAAATAGCATTTGCCTTGCCTAATATGTATGAGGAGGGGAAGGGAGCTTGATCCTCATTTCTGAGTCTTGTAAGCAAAGCATGTTTCCTTTGCAAACAGGCATAAAAGTGCCTGTTAGGCGAGCTAATCTCCGTGGCCTGTGATTCATAGGGGACGCGGCGTGGGGTTCACCAAAATTAGTCATTGTCCCATCGCCTGGCTCAGGAAGGAAGCTGGGAGGGCGGATTCAAGAAGCCTTAAGAAGGCATGGAGAATAGCGCTCCCTGCTCAGACCCTGGTCCTACGCAGCAGGATTACAGTCAAGTTCCTGAAGTCAGGGGGGAGATTTGTAGTGCAAACAAACAAAAGAAATTTAAGAGGGGTGGGAAGGCGAATCTGAATTCAGCTGAGCTGGAGTGGCCAACAGACAAAGCCTGGCCTCTCTTAACCAAACGCGCAGCGCTGAAACCATTTCAAAGTGTCGGGGAAAGCATCTGCATCTTTGTCTTGGACTCCTTCCCTTCCTTGCAGCCTGAATCGAAACCTGGCTCGTTAACCACTGTCCCCCCCCAAAAGACGTGTTAATTTGGAGGGATTTTGTGCCACTTCAGACATTCCAGGAGAGGCTTCGTGTACTGCCGTCACGTTAAAAGCAGCCTCTTAGCTGAGATGCTAATCATCGCAGGGGGGATGCGGTTGTCACTCCTCTTTTGGCTCTCAGTGCTCTTATTACTGGCTGCGGGGTGTGTGTGTGCACACATACACATACATATACCCCCTCCACACACACACACACACACACACACTCCTCTGTCTACGCTGGGGGCTTCCAATGCAGGGGGAGGCCCGACCTGTTAAAAGAAACAACCCCGTGAGTTATTCCTCATTTGTTTCCAGAACCTGGAGCAGGACCAAGCTGATCGGCTGCAGAGATAATTGCAGGAAGCAAAGTGCAAGGAGATTTCAGCAAGCGAACGCTGCTGGTGCATGGAGCCAGCCGGCGGCCAGCGCCTTGGAGGGGCATTGTGCAGCCCAGCTCATGTGGCCCCAGCATCCTCCCATCACACAGGTCATAGAGGCAATAGAGGAGCGGCTCCGACCTGTGCCAGGTGCACCAGCCATGGGAAAGAGCAAGGGGCTGCGGGAAGGCCTGATCTCTGAACTGCCGGAGGGGCTGCAGACACCCCGACCCCAAGTGGTGGGGAAACCTGAGTAGCTTCAGCAACGGGAGCCGCTGGACTAGCCCCGAGCCACGCTGAGCATGGCACTGATGGTAAAAGCACAGTGCAGAGGCGCCCTGGGCTTTTGCGTGTAGCTTCATGGGATGTTTGAGGGATGGACTGCAGCAAGTGCCTGAACACTTCTCCTTGGGGGACCCTTTCCCTGACATCCATCATGCCCTCTTTAGGATGAGATTAGCCAGAGCGCCTGACACACAGAGATTTGAGGAGGAAGTAACAGACCCCAGCATCTCCCAAATGTCCGTGCAAAGCCACGGAGCAGAGGAAATAGCAGCCTGGTTCCAGGGACAGCACAAACTATTTCTAGCTAAAGATCCACCAGAGATAGCGTGAAGGAGGGGGAGGCTTTGAAGGGGGTCATATGTTTAGCTGCTTCAGCTTGTAACCCCTCAGGCCCGGGAGCCCTAGAAAGGGGCTTGGGATTTTTTTTTTCCAGCAATCAGTGCCTCCTGCAGAGACGAGCATTCGTTGGAGCAAGAGCAGACTCTTGTTGGAGGGGGCGGAGGGGAAGGAGAGTGCGAGCGCAGAGAAATTTGTCACAAAGATACAGATCAACCGCAGGTTTGGGCGGTTATTAAAAGCCGTTTCTAACCAAACAAAACCCCTCTTTAGGAGCTGATCCAAGAGCGGGCGGGGAAGGTTTCCTGCTGCCTTTTGCCGTGCCCATGCAGCCCCCTTCCAAACAGCCGTGTTCCTACTTGTTCCCACATCAGAGGCAGCCAGCAAATAATGTTTGGAGTTTTGTTCTCTTTTTTTTCTTCTCCTGAACACCAATAAAGGGCGGTGGGGAGGCGGTGGGACCGGGCGCCTGATCCAAAGCTTTGTGAAGTGGACAGAAAGGCTTCGCTTTACTGCCCAGGGCTTTGGAGAAATCCCCAGGTGTGGTCTAAATTCTTTCCAAAGAGGGCCGTTGTTTTCCGCCAGGTAACATCAAAGCTGTTTGGGCCCCTGTCTGGAGGCCTGGCAGGTCTTTCCAGAGGAGGGGTTTACCGTAGAGAGATGGCTATTTGGATGCCTCTACCACGTCCAGCTTAAAGCAGGGATCTTTGGACGCAGGTAGCCGTGACCACCAATCACCCCACGGGACTCACCGCTCCGAAGCGGAGACAAACCAGTGGGGAGCAGCTGTGTTTCCTCTACCTCTCAAGCCTTCCCCTGGCATCCTTCCTTCCAGTTGTTTTGTACATCGGTGCCTTTAATTAAACTGTAAGCCCTTCAGGGCAGGGACCTCCGTGCTGATGCAGAGCCCGGTGCATTGGGGATCGGTGCCTGCGGGAGCTGCTGCCCTGTTAATAATCCTGAGACGCTTGCTACCGCGGAGGTGGGAGGCTCCCCCGTTTCCTTGGGTCTCGCAGGGAGCTGGGGAAGAGGGGGAGGAAGCCCGAGTGGAAGGGAGATCCTGGCTTCAGAGACTTGTAACATCCCGAATCCTGTGGTTAGAGGCGTAAAGGCCCTGAAAATAGAGGTGGCTAAGCCAGAATGGAAATACAACTGTGGAGGCCCTTGTGTGGCTGGTTGCAGCCGCGGCCCCTTGTCAGCCTGCTTGTGACCCAAGCCAGGTCCTAACGTAATGGCCAGAAGAGCCCCTGAATGGCCTGCAGCCAATTCTCTTTTAATTTTTAGGGGAATCCAGGTAATGCCGAGGCTTATGAAAAGAGTTGGGACACAGGCAGCTCTGCTCTGCCTTGACCTGCTGTTCTCCTGTGTACATCATTACTTCCCTGTGCTGCTGCTGGTATCGGGAGAGCTGTCCTCCCCCCTCGAAGAGGTGGCTGGGAGGATGATGGGCTCGGAGGATAGGAGAGGTGTGAAGAGACACTAAAGTAAGGCCCCTGCTTATGTTGCATCTGGGCTGCTGGGGAAGGGAACCCTTTCCGCTCATCGCCATCCTGTTCTGGATTTGAACGAGCAGGGTGAAGCTGGGTGAATCCCCTCCCTCTATTATGGGGGTCTTGGTCTCATCTGGTTCTCCAAGGGGTCAAGATGTTGTTTCCTGGTGTGTGCACACACCCTGTCTCAGTCCCCCACCGGAGAGCAGAAAGTGCTGGCCGTTCCCACTTGCATCAAGGTTTAAGAATCAGGTCCAAATCAAGATTTAAGGGCCCCGCATCAGTCATCTCCATATGGAGAACTGGGCCTGGTCATTTCCATTCAGTAGGGTTTTTTTTTTTAATTAACATTTAAGTCAAATAACCAATCGACACTTTGGATAAAGGAAGCCTTTGTTAAAGCTGCGCTGCCCCAGCAGATACGACTGGATAGCTCCGCACAAACGCAGGGAGATGGTCAGAGCCTGTAGGAAAAAATAAACAGCAGGGGGGGGAAAAATCATGTCTATTTAAAAAAAAAAAAAAAAGTTTAATTTGAAAAGAAAAAGTCCCACAGAAGTTTCTGGGGCATCTTTCTCCTTCTGCCTTTTTGGGTCCCCTCTCCAGGCTCCGGCAACCCCAGCCCCCTGCAGAGCAGTGATGTCTGTGCAGCCTCAGTATTGATGCAGCAGCATATTTTTGTTCCAGGCGAGCTGGGGAAGGGAATATTTTCTGTAGCTTTGTGTTGCTGTGATTGTTCCAACTACATAAGTCTGGTTACAGGGCGGTTCTGGAGCTGATACGCGATCCGCCTCCCGTCCTTGCCTGCATGCATTCTTTTCACATGACAGCTTTCCCCCATAATTTGGTATCTGAGTGTGCTGGGGCCCTGCCAGAGCTTTTTCTTCCTTTTTTTTTTCCTTACTCAATCCCTCCTGATTGATTCTCCCGTTCAGAAAATCAAATGCCAAAATGAAAACACGAGATGAAAACACAGGGCTGCGAGGGGGGATGGGGAGGGAGGGGAAGGGGGGTGCAAAGGGGGCAGCTAAGATTGCTGGGAAAAAGCAGTGTTAAAATAAATTGACCCTTTAATCTCGAGGTCGTCGGTAACCCCTTGCATTACTCCCCAGATGAAAAATCGCGGCTGTGGGGTTAGATCGGCAAACCGCAGCCCAGTGTCGAAGGTTGGGTAGATTTATGGTTTTTAATATTTGCACTATTGATTGCCGGGTTGTCTCAGGGGTTGTTGCAACAAGCACAATTACTGCACTTTTGACAGAGGTGGTGATTTGGAAGATGTCAAAAAAAATGGTCAGTGCCGAGAAAGCAGCTTAGCAGCAGTAATAAACCCCGGCAGCCTGCGTCTGGGGCTCCTGCCCCTACCTATGCCTCTCCGCTGCCTTTTCCCTCATCCCCATGGCATGAGCTTGTGCAGAGGGGCCTTTTCCTCCCTGTCGGGATTGGGGATGGCTGCGTTAGTCCGATTCTGCTCCTTCTGTCAGCTTGAGAAAGTACTTTGGTCCTGACTTTTATCTTTGCTCCTGTGTCCATCCTGAGCCTTTCAGATCACAGAGGTGCCCACATGCTTCCCAATAGCAGTGAGTTTGGAGACCATCAGCTGGAGAGGAGAGAGTTTGGATGGCTTGCTTCCCAAACACAGCCGCCATAGGGCTTGAGCTCAGTGGAAGTCACTCCTAGTCTAGTCCAAAGTAATGGGTGGCTTTCCATTCTTCATACTTGATCCATGGATGACCGTCGATATGCCACAGGTCTCTCCAGCAGTGGCTATCACCCATGGGAAGAGCTCCCTGTACGGCTTTGCATGAGCTGACATTTAGGATGGCCTGAATCTGCCCTGTCATCCGCAAGCTCCTAAAATAGCCCAAGGCAAGAGGTTGTGGTTTGTGTGTGTGGGATTATAGCAAAGATTTGGCAAGTGGAGTCTTCTCTGGGTTCAGATCCCAATTCAACCCCTGGCTGACTCTATCCTTGGAGGGACAAACGTCCCTTGACTCCTAGTCAGGGCAGCCAGAGAGCAGAGCCGGAGCAAGAACATTGCGGGAACTCCAACGCTCGGGTCCATCTCGAGCATCTGAGGGTTGTGGAGTTCAAACTTGCGTGTACGGGAGAGGACTGTGCAAGCCCATCTTGTCCCACAGCACCTCCTTGGCTAGGCGTCAATCAGGCAGCCTCAGCAAGCCCTTCAGAGCCTGTCTGGCTGCTCAGTGGTGATCCACTGGACCGCCGAGTGGGAACCAACCCAGGCTCAAATCATTATCCTGAGTCTTGGTGCCAAAAGGCATCAGACCAGAAGGAAGCCAAGCATTCAAGCCCTGGACAGCAGGAGAGGAGCTGTGCTGTTGCAATGACCTGGTCAAGAGAGGGACCCATCCACTTGCTCTTGTCCGGAGGCTTGAGGGGCAATGGGGTTGGAGCAGTGGGGAGACGCTTGTGGCTGGATCTGGGTCACTGCGTCTGTCACCATGGAGCAAAAGTGATGACTTCTGGAAGGGCCGAGCCCAGCCTGTGCTTGGGGGGCCTCCAAAGCAGAGCACAGACTGCGGGCAGGGCCCTTCCACCCTTCTCCGTGCCGCTCTGATTCCCGGGGCTCCCCTACAGTAGGCAGCTCCGGTTATTTTCTATCTTGTATTCAGGCTGTAACTGTTGAGCTGCTGGCCTGAGCAGTGCTGGCGGGTGCTCCTAGCCCCCACCCCTGCTTCGGGGAGGCTTCAGCCAGCATGAAGCTGCTGCGAGGGTTTTAGCGTGTTTCTTTTCTCCTCCTTTCTGTATAAACAGGCTCTGCAGTCAGGCAGGGCTGCGTCCCGGAGCCAGGAGCGCCCAGGAGGGGGTGCTGGGGATTATGCTTTTCTTGTGCATTAGCTTGAATTCTCTCTTGGCTTCTTTCAGCGACCCGGTGGAGGCTTTTTAATCCACTTATCAATGAGTTGGTGGAATGGCTCCATTAGGAGCTGAAATCGTTGCCTCCATCTCTTCCACGGCTAGTGGAGGAAGGTCTTTTATCCCCATGGTAAAAGGTCATCTCTCTAATTGCGCAGCATGGCACAGAATACAGAATATAACATGCAGGGGCCCAGGAGCGAAATCCATGGCCCATCTACCCCAGGATCCTGTCACCAACAGTGCTCGGTGCAAAAGTTGGGGCAGGTTAAGAAACCTCCCTGAAGGCAGTTATGGGGTTTCTGATCTCAGGAAAAGTCTCTTGACCCCCGGTCCTTGGCGGTTGGCTTGTGTCCTGGAGCAGGAAGGCCTGTGTCTTTCAAAAGGCTTGGCTTGGAAGGTTTTTTTTAATCCTGGCTATTGTGACTCTGGCTGTTCTCGCTGGTTTTCCATAAGTGGAGGGTTGGGGTGCGTTTTTTTTTAATACATATTGCAAATTCTTTGTGGGAACTGAGATTCTCAACAACAGCATTTGGAAAGGACGTTGAAGGATGGAGCGAATCAGCCCCGATGATGAATATGGCGTTAGGCGTGTAATAAAGCGTCTCGGTGTCATCGCTCGTTGTTCACTCCCTAGCTGTTCGTGGGGAGGTGCTAAGCATTCAGACCCAATATTTTTGGCTCAGAGAAAGCACAAAGAACAACTGTCTGTTGTCTGCTTCCCTCCCTCTCCCCTTTCTGTCCTGGGGTTTTCTCCTGCTGCCCCTTGCTGTGGGATCCAGGCATCTCCATGTGCTACAACGGCGCTAGCAAAGGGCTTCCTGAGCTTTATGGAGTCCTATGCTTTTCCCTCATTTTGAGTTTGTCTGCGCAGCAGTAGGAGGGATAGGACTGTGCCTGCTGCCTCTGCCTTGCTTTCCTGAGCCAGGGTGGATGCATCTGCAGGGAAGCAGGCTGAGGAGCTGAGAGATCTGTGGGGTCCCCCTTTCTCATCATGACCGTGGACGGAGGCAGCACCATTAGGCCACAAACCCTACCCTGTGATGCTGAGGATGGTGACAGCAGAGTGCTTCTCATGGATGAGCACAGCGGGGCCCAGGAAACCCCCCCTTTTATCGCACCCCCTCAGGGAAACCAGCAGTGCAGGCTGCTAGCAGGACAAGCCCCTTTGGGCAGGCGCAGGGTCACTGTATGGAGCAGGGGCAACTCCATCCCACGCTGCCAGGGAAGAGCCTCAGGGTTTGCATCCCAACCACACAGGACCTCTAATAGGGAGCATGTGAGAGGGGTGGAAGGGGGAAATTGGACTCAGGGGTATCCTATCTGGAGCTCCCAGCAGCTGCATCCAGTTTACTCCAGTGTCCCTAGAAAGGCCTTACTGGGTTCGGGGCTGCAGCTTCTTGCTGGGTGAAATCTGCTCCTCTGGAGAGAAGGAGCTGCTGTCTGTAAGTAGGGTTGTATTTTATGGGTTGTTCTGTACTGTGACCCTGTTCCTGAGGTGTCCCAGTGAGCTGAGGGTTAGGAGGTAAAGGTTTGGCCTCTGCAGTAGCTCCTGAACTTGAGGATGAAGCTCTGGGCTCCAGAGAGGGGCATCCTTGCGTGGCACCAGACCTGAGCCTGCCTGTGGCACTGTCTGGGACCTGCCCCATTTGAATGTGAGCTTGGTGCATTGGTTGGACCTTTGCCCTGGCTGCGGGGGGATCCTCTCTGCGGGGCAAGGCATGCGTGTCCCTGTCTCCTTCTGCCAGGCCCCCGAGCATGCCTTCATGCCACAAATCATCCTTGAAGGTATCTCTCCCTGTTGGAGAGTCTGGCTCTGTGTTTCCCCTCTTTGCTGGTGACTTCGGCAAGATCCCTGCAGCTGGGACTGTGGTGGCCTGGAGCTCTCCTGGGCTGATACCCTCCAGCGTAGCAAGAGAAGCGAGACCTCAGTAACCCTCCCTGGAAAGAAGGTGTTTGCAGAGGTCCGGGCACAGCCCTTCGACGTCAGGAAGGGCCGCAGTATTTATTCCGCCCCCCCAGCCCTTTGCCACCCGCTGCAAAGCCCACATTTGTGGCTGCGGTCTTCAGATAACTGCTTTCCGCCTTGTTTTGCTCCTGAAGAAGGCTTTCAAATGCCTGCCCAGCCAAATTCCCGCCGGAGCTGCCTGGAAACAGCCAGGAACAAGTATGTGCTGATTCTACCCACAGCAACAGCGTGGTTTTTTTTTTTTTCTTTCTTGGGAGAGGCTTTGCATACCAGCTGTGCCAGCCTCCCCCAGCAGCCTCTCCCCACCCCTCCGAGCTCCAGAGCTTTTTAGTCCTTAATGTTCTTCCTTGCAAGGTGCTCGGGGCCCTGCCGAATAAAGCATTTCAGTGAGGGTTTAACCTTCAGCACCTGTGAAGCCCCTTTGATTTTGGTGGGATCTAAGTGCCGAGTGCTTCGGGGCTGGAAGATGTGGGACTGAGGTGTTGGGAATTCGGACCTTCAGAGGCATCTGGGGCACTCCTGTCCCACCAGACGTGGATCCTTCTCCGCCTCTGCTTTACTGCTCTCCTGTAATAGGAACCATCCTTGCCCTGCACTTGCAGGGAGACTGGTCCTGGGTTGCTAGCTCCCACCTGGTCTCCCCCTGTTACGGAGGGAAGAAGCCACGGTGAGGATGCTCCTGGTAGAGAATACGAGCCCTGGCGTAATGGCTCTTGCCCCGCAACACACAGGGGGATGGGGGCAGAGGTAGGGTGGGGCTCATGGCTTTCCCGAATGACTGACTCCCAACTTGCTGTTACCTGTGATGACGCAGGAAGCCAGCACAGGGGTCCCATAGTGCTCCTGCAGCACTTTGCAAGGCACAGCTTGGCATGGGGCAAATGTGCGGCTGCAGCCTCCTGTGCTCGCTCAGCTGGTGGCAAGGGCTGCTCTGTGCGGCGGGCCTCAGATTGTGCTGCAAGGGCCTCTGCATGCGTCCTCAAGGTGATGTAGCGCTCCAGCATAGCTGCCCAGCGTACACGGAGGCAAAGGCCGGGGTGATGCTACCCTGGTGTGCCCTGGGTGCACACGCAACTCTGTGGACCTGGCTCAGTCACGGTGGATGTAACAGGGTCAGTTGGCGCCAGGGAACAAACACTCAGCATGGAAAGGGTTGCTTGCCCATGGCCCCTGGTTATCATGCCGTGCTCCTCGGATGGATCAGAGGGAATTTCTCCCTAGCTTGTAAATTCCTGC
>NW_005842089.1:1759707-1787405 GCF_000455745.1 Alligator sinensis
TCTCCCTATCGTGTAAAGTCCTGCTGGGCTGGACGATGGGGTTGTGGATGCACCGGCTTCGCTGTGTGGTTCAAACACAGGTCAGCAGTGAGCCCTCGGTGGGGCAGAGCCAGGTTCCCCTATATCTGGTTTGTCCGTGGTGCAATGCAAACACCTGGACTGGTCCCGTGCAGGGCAGGGGCTTTCCTTGTAGCCTCTATGTACAGGGCTTCACCTGGGCTTAATCTAGGGCTTGGAAGGTCCCCAGATGTGATTAGATATAAGCGGTAAATTAAAGTTGCCACAGCAGGGACCCACCCAGCCTGCTGTGACCTCTGCACAGCTGGGTATGATCAGGTCTCCTACATGGTAGGAAACGCAGGAGCCACTGGCTGGGCAGGAAGAGGCACTGGAAAGCTGTGGTCATCCTCTGGCTCTCTCCAAACCAAAGAGGAGGCCGAAGGTTTGTTGGACACCATCCTGATTTGCATAGGCAGTTGCAGGCAAACGAGGTGCAACTTCTGGGTTGTTGTCAGGACCACAAAGTCTGGGCACCCCGATGTCAGGATCCCAGCCAGACCCTCGGTAAGCCCAAACCCGCTGTGTTCAGAGGTGTAGTCATAAATCTCGGTCCCCACGGTGACCGCGCCTTGTAGCAATCTCTCGAAAAACCCGTTCCCTAAACTTTCCTGGCCACCCTCCCCGTCGCCCCGCGCTCTCCCGCAGAATGGAAGCACATTTGCTTTATCTGCCCCGGAGCAGGATTTACGAGCCCCATGACTTCCTGTGCTTGCTTTCAACATGCCCTATTTCTTCTGGAGAACAATAAATCAAAACTGTTTGTTTCGTTTTACTGCCGCCACCTCCCTCTGCAGCAATCCGGCTGGTGCGACGGCCCGGAGAGCGTCTTGGCTCTCTGCAGAGCCGCGCTTGGCCGGCCAGAAAGCAGCCTGATGGGAGATGGAGGCACTGGGAAGAGTGCTGGAAAAGCCCCATCTTCTGTACTACTTTGCGGCAGAGAGTAGGGGATGACCACACTTTGGCCCTAGGTTGTGATTGGGGTTACCGCTGAACTCTGAGCAGGCCCGAGGGATGTTATGGGAGGATGCCCCGTGCTTTAGCAATCCACCCCCCAGCACGGGGTGGACAGTGGTTGTGGAGTACATAGGGTTTGCAAACCAAAAGCCAACTGCCTTGGTCTATCAAAGCCCATCCCACCCCGTAGAGCCACAAAAGGAAGGCAGAGTGGGGTTTCTTTCTCTCCAAGTGTTGCAGACTAAACACTGCTTTGGCTTATAAACATTTCCCATGCTCCGAGCAACCGGCAGGAGCCCAGGAGGGGGGAATCCTTGCTTGGAAAGGTGCCTGTAGACTTTCTGTGTCTGGGCCAGAGAGCATGCGAGTGCTGTACAAAGTGCACAGGGACGTGGTCCCTGCCCCTGTTGCGTCTCCATCTGAATAGCGAGATGGAAACATCAGTGCAAAGGCAACGGGAGATGTATTACAGTGGCTTGCGTGGGGTGGTGACCTGGCCCCTGCCTTGCAGTCCAGGGGCTTCGAAGGTGGCTTGGGTCAAGGGAGGGTTGAGCAAAGAGAAGCTGAAAGGAGGAGGCTTCAGAGGGAGGGCAGTGGTGAGCGGGGCCTGGCAGAAGCAAGCTGGCTCGTGTGCGAGCGGGGAGCTGTTGCTCCATTTTCATGATGGTCTCCACGCCCAGAGACATCGGCTGGTGACTCATGGAAAGGCCTTGGGGCATGAAGACAACTCGGTCCGTCGCATTCTGGCTCCGTCCCTGTAATTTTCCTCGGAGGATGTTAGTGTGGAAACACCCCGGATGCTGAACTGGACCTCAAGGTTGTCCTCGCTCTCGCCCCGCCCCGCCCCGCCGTACCTCTGCCGGGCAGCCTTGCAATGGCAGTTGTCCTGCCCCAAACAGAGGCCTGTGTTTTTGGGTGAGGAACGAGCAGATTAGGTTTCCAGGCTTTGAGTGCCACAGAGGAAGCTTGGCACACTTCTGTCGTCCGCACCTGTAGCGTGGGGTGTGCGCATACACGTATCCCAGTGCGCCGGTGTGTGTGCACCCTGCTGGGGCAGGAACACGCCAACTGGAGTTTGCTCCACTGAGCAACTGCTCAGTGCACAACTGCCTTTGGAGCCTGAGCGACTAGGAAGAGGCCCCTTTGGAAACATTACCATTAAGGAACATGGCTCCATTAGCCTGTTTTCATGCAAATATCCCTAGTAACATAAATGAGGAAAGAAAAATACAGAACATATGGTCTTGGCACATCTCAGCACAATGTTTTTTCCAAGCTTCCCACGAGTGGACCTGCCCTGTGGTTTGAAATATGTTCTCTTGCAAAACTGCCATCCAAGAATTCGAGATGGGGCCCAGCCCAAGCCAGGGCGCTGAGCACCCCAGCACTGGGGGAGGCGTGGATTTGAGTTTCCTGGCAGGCTCCCCCTTCTTCCTAGAGCCAACTCGACTGCACTGGCTCTGCCTGCTCTCTGCTCGAGTCATTTGGATCCTGACCCGAGTTCTCCAGTGCAGGCTCCTCTGTGCTGGGAAGCAGAGAAGGCAATTACATGCTTCCTTCATCAGTGAAGGGAGAGATCCATGGAGTCCTGTCCAGGAGACTTAAAGCCAACAGGGATCATTAGGGTAAATGCAGGCCAAGTCATGGCTTGTTGGGGGATGCTCGGGCAGTGCCGGATTATGACATGCTGAGGCCCTAAGCTATGTCTAACTTGAGAGGCCCCATGCGATAAAAATTGCCCACGAAAATGGGTTTTCGTGACATTTTAAGATGAATTCTTGTTATTGCTGCACAAATGTGAATAATAACCGTAGAGCCATTTATATGTGTATGTTTGCCATGTTAGAATGAAAATGTCCAGTTTGGTTTTTTTCTTATTTAGAGGCCCCTCATATTGTGAGGCCCTAAGATGCAGCTTAAGCCTAAACCCGGCACTGTGCCCAGGTGTGGATGAGGTGCTGCCGGGGTCCTCCCCAGATAGCGGGGCTCATCCAACCCAGTTTGCCTCGTGTGGGACAGGTCCTTGCGTGTCGCCGAGAATCCCGTAGCTCTCGTCCTAATTTCGATTTTTTGCTCGTGCAACTTCAGCATCCCATGTTCTCCCTGGCTCCTGTGTCTGGGAGGTGGATGCTGGTCCTGCTTGCATGCTGAGGCGCTGGTATAATCCGAAGCCCTTGCCTGACAACACCATCTATGGTCAAAGTTTGCCTCCTAGGACTGGAAATGCTGAGAGGAGGATGTCTGACTAAATCTAGAGGGTCACCAGGACTGCTTTAGACTGAACTGCTCTCCGGTCTTTCTTGAAACACTTTATAGGAAAGTGGCAATCGGCTCTCTTCCTTCCCCTTCCTCCTATCCCTACTACATTTTGCCTTATCATTTCCCCACCTCTTCTTGTGCTGACGACCCCTCCATGGCTCCCTGGAATGAGGGCTTGATGGTTTAGTTTGGAAGGAAGGATAGAAAATTATTTCCAAGCCCCAAATTAGAAACGACATCATCCTTTGGGCTGTGTCTCAGAGGGGACAGTGAGTGTGATGCTTCAGCAATGCGAGTCCTGCAAAGATGCAGCCAACAGGGCAGTTCTCTGTTTTTTCGCTCCATGCTACCTGAAGGGCTTGCTGGGCTCCCTGCCCCTGCATTCAAGGAGTTTGATGCTGTGGGAACACCCATCAGCCTATGGGCATTGGTGGCCACAGAGGGTTTTCACAAGAAGTGGTTCGTTCCTGGATTTTGGGATCCTTTCTTCAGGCAGCTTTTATTTCCAGGGGGCGGGGAGCGGAGAAAAACCTGTAACAGAGCCCAAGAGCATGTCCGCTCCCTCTCCTTCCCATTGAGCAGCAAGCTTATCTCTGTAGCAACCATCGCTGCTACCGGCTGAAATGGAGATTCAGGCATTACCTGCAGCCCCTTCCCGTTGCTGCTGTTTGTGATCAGTAGGGAGATGAGCAAATTAAAGCAATTAAGAAGCATCAAGGCAAGAGACCACTATTTCACTTGAGCGCCGCAGGTTGCTCTTCCATCCGTGAGCTTTCTGTGGGCACGGCAGTCCAGTTTTAGGTGCCCATGTAGGTGTGTAAGAGGGAGTCTGTTTGCACAAGGATGAGTGGGCGTGCGTGGGTTCTGCAGGCCAATGCACACTGTGCTGGCTCCATTATGGAGGTCCCTTTTTGAATAAATATATTTCGTATTCCAGGTCAGATTGGCCAAATCCTATTGACTGAGCAGAACTCAATCATTCCAAAAACCATATCGATCGAGCAGGTGGAACTCAGTCGGTCTCAACACCATGTACGGCGCTATAACGGGTGAGCATCCTCCGTCCCAGGCTCCCACCCTGGGACTTCAGATACTCACAAATCCAATGGCAGGCATCCTACATGCAGCCCAAGCCCAGAGGTCTTGGGATTCAGATGTCCCCACTGGATCTTAGCCAAAATGATCTGAGCCAAAAGGCTGAGGAGCGATGCTGATGGGACCCGACCACAAGGACCGGTTAGTGCAGCCCATCTGAATGAGATGGAGGTCCCTTATTCCAGTAGATTGAATTCCCATCAGGAATGAAGCTATGCTGGCCTAAGACACCTTTATACCTGTGTCTACGCTACGTGGGTTGTGCCACACAATTAGAGGGGTGTATGTGGTACAACTCTGGTAGGGAAAAGGCCAGACTCTCCCCTGCATCTCATGCCTAAGAGCCCCTAGCAGCTGACCAGGTAGTAGTGAATGTCACGCCGACAGATGCTGGAGTCAGGGATCTAATGCTTGGGCAGACTTTGCAGCTTGTTACTCACTCACTCTTGAATCTTTTAGTTTGTTGGGATGCCTAGGTGAGCATGTCCCTGGCTCTGGCCAGGGAACTCCTATTGAGAGAGCTTTCCTTCCGAATCCCAAGCAAGTCTCTCCGTTAACTCTCCATTTCCTGGGTAATGCCATGCATGAAGTCTCCAAAACCAGACCTGCAGTTTAGCTTTAATGCAACATTATTGTATGTTAAATACCAATGGCTTATAGGAAACGTGTACCGGGGATTAACAGCCATGTAAAAGATAAAGCGCCGCGGTAAACCTCCAAACAGCATGTTTCAAATAATCCACAGCTCTTTCAATCTGGTGTAATAACTCCAGAAATAAACACGACTCGCCAGGCTGGAAAAGACTGATTGGGTATTTTAAAGATCACCCGGTTATTTCAAACCCCTCTTGGAAATGTCACCTCGCCGAAGCGAGGGAAGTAGCTGGTCTGTAGACCAACAAGAATAGGTGTCTTCGAGCTGGTCTCATTCATTCTCCACAATGGCATGTCACGCTGTTTATTTAGAGAGAGGGTCCAGAGGCTGAGGCTTTGGACCTGGCTGGGAATGCTGGTTTTGGGTTCAAATCCTGACAAAGCAAGTTAGGGTCTTTGACTCAGTTTCCCTATCTGGAAATTGGGAGCCCAGTCTTATCTACTGAAACTGCAAGCTCTTCAGAGCTGGGCCTATCCTTGGGGCACATCTGAGCAGCATCTAACACCATGGAGCTTGCTGGGGCTGGTGCCAGAGGCACCTGGAGCACTGGCCTGGATTGGGCATGCTGCCCGTGCCACCGTGTTGGGCCACAGGTGGCTTTTCTCAGTGTTACCTTTTGAGGCACTGAGACTGGGGTGGAGTATTGGGGAAGGAAAGGAAATGCATGTGAGACTCGTCCTAGGGGGTTGTCTGAGGTGCTGTGGCTGGGGGGAGGGCAGGTACAGCCCCCCAGACCTGGCAGGAAGAGTCTGTCTCGGTGACCCCATCCCATACAACCTTCTGCATGCTAGCGTTGCCTCTTTGGGGTGCATTCGTCTACTGCAGGGCAAGCGTGCGCATGCAGGCAGCTCCCGCGGAGTAGTGCCCCTGGCCTCCCCTGGGTACAAGCCAAGGGAAGACAAGGCGGGCTGCGAGGGCCTCTCTCCCCCTCCCTGTACAGCTTCCCCACGTGGTCAGGGTGGGGTAAAAACCATCAACTACACTATCATTGCTGGTATTTTAGTGTCAGCGAGTCCAAGGTAAGTAAGAACAGGCCCTTTCTCCCAGAGAAGAAAGCGCTCTACGGTCTGTCCCAGGATAAACCTTCCATCGCTGGAACAGCCAATACAGCTGCTGGCTCTTCTCTGTGGTCCCTGATTGTGCTTTCAGGGAAAAAGCTTCCTGCCTTTGTCCTGACTTGCTCTGCCATCTGAGCTATTTCCCAGGTGCGATCAGTCGTGTAAACTGCCTGAGCCCCGAGCGGATGGGCACAGTCTTGCAGCCGGGCTTCCAGAGGGAAGGCAGACCTGACCGTCCCTCTTGGTGGGGCCCAGGACACTGCTTACAGCTTGCTTTGGCGACCTTTTCTTGCTGGCCTGATGGACCACGATTTATGTGCCTGGTCCCCAAGCTGGATGTTGGGGAAACAGTGTAGGAGATCCAGTGCCCAAAAGCACATGACACCACTTCTCCAACCAGAGATGGAAAACTCTCAGAGCAGGGCAGGAGCCAGGCTCACGGATGCGGTGCCAGGGCATGGCATGGGAGGTCGTGCACCGATGTTCCCTGAAAGCAAAGGTCTGCCAAA
Source organism: Alligator sinensis (assembly GCF_000455745.1). Classification (NCBI taxonomy): domain Eukaryota; kingdom Metazoa; phylum Chordata; order Crocodylia; family Alligatoridae; genus Alligator; species Alligator sinensis. The sequence goes on from NW_005842089.1 coordinate 1,766,298, forward strand.
GCAGCTGGAGCAGGTTTAAAGTTGCAGCAAAAGTTGCCATCCCCAAACGGGATCCGGTGCCTCTACTGTCCTCTGTCCCCAGAGAGCCGCAAGTAGGACCGAGGTGGTGCTACCATGTGAGCAGCTGTATCCATGCTGCTCTTTGTAGAAAGAGCCCAAAAGGCCATCGCCTTCCTGACCAGGGGTGCTGCCTTTTCCCCAACAGCCTGGCCACCCAGATGAAAAAACCACAGAGGCACGTGGCAGGAGTTTGCCCTAATATCCCAGATACAGCCTGCTGCCTGGAGGCTGTGGCAGGGTACATGGCATTGCCCCTACCTGAGTGGAGATGGGGGTGGGATTTCCCATTGCACATAGCAATCGTCCCATCTCCAGGGCCATGGCACCCACCCACTGTTAGTGCTCTTCCTGGAAAGCAATTAGGAGGACAGAATATTGGTTTTTTTCCTTTGTCAATATTTTAAACCTTTTCTCCCCCCCCAGCGTGCAAATAATGAATGGGGAAGGGTGGTTATTACCAACGAGTAAATCTGCCTCTCGTTTCAAATGCTATAGCCGGCCTGCGGTATCATCAGAACCTCTCCCCTGATTTACAGCCTAGCGATCATCTCTCCCCTTGCCATTATCCCAAACACACTGGATGCCTTTTGTGTTCTCCTCTTTGCCGGTCCTTTTGTACAGCAGCCTTTCCATCACTTGCTCTGAATTATGTGCCTCTGCCAGGTTGGGGCCGGCTTTGTTAGCTTGTTTATCCCCATAAATTTTGAATTCCACCTCTCGGGCCGTGCCCTGACGTGGAGATGGAAATCTCCTGGGGTCTTCTACCTGCTTCAATAAAGCACTGGGACTGTGTCTGCTTTTGTAGAGTGCCTTTCATAATTAAACTGTCCCCAGGCTCTTGATAATGAGGACCTGGGTCTTGGCAATGTAATGACTGTCATAGGAAAGATAGTAGTGGGTGCATTTTGCACTCCATGTTGTCATGGCCAGGGGAGCCTGTCCTATAGAGAGAGAGGAAACACTGAAGGACCCGTTTCCATCTTACTAGGGAATGTCCAGCTGAACAGCCAGCACAGCCTGGGTCCATCTGGTTGACCATGGTTAGCTGTGTCTTGTCTCAGCATCATTTCTTTGACATAAGGAGTACCAGAAATGGAGCTGTGCTGCCTAGCCCCAACTGCAGAAGGCAGATATAAAGTTGCTGGCAGCCTACTCGAGCAACAAGAGGGGCAAAACTTGGCCTGGGCTAAGTACAAGTGTCCTGGGGCAGGATGCAGTTAATAAGGTAAAACGCACGCTGGATGCCGTTGACCACGCAAACGGGAATAACTTGCATGCGGACGAGGAAGCGGAGCTGGAAGACCGTCTGCCACAAAGGCATGAGATGAAGCAGCTGCCCTCCCACCCCAGCCCCACGCCTCTAATTACACCTGTCCCGTCACAGGGACATCCAGGTCTTCTGCACGCCCGTGTGATGATGGCACAGCTGCTTCCGGGGAGGTCAGGGATGGAAGTAAGGTCACACTGCTGTGGGCAGAAGCCACCTGAGGTAGGTGCCCGTGTCGCTCGTCTCTCTGAAGGCTTTGGCTTAATTCTTCGAGTGTTTAAAAAGATTTATTTTTGTCCCCGTTATCGGAGCGGGTTGGAGACTTGTTGCTGATCTCCAGAGATTCAGATGTGTAAAATGTAGGTCAGTAAATCCTGAGGCTGGAGCACTGCTCCCAAAGCTCTGGCTCTTTCGCCTACTCCTTTCCCCAAATCTGGGGTCCCCCCCCCACCACATCTCCCCCTTTTTTTCCTTTCCTTGGTCCAATTTACTGTTCAGTGCAAAATGCCTTTGCTAATTAGCAGCAAGTGTCAAAGGAAACGATTAATGTTCATAAGCGGAATTTAGTTGCCTTTGTACCGGTGCACCCTAGCTTAGACACTTAAAAGGTCTATTAAAAGATAAGGGAACTCATGATGGAGGGGTGCTGGCTTCCTTCCCCACCCCCCCACCCCCCAATATTAAAGAGCACCACGGGGGGAAGGAACATGGGTAAATGGAGCGAGGTTTTTGATGTGCTAAGTGGTGGAAAGTTTGGCTCCATGAAGCCAGGTGCTGGTCTTTTGGGGTCGCCATCAAAGGGCGCCTCCCGACTGGAAGAAGGAACTAGCTGGTTTTGCCTTTTCCGTCGACAAAGGAAAGAATCTGGCTTAATGCGGAAGGCGAGGCAACGTGATCGCGACGGTCCCTCCTGGCCTTCACATCTGCCCATGCTCCATTTGCTGTTTCAAGGTTGAGCTGTTTCATCTGATAATTTGGGGCTTTGTAACGGCTTTTTTTCCCCTGTACATTTAATGAAAATAGACGCTTGCTTTGTCTGTGTTGTCAGCCTCTCCCCTGGCTGTTCTCCACAGCCCAAAGTTTTAATGTTGAAAAGCAGGGAGGGGGGAAGCAGGGCTGATCTTTCCCTCCAAGCACATGGACATGCAGGAAGGAGGAGGAGGAATGATGACCAGTCTGCTTGGCCCCTCAAATCCTTTGCATTGCAGTTGTTGGAGCTCGGTGGAAACGTGTCTGGGGCCTGATGCTCCAACATGAGAAAACTTCAATTCTGCTGTTGACCAGGGCCCAGGATCTGTCACCTAAAGGCGGTCTCATTTGTAGCAAGAACGGGTGGAAGGCGTCCGAGGCGATCTAGAACTTGGCTGCTGCTTCCATCGGCGGGGGAATGTGAAGTCAGGAAGTTGGAGTTGTCGCTTTATGCACCGGCTCAGAGGGGTTGCCTCTGATCTTCCTTTTAAGGAAGATTTCTTTAGCTCGGGGCCTGACACTCATTGAACAGATAGACCCGAGGCCAGAGGAATAATGGCAGGTGGCCCGAGCCCCAAACCCATACCTAGAGGCAGGAGCACCCTCTTTATGGTGCACCTTGATCACTAGGCTGCAGACGGACTTTCAGCTCTTTTATTTGCATCTCGGAGCAGACCTTTGTTCAAGAAGCAGAAAATCGTAGCAGCCCTGGGGTTTTGTGGTTGACCTTGTCCCTCTTGTTACTGAGTCCTCAGTGGGGTTTTTGAATGTGTTGGTCAGGAAATGCGATGGAGAGAGGCAAGGTTGTCTCTGGAATAACCCCCCTTGGAGGAGACCTCTTGAGATGCAGGAGTGAGGTTGCACCATCCTGGTATACCCATGTTCCTAGATAATGAGCTGCTTTGGCTTGGAGATGCGTATATGAGGGTGGGAGTGTGTGTGGAGGGTCTCTCGGGTCCTTGCCAGTCAGTCTATTAAATGCTTCTCCTCTCTGGTCAACCTGTCTCCATTTCTTAGTCCCTCTCAATGGGAATCCCACCACCCGCTTCACCAGCATGGCTGCTTGGGTATTTGCTGTCCCATCGGCTTTCTCCGGAGGGGTGAAAAGGGGGCATTAATGCAGTCAAGTCTGCAGTCATTCTCCTCCCTCCTGCACTGTGCATGCATGCATTTTTGCAGCTGCTGTCGGCCAGTGAATCCGGATGCTTTTCAGCAGCCTGTGGCTCCCTTTAGGTCACTACAGAGAGCGCGCGGCAGGCCAAGCCAGCGTGTAATTGTAAGCTCACTTGGGTTTTGCACACGCACTGCCCTTCGTGAAGCCTCTCTATCTCTTTGGCCAATGAGTCCAAGCCTGTTGAGTGAGGCCCAGCCAGAGCCTTTCACCAGGCCAGACTGTGACGGACAAAAACCCACCCCTCTCTGCCAGTCCCATTGGATGCCTTCCCCCAGCTGCTGGGAGAAAGCAGCCCGAACCCCTTGGCTTGCCCTCCACCTCACACCACTTTAGCTTTATTACTCCAAGAGGGAAAACCATTATTTTTGTAGTGATTCTTCAGAATGAATGGCAAAAAATGTCTATTGAGGCTGAATGTGGGCTCTTGTTCCTGCCGGTTTCTGAAGTGCTCTGCGGCACTGTTTTACTGCTGTCAAATAGATTTGTTTTTTACCTGTCTCTCTCTCTCTCTTTTCCCAAAAGATGGTTGGCAAAGAATAGATCAGGAAATTTTAAAAAGTGGCAAGCTCTGTGCAAGCTGCCATGCAAAACCATCCCTAACCTCCACAACTGGCTTCCATTAGGCACAAAGGCAATTTTAATCCAAAGCCTCTTTCTCCTTCGAGACATCGACTTAAAGGAGTTGGAAGGCATGTATCTTGGGAGGGAGGAGGGGAGCAACCCCGTTCTTTGCCATCTGGAATCCTGGTCTGTCTATATTAAGACACAGGAAACCATTAAAACGAGCCCAGCTTATTCCAAAAATCCTCTGCAAATGCTCCACTTCTTTTGTTTCCTGTGCTAGAGAATTGGCCCTGCTGCTTTTGCGGGTGTTCAGCCACCAGCATAGGATTCAACCCACTGGTGGACCAATCGTTTCGGCGATGGCTGGTGGCCAGACAGTAACCACAGCTGAAATTGCTTATTTTCTTTGTCCCAAGTTAATGGCTCAAATTGCCAGCTCTGATCTGATGATGGGAGGAATTTTTTGCCATGGTGTGTGTGTGTGGATGGGAGAGTTATCATTATCTTACATGGAAGAAGGATGTTGCAGCGAGGTCTAATCAGCAGGACATAGGCTTTAGCACCAAGGGAGTCCTTAAGCCTTTCAAGCAATGCCCAAGTGGAGCGTAGTCCTCATCTTTCCAGGATCCATCTCTGTTGTTGCAGCTGTACCAGTTATACTAGGGGTTGGCTAAGACTTGCAGTCGAGTCTGGCCCGTTGTAGCCAAAGGGGGAACTCGTCTGCCCATATTCTGACCTCGTTCCTGCCAGTATGAAGCTGGTCACTACCCTGACATCTATGCCAGGCCACATCTGCAATAGTGGGGTGGGAAAGGAAGAGGTAGTACTACACTATTGAAGCCTGGTGGGAAGGGGACAAGCTGTAGCTTTGCCATGGTGCTGGTACATCACGTGAAGCTTCGACCCCACACTGAAAGCTCCTGTGTCTTATCCAAGGAGGATATGGACAACTTGGTCCGGGACTGGGATGTGATTAGCACACTGTCCATCCCTGGCACCTCTAGAAAGCCTCTAGACTTCATCACTGGCTCAAACCCTAGGTGACAGCTATACCCAATCCTTGGGGCATGCCTCGGTGTGGTGTTGGAGGTGGGAGACTTAGGATCCCATTCTGGAGGCCTTTCCCTAACAAAATGTTATCTGTGAACACGCTGGGTATGACTCCAACCATTGACAGCAAATGCCTGGGGAAGGGCCCGGGGAGGAAAAACCCTTCTAGTGCAGCTGGGACTGTGGGCAGATGGAGCAATGCTGCCCCTGTGCTTTAGGACAGCTGCTGCTAGCCCCATTCTGCCTTGGTCTTGCTGATGATGGGGATAGACCAAGCTGCCGAGGGCCAGAGCAGATGAGAAGGGGCTTAGCAGGCTGGTGTATGGGAGAGACTGAGCACTCTTAGCCTCTTTATCCAAGCAGGCGAGAGCTGGGCTTCATGGAGGATTCAGTCGTGGGTCCGGGTACTAGGCACTTGAGAATCCGAGCACCTCTGACAATCCTGCTGCCTCTGCCCAATGCCCCGATCTCAGCTGGCCTTGTCCGGCCTGAGACCAGGGCTTGTATTCGGCAGCACTGAAACGGAGGCTGTTGAAGTTCAGTGCTAGGCTGGGCTGTAACGCCTGGACCCTGCCCGCCTTGCTGCTGCTCCTGCTGGTCCGAGCTGCTTCAGTGGATCAAAGCAGGAGCCTCTCCCTTCTTCCTGTTGGCGCTCTTACGATGCAGCGTGGCCTGTTCACAGACATGCCTGAGACATGCAGTTCACAGATGTCCCCCCCCGGCTCCAAGGGCAGCACGTAGATGCATGTGGGGCTTTGCCAGAGTCCTGGTTGAGCACAGACACCGCTGCCCTGGGAAAGCTGTGTGCTGTGGGGTCTCTGCTCACGCCCTTGCTCCCTCCTGTCTTGGGCCCTGAATTCCCCCAGTGGGCAAGGGAAAAAACCTCCAGGACCCCTGGCTCAGCCCCAGGCTCCCTCCCGATTTTACTGCAAAGGTCTAAGCACATGCAGTCTAGGGTGGATGGCCAGAAACTTGGCTCCTGATACCGGACTGGCCTCCAGACAGCTTGATTCCCACCAGCCGGCATGTTGGGCACCATGATTCATGTGGGAGGCTAGCACACGACGTGACACTGGCCCAGATGTCAGAGGGAGCCCCAGGCACATTGTGGCACCCAGCGATTTGCCCACAGGTCATGCTGCTCTACGAAAAGAGGTGCACCACGCGGGCAAACGGCACAGCCCTGTTCTTGAGGCAAGTGCCCTTCGGTCGGTTGCTGTTCCCCCCGGCTGCGCTCCTCTGCTTCCGACCTTCCCTCTCGGTTCAGAGGAAGCTTCACATCCAAGCTGAGCCGCAGGTGCCTGGGACGAGAACCAGTAGACACATAAGCTATCGTGTGCCCTTCTGGAGCTTTGCCTCCTGCCTGGCCCCGTCAAAACATGGCCCAAGGTAGTAGTCGTGGGAGCAAATGAGAAGGCAGCCACTGCAGGGGAGGGGATGGTACCGTGCAGCTGTGGCATATGTGAGTTGGGCCCGTGGCCAGGACCTGCATCCTTCCGAGGGGAGAGGAGGACAGCGGGGAGGAAGAGCCTGATAAATTCTGCCAACTTGGAAGGGTAGATTATAGCGAATGCTGCAAACACTTTCCTGGCAGGAAAACAGGGGCTTTGCTGGGTCTAGAACGAACAAGACTAAACGCATTGCCTTCCCCCCCACCCCACCATGCCTTCCCCTTCCAGCAGCCTGTGCAGCCCAACGTTGTACCACTGCCACCCCCAACGAGATCCCTCCCACCCTGCCAAAGCCACCAGTCGGCACCCCAGCTTCTGGAGGGCGATGGAGGAGCTCTGAGATGGAGCCACCACAGTGGAAATCTATTAAATAAAATGTCAGTTCTTTGTTTTCACTCATTTTTAGACTATAGAAAAATAATACAGTAATGTTTTCTCTTGCAAAGATCTCAGGAGGCCCCCAAAACAAGTCAGGATGGTTTTAAATGGACTATTTGACACTATTGGGGGGGGATCTTGTGAATTGTATTTGTACACCTAACAGTGGTAGCGTCGCATGGCATCCTGTGGCACCCCTAAAAAGATCTCAAGGCGCCCCCAGGCACTGTGACACCCTGGTTGAGATTCACTGCTCTAGGGGACTTATACAGCCCATCTGAATACCTCCCCACTCTCCTATGTACTTGCCTTTGAAAATGCCTGGTGAGGGAGGGTGGTGTGGTTATCACCATCCTACAGATGAGGAATGGAGAGGGAGACTGAAGGCCCGTCACCCCTGAGAACCTCAGCCTGGCTTCTTGCTCCGTCTCGCCCTGCATGGAAAAGCATTGTTATCTTAAGGCAGCACCACGTGCGTGCCCTGGCACTCGTCTAATCCTTGTACCTTCTGGTTCCCAGGCCTTGGCTCCTAAGGGCATTGTTTCTTAACGACCCTTGAGCGTTTGTGAAGAAATAGGGTTGAAGCGTTGTCCTGGCCCCGTTGGTCCGGGAAATATCCAAGAGGCAAGAATTGCTTTGGTGGTCTCTTCTATTGGCTGAGCTGTGGGGGAGGTTGGGCACAAGTTTTCGGGCACCATGTGCCCTTCTTCGGGTGACTTTTCTTGAGACGGTTTTTTGTTCCTGCTTGTTTTCCATGTGCACGCTTATGCACACGTGCACCCAACCACCCCCTTAAACAAAACCAATGCATTCCCACAGCAGGCACATGGCCGTAGGTGCTGGCTCAGCCCATGAGAAGCACTGTTGGGAGCAGGTCCACCTTGCTGCATCGTACAGTTTGCAAACTGTTTTGAAGGTACCAACGTGGGCTGCATGGTCCTGTTGTTGATTATGACTCTGAGGCACCTCTTATGAGCCTCTGGCTTTATCCTGATATCACTTACCTGTGCAATTAGTTTGTGTGTGTGTGTATAACCCATCATCAATGGGTTTCTAGGCATTGTGTTGGTAGGTGCTGGATCAGGCAATCTTAACAGGTGTGAGAGGAAGGGAGAGGGGAGGAAGCTGCATGGTCCATACGCTGGGAACTGAGATTCCACCAACAAATTACTTTGATGCGACTTGATGATGTGACATGGTGTGGCAATGAAAATGCCTGGGACACATGACTTGTGAGGCCAGGCTGAGGGAACTGGGTTTATTTCGCCTGCAGAAGAGAAGACTGAGGGGGGAATGAAGAGCAGCCTTCAGCTGCCTGCAGGGTGTTTCCAAAGAGGATGGAGCTGGACTGATCTCGGTGGTGGCAGATGACAGAACAAGGAGCAACGGGCTCAAGTTGCAGCAAGGGAATTTGAGGTTGGATATTAGGAAAAACTTTCTCACTCAAAGGGTAGAAAAGCCCTGGAACAGGTTACCCAGAGAGGTTGTGGACTCTCCATCCTTGGAGGCTTTTAAGACCTGGCTAGACAAAGCCTTGGCTGGGAGGATGTAGTTGAGAACGACCTTGCTTTGAGCAGGGGCTGGACTAGCCGTGACCTCCTGAGGTCCCTTCCACCCCTCATTTTCTCTAATTCTGTGACGTGCCCATCGTCTCACAAGAAGCCCAGGCCCGAACTGAGAACTGGACCCAGCTCTCCTGAGCCCCAGCACGGTACCTTTGCTGCAGGTCCCTCTTCTTCGTCCCTCCTGGCTGCCACGAGCCAGTGCATGCCTGAAAACCCTGGCACTCACCTGTCTTCTCCCATCTCCTACTCCGTGTGGGGCTTTCTGGGTCCCCCCAGTCTATCTGCCTGACATTTTGGTAAAGCGACGTGCGATATGCTAATACGCTACTTCCACCTCCTCATCCATCACAGAGTTTAGACGTGCTTTATATTACATAACAGAACTGGATATTTCCGTGCACATCCGTCTCCTGAGCCATGCAATATACAGATGTGCGGAGATTACCTTACAGGGACGTTGTCAAGACCTCGAGGCCCCGTGTTTTAAACCTCCCTTTCAAGCGTGCACGGGATATAACTGTTGTCAGTGTGCCTTGTTTTCCAGCGTGGAGAATACTGAGGTTAAGGAGGAAGAGGAGAAGAAGGTGATCGTTCGACCTCATTTAGTTCACTTGGAACATAAGCCAAGATGTTTCACGTTATCGGTGAGAGCACCGCAGCCGCGCAGGCTATACGGAGACAGAGGACCGGACCCTTACAAAACATTGAGTGACCTGCAGGCAGGCAGTATTATCCTCCTGAAGGGTAGACCCTGGCTTCTTAACTCTGCACGCTAGCTAACACCTAAAGGGCTCAGCAGAATTGTACATCAGCTACCTGAAGCAATGGTCACTGCTGGGAATCGATATTTTAGTCTCTGACGTGGGATGACTTTCATTCTCTAAGGCCCTGTGCTAAGTCGCGTGTTAATAAAACAATGATTAACTGGCATATAGACAATGTCTGTGAGCACTAAGGCGATACAAACCATGTTCCTTCGAATATTTAAATGCAAAGGCTCAGATGAGACAGAGACAAAGCCCACCGTGCCAGGCTTTCTCAGGTGGGAGAATTCAAATCTTAACCCTGCCACAAACTTTGGGTGAGACTCTTAATTCCTGTGCTTCGGTCTCACATGCATATAAATGAAACGCATACTTGCATACCTCCAGTAGCTCTTGGGAGACCCCAATCAGTTGTATTGCCTACACCTGTACATTCAAAACCTTTGACTTATGATCAGCATCGTACCTAGACTCCTGGTGGCCCCGGGTGAATTTTTAGTATCGGGGTCCCCTTTGCCAGAGATAATGATAATAATAATGATAATAGGACAAAAAAAATTACCGTTTTCGGGCCTCCTTTCTGTCTGGGCTCCAGGTGGCTGCCCAGTTCACCCATGCCTGGCTTTGTGGGGGCATCCTTTAAGAGTTTGGGGACGGGGGTGGAATATGCAGCTCTTTCTTTGCCTTCTGGTTTTTGAGCCATTAGGTTACACTTGGGTCATGTTCTCAAGCGGCTCTTTGCAACCGTGAAGGCTGGAAACAGACTTCAAAAAATAAATAACTGAAAGCTGAGATTCTCATGTAATCAGCTGTCCGAGCGTTGGCCGTGGTGACACGCACTGGAATTGTAGTGATAGGTGCCAGATGAGAAGATGGATGGCGTGGTATAAAAACCTAGCTGGGAATATGTTGGTACTGCAAAGGTCTTGATACTTTATAAAGTTACTAGTAACTGGAAAACTTGGCAGCTAATAGATGCTATGATCCATTTCTAGGAGGCTTAATTCTCTTGAAACCTATAGCCCTTACCCAGAGGGGGTCAGAACGTGATACTTTGAAGCATAAATAGTGACTGCTGAAGCCAGTGGAAGCTGTTTGAGGGCCGGGTGTTTTGCCTATCGGGCACTTTATAGAGCACTAAACAAGGTCTTTGGGCTTAGGAAGTGGTTTTGCAAAACTCTATAGAAACAGCAGCGTGCGAGGGGCAAAAGCTGGCCTGTGAAGGATGCCTCGGAGCAGGGGGTGTTGACATGGGAATATTTTTTAGATAAACAGGAAGAAATTAGTTTGCAGAAGGCTGAAAAGTGCTTTTGACGGGGATAACGTGGGGCTTCTCCAGCAAGGATTTTCAGATCCCAGTGAAAGGGGACAGCGCGTCCTAGCCTAGGGTCTGATCCTGCATCCTTTCATCAGGCTATTCCCTTACTGGGGGCTTCAGCTGGACCATCTGCCAGATGGGGCCTGCTCGAATGATCAGCGCTGTGCAGTAGCAACCACAACACATAACCTTGACTGCGTGAACCTGGAGGAAAGCGGAGACGGTTGCGTCGTGCTGGAGGATAGAGTCCATCCATTGCAGCGGCAAGCAGAGGCGTGCTGGATTCTCTTCAAGTGGGCTCCACTTCACGCCCAGGAAGATTAAAAGCACATTAGCGAGGCATGCCGGCAGAGCAGGAGCACTGGGAGGGAGGGGGTGGAGGAGGCGGCGAGGGCTAAGTTCAAGGAGCTGCCTAGGGCAGGTAGGAAAGCAATTGCCTAAGCGCAAATGCAAGGGCAGATGAGGCATCTGCAAGCGCCCCGAGCAGCCCGTCGCCATCTCCTGCGCTGAAGCAGGCGGACGGGTACTGCAGCCCTGCTGCAAAATGGAGGAGGGGGAATGCAAGGGGCGGCGAGTGCCTGCCTGAAAGGTGGTTTCTGTACGTGCACCTTTGTGGGCAAGCGTGAACAGGCCCATGCAAGGGGAAGGAGAAAGGGATGGCAATAACCCCTGCTGGGGTCCTTGCCTAACCAGGTGATCTGCTCCCCTGCCTACGTGGCTTTTATCCTCGGTATGTTCAATGCAGCGGTAGCTTGGGATGATTGGCATCTCAGAACATACGACTGGAAAGGAGCTCCAGGGCCCGGCAGTTGCAGGCACCACGTTGGACCGAAGCCAGTCCAGCTCCATCTCGGCAGTGGAGCCTTGGCCCGGCTGCGCCTGCCGGAGGTTGTTCCAGGATCTCCCTTTTCTGGTGGTCGGGAATCTTCTAACTTCCCACCAGAACGTATTCTCTGAGAGTATACGAGCTGCTGGCTTTGTGCCTGCACGGTCCTTGTACCCTTGGATATATTTATAGGCAGCAATTGCATCTCTCCCTCGCTGCCTTATTATTATTTTGTTTTCTACCACGCTTTATAAGCCCAGGTTGCCTCGTTCAACAGGCTCTCCATTCCCTGATCCTCCTAGCAGCCCTCTCCTGCACCTGTTCCAGCTTGAATTCATCTTCCTCGAGCATGAGTCACCCGCAATAACACCCAGCAGTCCAGATGCCTCCTGCGATGCCATGGATGCTTCCATGTCTCCTGGAAATACCTCCCGTGATGTGTCCTAGGATCATGTTCCCCTTTTTCCCTAGCTACATCGTGCTGGCAGCTCTCAACCATCCGCATACGCCCGGGTCTGTCTTCTCCGTCATTTCCAACTGGCAAGGTTGTAGCTTGTGGCAGCAATTCTTGTGCAGCCCCAAGTACATAGCCCTGTCCCTTTGTACTCCTGAATTCCCCCCACTTTCTATCGCTGGGTCCTTGGGGTCATCCAGTGCATCCTGCCTGATATCCTGGTCCTCCTCTGTACGGATGATGCCTCCCAACTTCACCTTCTTCTAGCATACTCCTATTTTTTAGGTGCCAAGATCCTATTAATCTTTTAATATTATTGAATATTAATATATTGAATATCAGATGTGAATATTAATAGCTTCATATTAATGTTAATATCTTGAATATCAGATGTGAATAGCACTACGCGAATATTAATGGATTCATATTAATGAAGCCCCAAAGCAATCTTTGAATGACTCAGCTAGGAACCTCCCCCCACCGAACAACCCCTTTTTTTAATCTTCGTTTAAGCCAGTTCCTTATCCACCTTGCAGATCTCAGACGAAGATTCATTTCTCCGTATCAATTTCTGGTGGCACCACAGTCTGTCAAGCGTTTTCCAAACAGGAAAAGCAGCAAGATCCACGTCCCCATGCCCTTGCGCAATGTAATGCCGATAAAATAAGATGACCTAGGCGATGTAGTGTCCTTATCTGCAGCTGTGGCATGAGCCAAACCATACTGAGTCATGAATCGTGATAGTGATAATAGTATTGGCTGACTCTTCTGTCTGGCTCTGCTTTCTAGAAAATCTGGAGGACTTTACAAAAGAGGTTGGGAGCACTTGGGGAAACCAAGGCATGGGACAGTGTTGTCACCTGCTGAAGATCAGTGAGCAGGCCAGTGACCCATTGGGTCTCCGGAGCCCCAGCCCAGGGAGGTCTGTCTGTAAGTCCATACTGTGGGAAGGGGAAACTTCAGCGTGTTGCCCCCATTGACATCAGTGCTAGGAACAGAAGTACCACTGACCCTTCAGAGCAGACCTTGGTGTCTGTCACTGGGCCCTGACTTTCTCAGATCTCCTCGGTTCCCCATGTCCACCACTGATGCTGCACTGAGTTCCTCCACTTTAAGCCTGGCCCTTGTAGCCAAACCCATTGCCTTCCTCTAAGCGCATCCTCTCACTAAGCACATCCTCTCTGCCGGGGCCCATTTGCCTTGGGGACATCCGCCGTGCTTTTCTGTTCCCACGGAGGTAGGTCGTGATTGTGATGGACGCATTTGACCTGAGCCTAAACCCTGAGTAGGACCCAAAAGGATCGTTAGCATCTTGCTCAAAGTCCCTCTGAGATAAGTCGCAACCAATTGCAAACTCTTTCCAAAGCGGGGCTCTCGCCTGGTGACGGCTCTTTGGGGATTGGGCCTGTTTTTGTCGGGCAGAAACTTTGAAAACGGAGAGGAGGAAAGTTGTTGCTAAAGTCCTTGGCCATTCTCTTTCCATTGTGTGCTTTATAGCTGGGGCAAGGGCCGACAAGTCGGTCTACAAAAATCTCCTTGTATCTCTTTCTCTCTTTTATTCCCCACCCTCCAAGCAAATTTAATTAAAAGTCATTCAGATTCCTTTGAAAGAAAATGTCATCCGTCAACACAATTACATTTTAACTAACCAAAGCTGTTACAGTTCCTATATATATTGGAATCAGGCTGTCGTTATTAGTTCTAAGTAAGTAATTTATTCCCATTATTGTGTTCAAATTACAGGATATTACCCCCTGGGGAAATAATCCTGTTATTTGAAATGTAAAAAAGAATTTGCATGGACAACAATGGATTCCTAAATGAATCTAACAACACGCATGATATCCAAGTGTAGCCTCACTCTCCCGGGGTGGGAAAATACCAAGTTTCTTTTTCAGTGTTTTTCCCTCTTTTCCAACAGAGGGAAATAAAAGGCATCAACTACATCTCTTGTAGATATTTATGGGGGAAATTTTAAATAAACAGGCTGGAATGGGATCCCTGGAGGGGATCATGGGGGAAAAAATTATTTATTTTTCCCCCTTGATCTTTTCCACAAAGACTTGCAAGGGAAATAACCATTATAGAAGGGAAGGATGGGGAATTCAAACTCCTCCGAACCCTTTAGATCAAGATGCAACTGTCAGGTTTCTGCAGAGGCCTGCAATACTTTCTTTCCCAGGTAAAGGGCGGTAATGGTTTCTTTGCTGAAATGTTGTTCACTTGATCAAGATCTCCTTCAGAGAAGCCAAATAACAGCTTGTCTCTGAGACACCCAAACACAAGCAACTAATTTGGACCACCAAAAAAAAAAAGGGAGGGTGGGGGAAGAGAAAAATCAGATACACTTGCAGCCTGATTACAACAGCCAGCTATGTGTGCAAAATCACAATGCGGCTCTATAATTAAACCTCTCCTTCCCCCTCCTGCCGAGGTTTTTCCTCGAACAGGCACGGTACAAAAACAGTTGTTATGACATCAAATTCCAGCTCGCTACAAGAGGGGACTTTGTGTCTGTCACTGCTCTCCTCGTCTTGAAAGAAATAATAATTAAAAGACAAATGCTGGTGTCTGAAGAGCTTTGCCAAGCCGAGGAGCAGGCTCCTGGCACCGTAATCCTGCTCTCCCCTCCGTGCTAATTGACCCCCTGCTCCAAGCCTAGTCTCTGGAGTGGTCCGTAAGGGTTGATAAGAGATGCTGGATGGGATGAGACCTGAGGTCCTCCTGGTCCGGTGCTGGAGATGCTGGCTGGAGAGGACCTGAGTGGCTACAGGTCTGTGGTCCTTTCCCTTGCCTGGGCACATCTCTGAGCAATCTCGCTGGGTGGCATCCAATGGCTCCTTGGATGCCTTCAAGGAGCAGCGGGCGCTGGCGGATCCGCTCCACATCCTCCCTTGGCCCCCTGGTTTTTAACCTGTAACCTGCACTCCTGTTCCTGGCTTGACAAGGAATTGGCTCTGCACCTGGTGGCTTCTTTCCCCCATCCATGGAGGGGGCCTGTTGATGCTGATGGGACTGCGCCCGCTAGCACTGCACAGCAGACAGGCTTGTCTCCTACAGGAGCCAGGGGAGGGGGTGAGAACCCCCCCCGGCCCCAGCTTATCTGCCCCCTGAATGGAAAGCACCTCCCAGCCGCCTCCGAGCCAGAGACCAGCTTTTGCAGAGTGAGGTTTCAGTGCGTCCCTTCCAATACTTACAACAACTCCTGTCCCCCCAATATTGCAAGCACCTTCCTCCTTTACCCCAAGTGTGCCGGATGGGCAAAGCAGAGGACTCGGGTCCAGTTTTCTTCTAAAACCCCGCTATGCAGAGAGCCAAGATATTTACAGCTAGGCTAGGTGCTTGGGGCACGAGCCTGTTTGCTTGAACGACACTAGGTGATGGCTTTTCCATTCATAATGAGGACAGGAATTTAAAAAACTAAATAAGGGAACAAGCGTTGCAATGAATTGGATGGGGACTTTGGCTCCGACTTTGTTCTTTGTAGGAAAACGTATATGCCTGAGATAAAAGGAGGGCGAGGGGGAAGGAGGAGGGATCCAGGCACTAGGACTCCTCTGTAGCTATCAGATTGTTCTCTCGGAGTTTGCGCGTGGATCTTGAGAGCACGCAGAAGAGGATTGTGGAGATGAAAACGGAGAGGGAGTTGTTTCAAAGAATTAGCCATGGGAAATGCTTTTTTTCTGGTTCTTCTCCAGCATAAAAGGACATGCTGGAGAATAATAAAAGGCTAAGAGAGGGGGGGGGGGGAACAGGGGGACCTTCCAAGACAATGAAATGGGTTTGTAACTTCTTTCTTTTCCTTCTCCAGCCTTTTAATGCAGAATGCTTTGGAGAGCCGGCATAGATAGCTGCAAAAGGAACTTTAGTGTACGTGGTTGTGAGAGAGAGAGAGAGAGAGAGAGAATATCCTTGAACAATCAGAAGAACTAGAGGTTTAGTGGGTCCTGGGAGCAGCCAAGGGATTTCTCCAGCTCCCTGGCTCTGACTCTCACCCTTTTCATGTGGTCCTCTCCTTCCATCCTGAGCCCTAGATCGACAGATGACTAACGCAAATTGCCCAGCACTGCGCACCAAGGCGGGCATCTCCACATCATCTTAAGCCATGCCATTAAGGCAATGGCTTAATTTAATAACTGCTCTTACCGTATAACCAGCAGCGCTGCCTCCTTTGTCCGGAGACTGACAAAGCAAATAATTTTGCTGAAGTGAAAAAAAGACCATTCACCAGGGCTAACAAATGAGCTGGGCCTTGCAAGAAAAGGGGTGGTGGGGGAAGAAAGCATTGTCAAGGGAAAGTGATGCTGGAACGGCGGAGAATAGAGCCTGAAGGAGGTGGATGGCGCGTCTTGGTTGTTTATACAACCTCGGTGACAAGTAGCATCGTTGAGCAGGCCAAGGCTCCCGGCACGGCTCCAAGATGGAAAGAAGAGGAAGTGTGGAAGTGAAAAGCAGTCCTCAGCGTGAAGTGGGGCTGGGTGAGAGGCTTTCCTCACTGCGCATGCGGGAGCGTGTTGGCCCCTTGCAAGGTGCTTCCAAGGCACAGATGTGGCAGGTGGATTCGATGGCCCGTCTTGGAATATGGTTGCCTGTGCGTGCACGTCCAGGTGGACAAGTGAGTGGCTAACGCCAGGAGGGCAGCCCCCACCTGCAGTGACCACAGCCTCCCCGGCTGTCCCCGGGGGTGCTTTTGTTTCTGGGTAGACCCCATTCATCATCAGCTCAGCTTGGAAGATCTGAACCCCGGGTCCCTGTTGGTCCCTGGTGTCACCTCTCCATCGCCAGGTGGGAAGAAAGGATCTTGGGGCTCCTCACAAGGGCTGAATCATTCGGATTACGCTGGACAGCCGTGGACACGCTGACTGGGTGTTCACACTCAGGGCACCCCCGAAATGCCAGGGTTGGGCCCTGTTGGAGGGAGTCCATGGCGTACAGTATTTTATAGTAGGGGGTCTCTGGATGTGTGTTCAGTACAGGCTGGTACGCAGCTCTGTTAGCTATGCAGTAGGGGACTACCAGCTCCTTTCACCTCCTCCCATACCCATTACCCAGCTCTGAAGACCACACAGCCCAGACTGTCCTCAGCCTCACACGGCGAGGGGCAGGACAGCCCCCGTGATGGGAGCTGACCGGGGAGATGTTTGGCCGGCAGTGAAAGCAGAGCAGATCTGTTTTGAAGCAACAACACGCTCAGAAGGGAGCTATCAGCAGAGGAACAGGAAAAGGATCTCTATAAAATTTGAAGCGCGGGACTTTAGTGTTTAAGGGACGTTCTTGGAAGGGGGAAGACCCTAAATCCTGGCTGAGTGCACAGGGGTGGAAATCCATCACAGGGCAGGCAAGAAAAAATAAACCCTTACAAAGCGTCCAACTACTGAACCACACCACCCACCCAACGCACCGGCCTGGTGAGCTCTTAATGGCTTTGCCTGTTTCCAGCCTGGTCAACTATGGCCCAGCTGGCATGGCCAATGCTCCTCATACGGTTTCCACGCCCAGGCAGCACGCTTGCTGTGACCAGCAGCACCGGTTTCCTTGAAGGCAGAGTTTTCTGTGCAGTCCCTTGTTCCTTTCCTTCGGCAGCTTCAGAATTAGATCCCCCCCTCCTCTTTGCAATTCCCACCCGTTTGGCCTAACGAGGCTGGAATCTGCAAGGGAGGAGATGGAATGGCACATACTGGACACCCAAATGGAGAAATCCGAGTTGACGTGCAGAGTAGCCGCAACTAGCACATGATTTATTGATTACACCTTGCTCTGACAGCCCCACCACTAGCACAAGTGTGTGTGTGTGTGTGTGTGTGTGTGTGTCTACGTGCATGCATGCAGGCTTTTAAACACACAAAGTGGAGAACGGGAAAAAAAATCATGACCCTTTCGAGCAAAGCACGAGAGGTTTTGTTGTCGTGGCAATGACTTACCTGTTCAGAGCTGGAGGGACTTGAGAATAATGCTTTGTGCTTCTGTGGGTCTTTCGCACGGAGATTTTAAAGATTTGCAAATCTGCTTTCATCTCGGTAATCCCTCCGTGCCTTGTGGGAAGGAGGCGGCGTTCTGCCTCTTTTTAAGATGGGGAAACTGAGGCACGATGCACTGTTTTTTGCAAGCATGCCCTGGCAAGAGCAGTGCGGGCTACTCGTGTTGCAATCCAGTGCATCTGCCTGTGTGATCTCCCCACCCAAGGGTATGTGCCTTAGCGCCCAAGGGTATATGCCTTAGTGAAGGCCATGCAGAGACTTCGTGGCAGAGCTGAGGCCAATAAGGAAAAAACTGGACTTGCTGTCTCCTGCTCTAACCAGTGAACGCCAGTGCTGTGACTGCCCTTCCCTGAGCAGGGCTTATATCGTTTTGGTGCTGCAAATACGGATGCAACAGTCTGTTCTGCCCAGGCTCAAAACAGTAGCTCTTCACACCCTCGTTGGGACAGCAATACCCGGATCTGGATTCGCGGCCCTCCTGGCCTCCTCTGTGCCCCAAAGGGGTTGAAACTTGTGAGAAATATTTAGTCTGCACCAAAGAGCTGATCAAGTCGGGTCCTTCAGCTCACCTACTCCCCAAGCTGCTTTCTTTATGGCCGTATAGGAGCAATTCCCCAGGGTTTTCTGTATTAACCCTTTCTCTTGGGCTTACTCCCCCACTTTTACATGGTTGCCTGATCCAAAGGCCTTGACATTGCAGGGCGGGAAAGGGGTGGAGGCAAGGGGCTGGGCTCTGAAGGTGTTTGTGTTTAAAGGGACAAAAATGCAAATACCTCAAACTTGCTCATCAGGCTTCTGAGATTTTTCAGGTAAACAGGCCTGTATTTACTTTCACAAGCCTTCCTCCGAGCTGTTTATGTGGAGCACGGCTATCTTTAATTTGGCGTAAAAAATGTGCAGGCTGGAATTTAACCTTGGGCAGGAACTCTGTGCGTGTATGTGTGTGTGCGTGGAGGCGCGCATTTTTTTAGGAAGTTGTCTTTGTCAGGGTGATATTGCAAATCTGGATTTTCCAGTTCCTAGAGGCTTCTGCTTGTTTAAATTAGTAGCAGATAGAGGAGGTGAATTGAAAGAAGGGCAGAGCAAAGACACGGACTCCTGCAGCTAACCTCAAAACTTCTTTCTGGGTGTCTCCTGCTGAGTAAATACTGTAAGATCTCCCAGGCGCAGCTCTTAATATCTCCTGTAACATGCCCTGCTCACCCACCTCTTCATCAGAACGGCAAGAGCAGTTGTGAATATTTTTCCATTTTAAAATTGGTTTTGTATGCATATTAAAATACCTGCAGCTGTTGTGAGCCGGGGTAGAAAGAAAAACCTTTGAAAGCCAGCTAGATATATAAAATCTTTATATAGCGCTCACTCTGTCTCGCATACACATCCAAGGATATATTCTTGACTTAACTGACAGGCAGTTCAGGAGAAGAAAAATCCAATTCACTGCGATGACATAAAACTCTTGTCATTCAGTGGCAAGAATTCCCATTTGACTGGACATATAATTGTTTTAAACTTTCATATTCAAGGCTATAATAACCTTGAGCTCTACCGGGACTGAGAATTTGGGTAGGGGTGGGTTGTTTTTTTCAACAAAAAAAAATGTCTCTGCTAAATGAAAGTGGATTTTATTCCTGCTTAAAGGTGTCATTGCATTTTCCTAGCATAAGACCAGATTTAAGAATGGGAGGCGATGTCAGTATCCTAAGACTTCCAGCAGTAATTATAGTTTGGGAATTTAGGTGCATGATATTTTTCTTTACGTCTTGGGGTGTGGGGGGCGTTGTTTGCTGGATTTCTGATCCAGGATGAAAATCTTATTGGTTGAAAAATAAAAATCTCTCGACTATTCTGTGTCTGCCTGGCCATAGCTAGGGCAAGAAACTTATTCTTGTCCTTCTCGAGAGAGAATAGCACTGTGTACAGAGCACTATATTGTTTCAGAAGATGATGTCAGTCTGAGCCGAGTCCAAATGTTTAACAGGAATTGCATACTCTAACTTTAGCAACATATCTTCAAAAGCGTCGGATCAGACATCCACAGAATAGATCAGGAAAGACAGATGGATCTGTCTGGGTGAGGGTTTTTACACTGGATCTCCAGCGTTCCCGTAATTAGTATTGTACAATTTTTTTTCCAAGCGCTACTGCTCCGGCATACAGCTGAATGACAGAAAGCTGATCTTTGATTTCTTGGGCAGGGATTATGGCTTCTGCAGCTTTCGGTAAAAAAAACCCAGCAGTAGCTGCCCATGTAAGTGCATTTAATTCTCTTCCCTATGTAAACACGGGGATCCATAAAGGAGATCTTGACTGGTGAGCTCACACTTGACCTTTTTTTCACCAATGAGGAGAGTGCATGGCAGAAAATCCCTCCCTTGGTGCTGATCAACTGGTGAGTTCTCCAGACCCCCGAGGCAACGACCGAGGGTCCCTTGCATATTGAGTGATATTTAAAATAAACCTGGAATTCTTACCTAGATCATCTGTTAAAATGTTAATCTGTTTAAATCCTATTCCTGTAAAACTTCTCTGGTAGTCAGTGAGTGCAGGCACATTGCAGGAAAAGCCCAATTGGGGAATATTTTTTTGAAGCATACTGTTATTTTTTTGTGTTGATCATCAAATCTGATTTACAGCCAGCTTTGTCAGTGCCACTAGTGATGTGGGGGGAAGAAACTGGGACTGCCAGAGCTGAGCCCTAACCCAGCATTTTGATGAGAGAGTGGATTTTTGTGTTTTGCTCTCAAGAGCGGGTATGCACCTCTGAATCCTGCCAGCAGCTTTTCATAAACCGGACCTTGAGCTGACACTGGTGCTGCAGCCAGCCCTGGATAAGGTGGCTTTACCAAGGCATCCTTGTACCTTGAACTTAGAATTAAGAGTCTAGAGGGAATTTTAGCTATAACCCCAGCCTC
Organism: Alligator sinensis; assembly: GCF_000455745.1. NCBI lineage: Eukaryota > Metazoa > Chordata > Crocodylia > Alligatoridae > Alligator > Alligator sinensis. The sequence continues at coordinate 1,787,031 of NW_005842089.1, forward strand.
TCTCAGCTGATCCCTTCTTCTTTGCCTTATTGATCTGTTTTGGCCAGAGATGCTCAATAAAAAGGCACCTAATCTCGCTGCTCGATGTGGTTCCCACTCCAGCAACAGCAGGGTTGTTGGGTTTTTTTTTCTTTGCTTTTTTTTTTTTTTTAAATCTTTAAACATTTTTCCTCATGCTTTTAATTGCCTTTGAATGCGTGTGTGGTTTTTTTTTCTAGCCTGCACTCTCCGTTTGTGCTCATCATCAGCTTTTCCTTTTAATATACACAGTGTTCATCCTTGCAGAACTCAGTGGGGCCAAGGGGCCGAGGTGCTGGATTTAATCAGCCGGTATTTATAGAGAAAACGCGCCTTTTGTCATTAATCTTATTCCAG
>NW_005842089.1:1787558-1793384 GCF_000455745.1 Alligator sinensis
GAATTCTTCCACCCCCCCCCAGTGAAAACACATGAGCCTGGCAGATTTCCACCATGACTCGTGTAAAGACCCAAACTTGGCATCCCTCACGCCCCAAAATGTTGCTGTAAATTCTTCCCCTGCTGTCAACAGGCTGTTGAGCAGGTTCGTTATAAGTTAGGGAGCAGATGCTAATCAGCATGAATGTGCGTGTGTTGGGGGGGGGGGCACGCATAGGGGTGTGTGCCTGACCTGGGCTGAAGTATTTGACCTTTACCCTTCTTGGGGGGGGGGGGTGATGCTACCACCAGGATTCCTGTAGGCAATCAGCACTAGGGACGCGTCTTCCCCACTGCATGCCTTCACTATCCCCTTTTTTCCCCCAACTCGTACAGCTCTGCAAATCTGCAATTGCTTTCCCCTTACAGGGGCCATGCTTTACTTGAAAGAGGCTCTAGGTTTTAACTCCAGATTGAGGTCACATTGGTAGTAGTGGTGGGGGGATATAGCCAGCTTCTCTCCCCTCCCCATAGCTATAAGGTGAGACATATCGTGACCTGGCATCTGGAAGCTGCACCTCTCCCACTTCCAGCAGCGGGCACAGCTGGGGTGGCCAATGTGTCCCAGGACTGCCGCCTCTGCGTTTTCCTCCTCTGCCATTGTTTATAAACCCTTATTCAACTGTTGCTGTAGGGGAGCTAAAAAGAGGATCTCCCAGCCATCCTCTCTAGGAGGGGGCCCAGGTAGCCAGAGCCTGGGTCCCGCTTTGTGCGCTGAACGCAGCCTGTAGCGTCGCGCCCGCTTTTCTATATAAAGTCCCTGACTCTACACTTTAAATATACCCCGGCAGTTCCAAACCTGAAAACCTATAGTAAGCACGTTAAAAATGCACAGTGAAATGCATGCACAGCACCCAGCACTTCTGGAAATGTGGTTGTAGTGCCTTTTTTTTTTTTAAACAGAAAGGCTTATTGCAAAAAAAAAGGGAGAAAACAAATAATCCTACAGCAGATGCCCGGGGGCTGCAGATACAGCATGTTCTATTCCAAGCCAAAAAAAAAAAAAGAGAGTAAATCTCAAAGTCCCAGTAAGAGTGATGGGGAAGCGGGGAGACAGCAGCAATGGGCAGAAGGGACTTGTTCTGCCATTACGCACCAGGTCATGCAGCATCCACCAGCTCTACCCCAGGAGCCAGCTCCTGGGAGGGGCAATGGGAAGGTTTTGCCATGGGGCTGATAGGCTTCCCCAAAATGAATGACCCCCACCCAAAGGCCACTGCCCCAGCCTGGATGCCATGTGCACACCTGCCAGCTTCCTGACCCGGGATAGACAAGTGCCACCCCAGCAGGACTTTCTACTTGTGAGTAGTAGTCCTGCATCCCCCTGAGCTGTGTGTGTGCGCTCTTAGCCCACCTGGCTTGCTTGGCTGAGTGATGGAGGGGCTGGGGGAAGGCACTTGAGTCTTGCTAGCACCTGCAGCCCCAGGAGGGGGACCGGTGTAGGGTGATGCAAGTTGGGGAGGGGTGCAGGGACATCCCAGGAATTGGGGGATGCAGGAATTGCACCCCAGTGCTGGGCCTGGGGAGAAGTGGCAGGGGTTGTTATTTTGTGCAATCCCTGCAGGTATCTTTGCTCCCCAGCTCAGACCTGCTACATATCCTGTGATCCCCTGCCAGGGTCCTGGGCTAGACTCTGATCTTAGGGGGAGGAGGTGGCGTGGGAGCCCTTTAGCCCAGGCAGGATGCATGGGTGGGCAGCAGAGGAATGCATCCTGTGCTTTCCCTGGCTGGCTGCACCGATCCTGGCTGCGAGTGTTTGCTGTTCCAACATCCTGGACCCCGACTCAGCTCGGGGTTGTTCCTAGGGGTGCGGGACCACCGAGCGCTTTCACTAATTGGGTGCAACTGGGGGAGGGGGTATTCCTATTCCAGGGCTCACCAAACCATCCCTCTCTGCCTCACTTCAGAGCACCTCCACAGAGGAGAGACCACAGCCATCCTTCTGGGACAGGAGGCAAAGCAACAATCATCCTTCACCTTTCTGGGGGGACCATCCTGATGTAGGAGCCCAGTCTCAAGGAGGGCAATTCTGGGCAAAGAAACCCAGAAACCATCCCCCTGCCACTCAGGTTCAAATCCTCCACCTCTTAGCAGGAAAACAAGGGGGGAAAGGCTTTGATCTGCCAGATGAAAGCTTTATTTAAAGAAAAAAAAGCAGCAGCAGCTGAGTGGGGTAGTTACAGCCCTTTCATACACTGGAAGGGGGGACAGGGGCGAGGGGCTGTGGTGGCTGCTTTCAAAGACTCCTTCTGTTTATTAATCATTAGAACTAGGAGGGGGGGGGGGAAAGAAAAAACCTGAAATAAATAGGGTTTGGGGTTTGTTTGTTGTTTTTAACTATTCCCCACAGAAAAGAGGAAGAAAAGTTTCTGGAGAGCCAGCCCGGCCTGGCAACCCTCTTCCAGGCAGTCAGGAGAGCTGGAGGGACCCATGCCTTTCCCAGCAAACAAGCCCCTATTGTGCACCAGTATGTGTGAGAGGGAACACGCCAGACCTGCACTGAAACACGGGACACACGAGCTTCCCCCCCACCTCTAGCTGGAGTACAAAGCACAGCCTTAAACCCGAGCCTGCTCCCAACATTTGTGTTTACCCCTGGGAGAAAAAGAGTGATTTTCTTTGCTAGGAATTTTTTCCCTTTAAAAAAAAAAAAGTGGGGGTGGTGATTGAAACAGCTCAGTACCGCGGCTCAGGATCTGGAGAGAGGAAAGGAAGACAAAAGAGATGCCTCTGAAGGCGAGCGGCTCGGGCTTTTTATGGGCGAGCGGTGACAAGGCGGCTTCAAGGTTGGAGTGTCCTTTGATAAGGCGAAGTATTTTGGCAACCCAGCTGGGAATAATGGTGTGTTTATGATACAGTGCATCTCAAAGCGGCCCGAGATTTGCACTGGAGAGAGAGAACAAACAATGGCAAGACAAAAGAAAGTCTTAATCTAATTAACGCCGCCTAAAACAATGCAAGGGGGGAGAAGGGGAGGGGGGGGAAAAAAACCCCTTAACGTGCTCGTTCAGTTCCGTTCCTTTTGCAAAAGCAAATGCAGCTCGGGCCGAGCCTGGGGAACCTGACCAGGGCAGCGCCGAGCCAGCGGCCCCCGGGCCGGGCGCGCTGCATGCCTCGATTGCCTGCATTGACAAACTAGGGTTTATTATTCTCCCCCCCAGCAGCCAAAAAAAGGGCAGAGAAAATGGCTCCTGAATCTTTGGGATAAAGTTAAACAAGCTTTTGAATGCAAGATATTCTTGCTCAGGTCTGATCACAAGAAGCCAGACCCAGAATAGTAAAAAAAAAAAAAAAAAAAAAAAAAAAAAAGCGGGGGGGGGGGGGGGGAGAGAAAAGCAAGCCCCACTTACACAGAAAGGGTGGGTTTCCTCTCCTGCAGCTGAGAGAAGCAGCTTTCTGCAGACGTAACTTTATTTAAAGTGATTAATTGCTTTACTAACCTGGCAGGCGGCTGATTGCCCGCGAGCTTTTAGATAGAGAGAGAGATTTATTTATTTTTGGGGAGGGGGCAGCGGGGAAGAGAGGGAGAAGGCAAAGTTTTGTAGGCGAAGGACAATACTGCTCTTTCTCAGAAATGTTTTCATCCCCACCCTCCAAGATGGCTCCCAGCTGCTGTTTATCAACCCGCAATGGAAAAAAAAAATAAATCCTTAATTCAATCCAGGGTTTTGCTATCAGTGGCAAAGATCAAGGCAATTAAATATTTGCTACAAACTCAGCTCGCCATTCAGAGCTGCAGTTTATTTAGATCGATATATGTTATAGCTATTTTATAGTGTGTGTATATAGATGTGAGCTCTCTATATGCACACTTTTTTAAAAAATATTTTAAAATTTTTTTTGCAAAGAAGAAAACGCGGACCCTAGCACCCGAGTGTTTGCAGCGGAAAGCAGCCGGGATGGTGAGCTTGGCTCTGCATTTCCCCCCCTCCATAACATCTCCCACCCCTCTAGGTAACCATTTGATTACATAAAAAAATGCTCTTAAAATAGCTTCTCCTTGCATTGAGAGCTGACCCAGTAAATCTTGCTTTAAGTCTCTTTTTTGGGGGGGTGGGGAGGAGAGGTTGGGGCGACTGACAAAGGGAGGAGGAAGGGAGGGTGGGGGGGGAAGATTGATCAACAGAGAAATTGCAGCTTTAATGAAATGCAGATTCCGTTCTCAACTGATGAGAAACACTTGAAAAATGCAAGCGCCATTGGCAAACGAAGGACAACCCGGCAGAATTTTTATTAGCAACGAAATGATGCATGGCATACATACCCCACCGCCACCATTACAGCCTCCTGCAGGATCCGCGTGTGAAACCGTGCAACATGGAGCAACTGGGGCTTTTAAAGCCGCATCACTGCCATTAAGCCCATTTTATATATATATAATATATCGTCTATCTAGTTCTAGACATGTTTTTTTGGTTTGTTTTCCACGGGAGAAGGAGCCTGGTGCAGCAGGGCCCGGGCTCTCCTCTCCGGGCTGCTTCTTTAGGTGCAGGGCTTGGTGGTTGTTTGTAAGGAAAGTGCATTTAAAAACTGGCGGCGTTTGGAGGGTTTGTTGGGGGTTTGTTTTTTTTCCCCTCCTTTTTAAAAAAAAAAAAAAAAAAAGGCAAAAAACCCAAAAAGCAGAGCGGGAGAAGCCGAGGCGAAGCTTGGAGGGAGCCGAGCAGCTGTCAGTCATTGCTGCTCCAATGATCACTCAACATCTCTCCGCGGTCTCTTCTGCAGCCGTGGGCTCCGCTCCGCTCCGCTCCCTCCCGCCAGCCTCCCCCGGCCGCGCGGAGCCGGCGCGCGCTTGGGCTCCGTCCAGCGCCGAGCAGCCCCGGCGAAGCTCCCGTCCGGCCACGGGGGTGTCGGAAGGCGCCGGGGCGATATTTGGAGCAGATCTTCTTTGCGTTCACACTCAGACATTGCCTTTCCCCGGCTCCTGCCTATTTTAGGTGACTTCCCCCTCCCCCCCCGCCTTTTTTTTCCAGGAGAGGGGGAGCCTGGAAACGGCTCGGAGGGTTTGGCTGCGGGCAACTTGAAACGGTCCTGCCGGGCTGGGTCCCCCCCATTTATACCGGGATTAAATTAGATTCCCCTCCCCCCTGCATTTATTCGTTTATTTAGACAACCCAAATTGAGGGAAGGGGGGGGGGGGGGGGGGTTGTGTATCCGCGCGTGTGTGTGGTTTTTTTTTTTTTTTTGAACTGGTAAAGATATTTTAGCGGGGGGAGGGAGTTACCAGGTCTAAACACGGAACAATTCGTGTCTGTGCGTGTATAAAAGTATTTGTATGTATGTATAAAAGTGTGCATGTGCATGTATACAAGTGCATGTGTCTAAAAAAGTGTGTGCATCTTTAAGTGTGTATAAAAACACGTCTATGTATCTATTCAAGCGTGTGTGTACATGTGTGTACGTATACACTCCTTGCAAGCTATCGAGCGATGTATATAAAGATACTTTCTGCGTGCGTGTCTCTCTCGCTGGACGTGTGTGTATGTGCCGACCCGGCCTGACCAGGGGCCGCAGCAAGACCCGGTGGGGGCCAAAAACAACACAAGAGCCCCGTCCGGATTTCCCTCTCGGAGCCGCGGGGGGCCGGGGTCGGCGGGGGGAGAGGGGGTGCATCTTGGGCTAAAAAAGCCGAGCGCGGATTGTGCTGAAAGAGGCAGTACAGAAAGTACAAAGTCGTCGCGTTTCTGGGCGGCTGGCGCTGCACTTTTGTGCGCGGCCCCGTTTTCCTCCAGCTAAGCACATTTCCTACCCGGGGCGGGGGGAGAAACATGGTCTTTGAAGCAGCCCGGGT
>NW_005842089.1:1794440-1796180 GCF_000455745.1 Alligator sinensis
CAGCAGCAGGGGCGGGCGGGCGGGCTGCCCCTTCCGAGGGGCCCGGAGCCGGTCCGTGCGAGCTGCAACCAGCCCAGCTGCACTCCGCTTTGCGCGGCTGCTGCTGTCTCCCCAGCTGCCTGCACACGCACTTCTCGTACGGGGAGAGGTGCCGGTGTGAACGCAGCCCCTTGCACGCAGTGCTCTAAAACACTAATATAAAGTAATGCACGGTAAAGATGCAGCCCGTGTAAATGAAGATACCGGGCTTCTGCTTCTGTAAGACTGGTATGGGGTATATACATGTATGTCTACCATAGCTATCTATATATCTACACTATATATCTATTTATGTATACACTATGTATTTATATATATACCTACACTATCTATCTATACACGCATTATATATCTCTCTATATGTATACACTATGTATTTATGTATACACACTATATATCTATTTATATCTACACTATATATATGTATACACTATATTCATATATACCTACCCTATCTAGCTATCTATACCTACACTATATATATACACACACTATATCTATTTATATATACTCTAAAACTATATATAGAAAATTTAGAGTTTTAGTGTGTGTGTGTGTGTGTGTGTGTGTGTGTATATATATATATATATATATATATGCATACTGCTTAATGATATATATGTAGCATTATAGTGATAGATGGCATATCTACATCTATAAGACTGATATATTAGGCATATGTTATAGTAATAGCATATCTTTATAAGGCTAATATATAGTGTAATATATATTATAGTGATATAGTAGATCTACATCTATAGGACTTATCTATAGAATATATAAAATAGTATAGTAAGGTATAGCAATATCTAGTATAATCTTTAAGACTAATTAGTGTGTGTGTGTGTATATATATTTTTTATTAATATATATTTTCAGCCTCTTGAAGGCTCAGATCAAATGTAATATGTAAATGTAACCTTTAAGGCAAATATGTAGTGCACGTATTTATTATATATTGTAGTAATATATAGTACTATGTAGTCTGTAGATCTGTAACTAGTATATAGAGCACATTATAGTAATACGTGTATCTCTGCCTAGAAGGCGAATCGCTGGTATATTATGTTCTCGGTAGTGTAACATTTATATCAGTGCAGCAAGGGGGCTGGTTTCTCCGCACTGACAACAAATCCTTGGCCCCAACCCCAAGCTGGGAGAGGGGTCGAAGTGATCCTTGTGTGTGTCTGTGTCCGTGTCGGTGTCTGCGCCTCCAGCAGCCCCGTTCCCGCAGCTCCCCGCGCTGAGCTGGGCTCCAGAGGGCTTGAATTCCCAGCCCGTCCCAGGGCTGCTGGAGACCCTGCCCAGCCAGGGGACTGCAGAGGGGACACAGACAGGGGTGCGGTGGACAACGGGCCATGGGGAGCGAGCGAGCGGGCTGGCAGGGCGTGCGGCCCGGTGGCAGGGCCCAATCCTGGCTAACCCACTGTGTCCGTCCTGCAGGCAGACGTCGCGCGGCCCGTCGCAGCGCCATGGGACGCGCCCAGCCCGGGGGGCCCTGCTCCGCCTGAGCCCGCGCGGGAGGAGGATGGCTGGCCGCGGGGCTACCAGCACCTCTGCAGCCCGGCAAGTACCTGGCATCTGGCATCAGCCTCCACTCGCTTCCAGGTAAGGACCTGGCCCCGGCTGTGGGGGGGGGCTGTACTGGGGCTGGGAGGGGAAACATCTGCAAGCGCATTGGGTCCCGGCGGGTGGCGGGGG
>NW_005842089.1:1796190-1799015 GCF_000455745.1 Alligator sinensis
GGAACACAAGGAACTGCGGCCGGTTGCTATCGTTTTAGCTGCCTCTTTGCTTTGGGACACATGAGTAGTTGCAGTGGTCCCAGCCCTGCCCTGCCCCCACCTCCTGGGGGGGGGTGAGGGGGTCTGCAGGTAGGCAGGGGTCCCCCCACAGCATGTGCCCATGAGCTGGGGGGCGCGGGTTGGCGCCTGCACAGAGCGGAGGAGCCGGGGCTGCAGGCAGAAGACTGCTGTGCCGGGGGCTTCTCCCCCCTTCATTTGAAATACTACCTCCCACCCGGCCTGGTGGATGCAGTTTCTAAAGTGCTTACAATACGGAAACCCCACTTGGAAGCGTTGTGCCCCCTTCGCTTTTTAATCCCGAGGAGAATTTTTGCTCCAGATCTTTGCTGCAGCCAGCCCCGCGCTCCGGGGGGATGAATTCCAATGGCTGGGAAATCGCCCTGGCTTCCCAAGTAGGAGCTTTGTTTGGTCTTTGCCTGGCGGGCTGGGACATGACATGGCTTTGCAGCCCTGTATTTCTTTCTCTTTTTTTTTTTTTGCTCCCCTTCTCCGGGCGTGGAGAGGGGACTCGTTGACTCGAGGCCTTGGGAGGGTGACAAGTTTGGCAATCGTAAACCTGCTTTTTCTCCCCGCGGCGTGGGGCTGGATGGCTTTGAAATCTGCAAACTCGATTGCCAACATCTGCAGAGAAGGAAGCAGCCCGAGCGGAGGGAAAGATTTATTGGCTTCAGAAGAGGTGGCAGTGCCAATTTTCCAGGTGCTAAAACAAGAGGTGTAAAATGAAGAGCAGTAAAAGGAAGCACATGGGCAAACACCTTTTATTCCCCCACCCCCTGCTTTCTACCAAGGCCGCCGTCTGCTAAGGCAAACAGGAATATTTTCTAAAGTATTCAATATTAAACATTATCTAAAACTCAAGCCGAGGCCAGAGCCAGGGTTAGTTGTGTTTCTTTTTTAAAGGGCTGAAGGACCCTTGATTCTGCGCGGGGAGGAGGCGCACGGTTACCTTTGCAAGGGAAGGGGCCCCCACCCCTTCCCGTGTCTCTCGGTTGCTTGGATTACCTCCAGATATGAATGTTTCCCAGTTGTCCCCTCTCTTCCCGTGGGAGTGTTGCCAGCATTCAGGTTGTGGCTGGATTTTCTTGTTGCAAATCTGTTCCGCTCCTTTCCGCAATTCCAGGTCTTATAGGCACCCGTCCAAGCTTGGAGCCCCCCGTCAGCCTTCCCTGATTTTCCCTTCCCCAATTTCTCTGCTTGTTTGTTTCCCTCCAGCCACCCCCCACCCCCTACCCCATATTCCTGTTAACAAAGCTCTCGCGGAGATTGGCTCCAGCACAGAGCAGTAATTCACAGCCGGGCTAAACTGCATAAAAAAGATAGGTACAATTAGCAGTTTAAAGTTCCATTATAGCGTGGCAGTTGGTAGGCAGGGTTGGGTTTTTTTTACGGCTTTAACAATTTCATTTGAAACGATGATTGCTTCCTGCTCTTTGCAGCCCTTTTTAGGGTCGACATTTAAAAAAAAAAAAAAAAAAAAATGTTTTTTGGGGGTGGCAGGGGGGAGAAAAGGGAAGTTAGGAAAGGGTGGGAGTGTTTCAATAGACCGCGTTAAGAGCAGGCTTTAAATAATGGTGCGCTGAAGAAAGGGACTGCGAAACCTACCCCCGAGCGGTCTGAAAATAAATCCTGCCCTTTTAAAAATAGCGTGGTTTGCCGGACTTCTGAGTCTGGTTATTTGAGACCCTTGATTTCAAATTTCGGTGCTGTGCTGGCTTCCTTTGCTGAGCAATCTGGCTTCTCTTACCTTGAGTGGAGGGGACCCTGGACTCTGGCTCAGCCGGTCATGAGACTTCCAGGCATCTGTCGCTTATCTTATGCATTTCTATTTAATGTTAACTTTTAAGTAATCCTGACCTTGGGGTGGGATGGGTTGTGGGGACAGAAGTCCTTTGTTTCACCGATGCAGCCTGGCGTGGACTGCTGCAGCGAGAGAAATGGGAGGGAGGAAATGAACTCGGGAGTGGTGAGAAGGTGAGCTGGCCTCTGCCTTCTCTGCTTGGGGGCTGGCAAAACACGGCGTTCCCGGGGTCTGTGCATTCCTATGGTTCTTGGCTTGCTTGACACGGGCAGGTCTGGCACGAGGCTCTGGGATGGCGCTGGGCAGGCTGGCTGTGCTAGGCGGGAAGTTTCAGGGCACCTTCCCAAGGGCCCTGTTGAATCCCCATGAAAAATGTAGTGGGGTTGGGGGGGTGACTGTAGTGGAACAGTGACCACAGGAGCTCAGCGAGAAAATAAAGTAGCCTTAAATAAAAGGGAAAGCAAGGGCAATCGATGAAGCCAGACTGCGGAGCCCCTTAATGCACTGGCCTTTTGCCTCTGCAGGCAACCTTCGACATCTGGTGGGAGCCTGGGTTCCCCCAAACCTGTAGGTCACCAGTGAAGTGAACGTAGTGGTCTCTGCCAAATCCTCAAAGCATTTGATTGTTAACACAAGCTCCTAGGAGTGCTCCGAGCCGTGGAAAAACCTGACGCGAGACTCATGCGGACTGTGGCGGGGATGTGAGAGAGGGAGCTAGCCCAATCCCTGCCCGTAGCAGCCACCGGAGATAAGGGGCTGTGTGTGTGTATGTGTGCATATGTGCGTGTGTCAGACATAAGGGGTGCGCGCGTGCGCGTGCATGCAGGATGCCACTTGTAGATAATGCTAAATTCCACTACGGGCTGATCTGAGGCTTCCCGCAATCCACAAGCCAGGACAAACATCCCAACCGAGACCCATTTTGTATTAAGAGACTTGCAAAGCTGCCATCGGAAGGGAACAGTCT
>NW_005842089.1:1799046-1809300 GCF_000455745.1 Alligator sinensis
GAGAGGCGCTTTGCTATTTCCATGTGAATGTCTGCCTCCCCTTTCAGGTGGACTGCAAGCCCGGCTTTGCCTCCCCGGGGGCAGCGGCAATCTGTTGCATGTCGTTTTGGGGCACGGGGCGGAGGCCTGGTCCGTGCTCAGAAGTTTGGCCAGGGTTGCTGTGTTGCTTGGGAGTATGTCAAGCAAAAAAAAAAAAAGAAAAATCCCTCGCTCGAATTAACGTAGCTGTGCAGGCAAAAGCCCTGGTGTCGACACAATTATAATGGCAAACCGTGCTTGTGCTGAGAGGGTTTATTTTGCTCAGGAGAGCTGGGATCAGCAGTGCCAGCCCAAGTGCCGGTCGACTGGTATAAGCTGTGTCGGCATGGGGGGTGGTAGCTGTGCCAGCCAGGTGTTTGGAGGAGGAGACCTGGTCTGGTTGAGTCAGTCACTGAAGTGCCGGAGAAGCAGTAACCGCTAGCCCGCGCTGCTCCAGGTTGGGAATAGTGGGGGGGCGAACTTGGTAGTTTATCGAAAGCTGCCAGGTCAGCGGGTCTGTGTAGGGCTTCCGCACGGGTATTTTTGTCATCATAATACATTCAGGGGAAGTCTCCTTGAGTTCAATGGTCCTTGAAATCTCACTTCCCCTCTGGGGTGTGGTGGGGCCGGTGATGCAACGCAATGCAAACGGGGCAGGAGTGGAGCTGGCTCAGGGACCCAGCAGAGCTTGTGTTTCTTCCTCCCTCCAGCCTTGTCTGCCCAAGACTTTGCCAGAAATTGGGCCATGGGTGCAGCTCCAGGCAGTGGTGGAGAGGGTACGTGTGTAGACCGAGCTCCAGCCGTCCTCCCGGGCTCTGAGCAGGGTCGAGATGATAGAGGGCTACAGCCGCTCGTGCTCAGCTCTGTCCCCGCTGCTGCTGGGTCTGCCTTGGTCAGAGCACGGGTGGAAAATGAGTAGCCATGAAGGTCCCGTGGATACCTCCTTGCTGCCCGTGCGACTCGCTACCGCGAGGAGCAGATGTGCCATAGGCGGGCAGCGAAGGGTGGCAGGGGAGCAGTGACAGTTGTGTCCTTCCCCTCCCCTGGGGGAAGCCGCGATGCTGTTAGGGTTAACCCATGTGTTCCTTCCCCCACCCCTCGCCTCTTATTTTGAGTGTAAATGGGTCCGTTCCTGTGAGAGGAGAATAATGGCTCTGCCTGGCCAGAGGGCAGGAATGGATTGAGATGCCCAGCCCTTCCTTCCCTGCATTTGCATTTGTTTTCCACTCGCTTGGACCGAGATCGAGATCGGTCCCTAGCCGGCAGAGCCCAGAGAGGGGTTGCAGGCAGAACAGGGATCTCCCCTTGTCTGTCTCACTGGGGCACCCGCTGGGGGAGTGTTTGGCGTTGTCTTGGGTCTTCCTTAGGGTTTTCCATGGATGTGGGTGCAACCGTCCTGTATCCAAAGAGGCACTCCAATGGTAAGGTCCCTTATCTGGACAGGCTGTGGAGAAAGGGCACTGGGATTTATCCCACTGGGGTCTGTCTTCACCGCTGGGTGGGTTTGGATTCTTGGCGCCACGTGTCCCCAAGCCCTTCCCAAGTACTGTCCTCGCTCTTTCTGCACCTGCCCGGGTGTTTGGGGCAAATCCTGTCAACACTAGACTTCTGTCCCTGGGCATTGTACCACTTGGTAGAGAGCTTGTCCATCTCACAGAAGGGACTGTAGGAAGGGCCTCGTTTATACTTAAATGGCCTCGCCACGCATTCACGGCAACATGGGTTGGTCCGGCTCTTTCTCTGACCTGCGTCCCAAGCTGTACGAGCAGGATAGAGTTCAAATATGCACGCCCTTGATGGACTTGGGGGTGTAGTGTTTGTGGGGAAGGTTGGGCACAAACACCTGTAGGAGCAAGGCTAAGACTACCCTGCAACATCTCAATCTGCACAGAGCAGGCCTAGCTGACGGTGGTGTCCGGGGGATGCCTGTCTACATTAGGGCAGCCAATGTCAGGTGGGTCGTTCGGGTCTCTTGCTGGAGGTGTTGTGGGCCATGTGCTAGAATGAAATGGCTTATAACAGCAGCAGCTTTTGCTGGCCCAGCTTATTCCAGTCCCACCCTCAGCAAAATACACTTTTTCTGGTATATCTGCATCTGTGCATGGCAATGCAGTGTCCATCCCGTCTCATCCCGCTCCTGGCTGATGGGGCTGGGCTAGCAAAAGTTTTTCACCACCGGGCAGAGGAAGAACAGGGACAGGGTGCGAAGGCCTGGCGTCTGCGTCCAGCCCCCTTTGCTCTGGTTCAGCCTGCGGTTCCTTCCCAGCACTGTAGGAAGTCGCTGGAGCGAAGGTTTGAACCTGTCGGTATTAAATCTTTTTCAGGGAGCGGCCTCGATAAGCAGAACTGGGGTTTTTTTGCAACAAGGAAAGTCTAAATTTCCTTTCCTTCCTAAATACGGGGAGGAACAGTCAAGCTGGTTTATATTTATAGAGTAAATACCGTTGCTCATGTCACTGCTGTATTCAGATGACTTGTGTGTGCAAATAATGGTTTTAAAGAAGCGAAGCTAAGGTTCCTATGACAATATCTGCACGGCGCTACACATCGTGGCTTTGACTAGGCAAGGCTTGCAAGGCGCGATGATGTTAGCTCGCGTTCATTAGCCGAGCCTAACACCTCGCTTGCCTAGAGGAGATGTCACACTTTCGCATGGTCTGAACTGGCCCAGTTACAGCTCGGCGGTGGTGGGGGAGGCAGACACGTGACTAATCTGGGTTAGCATGTGCTAACATGCGACATGCCTTATTTTGAGTCTAGTTAGAAGGTGTGAGATCATGTAGACCGTGAAAACTAGCATCAGACTTTTCCACCCCTCTCTAGACAAAGCCATATAACAGGCAGCCTTAAACCAGTTTCTATGGCGAAAGGCAGGGTTTACCCAGGCTCCTGATGCGGACCGCGAGGGGTGGGCAGGCTTGCTGAGTTGTAAGCCTGTAAGAACATTAACTCTCACGGTTTCTTTTAATTGTGCAACTCTCTCCCTGCTTTGCACTTATTTGTTGTCCAAGACAGAGGAGAGGGAAGTGCCTGTACTCAATGAGGTTAGCATTTCAATGGTCCCAATTAGGTTCCCAAGTCCACACCTCGCTGTAGCTGAATGAGACAGGAGCAGAAACGGGAGTTATAATCTTTCCTACTGTTGTTTGCCTGAAAATAGTTTGCTGCAGGGTTGGGTTGGGAACCCCCCCCTTGAAAAGTCAGGCAAGGACGGAGAGTGAGGAGCGCAACGTGCTGCAGCAGAACAGGCAGAGATTCTCCTAAAACAGGGCTGGGCAAAATGCGGCCCGGGGGCCAGATGCGACCCACCATGCCATTCTACCCAGCCTGTGGGGCCCCTAAAAAATTTAGAAAATTAATATTTATCTGCCCCGGCTGCCTGTTATGCAGCCCTTGATGGCTTGCCAAAAGTCAGTAAGCGGCCCTCTGCCCCAAATAATTGCCCACCCCTGTCCTAAAATCCTAACATCCTCAAATTTCCCCCCTTGTTTGGTGGAAGGATTTTGCTTGCATTGTAGTGAGAGATTCACAGTTATTTCACTATAGATGTGCAGTCCTGGGGCTTTTATAATGCTAGTGCCCTGATCCTGAGGCTGGATTTGTGTGGGCACAGGGCATTTATTCTCTGACCCCCCCCTCCCCACTCCCAACACACACTTAGTGCATAGGTGCGGGTCCTTCCAGGCAAGCCACCCTCTTGCACGCTTCGGTGCTAAGGTTTGCATCGGTGCAAAAATACCCCATCTCTTGTGTAGGCAGGGCCACTGGAGGGGCACAGCAGAGACGGGCTGGATCCCTCCCCAGCGTGCGGCGATCAGCTGTTGAGTGTACAATATGCTTCTATTTTCCTTTCCAGCTGTTTTGGATGACGATTATGGAAAATGAAAGGTGCTTATGTGGGGAACGTTGGGAAGAAATCAAGAAGTGAAGGCTGATTTTTTGAAAAGCAGCCATCTGGGAACACATGTGCGTGTGTGTGTGTGTGTGTGTGTGTGTGTGTCTTTTTAAATCGAGCAGGAGTTGAACTACTGATAAAAATGACCTTGGGAATTTTTTATTTTATTTATGACAAGCATCAGCCGTGGCCACCAGCCCCATTTTAAGGGGATTGAAAATAGACAAACAAGCTGAACGCCGTGAGGCTGGCACAGCACCGGGAGTGATGTGGCGAGTCTGGGAGAGATAACATGGTCTTCGAGAAATAACGGAGGGAAGGCTTTAAAAAGCTATGGCCCTTCTCGCTAGATCTGTGTCCCTGATAACTTCAGAAATGGTTGCAGTTGCCTATCGCGGCATCTGTGTTCGCCTGCCAAGTTATTAAATGCTGCATTCTTTTTTTATAGTCGGTGGTTACAGGCTATTATCTTGCCTCCTGCTTGGGTTTTTTTTCGTCCTCTTTGCCACTCCGTTCTCGTCAGCCTTTTATCCTTCCATGGGGTTTTTCAGCAGAATTCCCTGCGGATCGAATGCACTTTTTTAATACGTTTGGGTTTAATTGATTTTAATATAAAAAAAACAAACAAAACCCCCAACAAAATCATCACAATGGCTTGCACGCACGGAGCGTGAGGTTTTGAGCAGGTATGCCTCTGCCTCTGTTGCTGGCAGGATGGAGGCGAGGGCATTCGATGGATGTGAAATCAAACTAGGAAGAAATAGTGCCACGTGTTACCGCAGCCGGGTCTGTGTGTGGCTATTATGCAAATCCCTCCGTATCGTGTCCGGTTCTGCTAGGTGTGTGCGTGTGCAATGCAATGCAACATCCAATGGGATAGTACCAAAAACGGGTAAAGGGTGTGCATGCGTGCGTGTGCATGCGTGTGATTCTTTGCTCGCTGCTCTTGGCTCCCGGTCCTGGTGGCGGTGGTGGGGAGGGAAACAAATCACCTTCCTCCGTTTTCTGCTCCAGCAGTTCTTCACATCGCACATCATTCCTCTCGTGTGCTACACTCTGGGGCTTCCCTTCACAATCCCAGCGCTGCAGCAGGGCATTCTCCGTAATGAGATTAGTAACACAAAGCAGCAATTCTTCTGCTGCTTTTAATGTACGTTCTGGGATTGTGTGGGATCGGAAATTCCTGCTTTCATCCGATGAGCCCTCTCTGTAACTTTTTGTGGCCAGCTCTTCCTCTCCTCCTCCTCCTCCTCCTCACAACAGCAATGTGTTGGCACGGGCATTGTCTACTCCCCCCCCCCCCCCCCCCTTATTGTTCTGTTTAGTTTTATCTTCTTGCATTTTTCCTGGATCTCTGCATAACTGAGTTGCCTCCATCTTGTCTGGGACACGACAGCTCTGGGTCTGTTCCTAGCCAAGTTAAATATAGTTCTGAGCATTCAAAAAAAAAAAAAAAAAAAAAAAAAAAAATCTCTTGCATCGTTCCTACAAATGGCTCATAACTTCCCCGTCCATATGTGCAAACAAGTGAAAGTCGCCGATGACAATGCATCGCACAAGTGGCGTCTGTAGCTGGGTGGCCAAACATTGCAACATCGAGGGCTGCATTGGCAATGTGTCAAGAGCCCAAGGGCCCTGCTTGAATTTGAATATATATTTGCATAATTTATCAGGAATTAATGCAGGCAGCCATAATATTTGCTTTTTTTTTTTTTTTTTTTAATCTCCCCTTATCCGGGAGTAGAAATCGCTCAGTGCTTTGATTCTGCCAGCGGTAAAAGGACCTGGCTGCTGACGGCGACTCCCTCTTTCGGACTGCAAGACCGTGTTAGCAAAGGTGGTTTTTTGGAAGGGCTTAGACACGGCCTTTGGTGCCCTTGATGATGGAGTTGCTAGCCCTGGCGTGGTCACACCTGAGGAGGGATAGCTGAGCGTACAGCAGCTGGAGAGGCGAGGGATAGGGTGTGTATTTTTTGGCATAGGGAGTGGTTCTGAATTTCCTGGCTGCATAAGAAAACTAAGGTGGAAAGAGGAGCAGAGATGCCAACCCCGGCAGCGCTGGGAGCTGAGGAGAAGAGGCAAGGAAGGGTGCTGAGATGATGTTTGAAGGCGTATAGACCGATTTGTCTCATGAGCACGAGGCATGTGGGATTTGGCCGTATCTGGAGATTTGTCCGTGACGGCAGGAGAAAGACAGAGTTAAGGATTGCAGTGAGGTAGGGTCTAGTATAGACCTTACACCAGTAAAAACCAGTTTACTTCATTAAACCAGTATAGATCCAGGATATGGTTGCACTTAAGCTAACAAGTTAATAACTTTAAGTTGCCTGGAGCACGTCTAGTCCGTGAAGAATTCCTCAGAAATTTATAGTTGGCCTGGCCATTTTGTGTTGCCCTCCTGACGGGAGTCAGGCCTGCTTGGGGTAGAAAGGGCCTTGGAGCTGCTCTGTGCACTGCTGAAAGTCTCCTTGGTGAGGCCCAAATATGATACACCGCTCTCAAGAGGTTTGTCCCAGGGAGTCGCTCCTGCCTGCCAGCTTTGCAGAGGTCTCTGCTTTGTAAGCCCTGAACCTGTTGTGCCACGGAGAGCCATCTGCTCCGTCTCCTGGGTGTCCTTGTGACCTGATCCAAAGAGAGTGGTTTTGAGCCTGTTATCCTGCCAAGACTAATGTCTTTGTGCTTAGCTTTCCCACTCGGGGCCTGTCATGACCGCGTCCTGTGACTGCCATACGGGATGCTGCAAACCCCGCTGCTGACATGCCCCTCTTGTACTGATTGAAGGGTGCAAGAGTCCCAGTGAATTGGGAGCCTACCATAGCAGCTTGGTGGGATGGGTGCCTAGCAGAGGACACGCTACACTTGCATTTGGGAGTCCTGAATTTGAGTCTCATCTGTACCATCGATCTTGGCTGAGTCCATCCCGTGTGCCTCAGTGTCTCCATCTTTACAAAGGGGACACTGATACTGCCTCATTTCTAAAGTGCTTTGAGATCTGCTGATGCAAAGCACAATAGAGCAGCCTAGCCTTTCCTAGCTATTATTATTATTATTATACCTTTCACACCTGGGATACAGGATTTAAGGAGGCCATATCCAGTGTAGCTTTGAGTCATAGCTGCTCGTGCCAAGTCTGCCTGGCTTCTCTCTGCTGCTGCGGTCGTATTGGCAGGGGCCTCTAAGGCAAAACAAGCCCAGATACAATTGCCACCTTACATCATTTTAATGGCTGGGGCTAGGTGTTTATGCTTTGGCTGCGGATGCAATGGCAAAGATGTCCCCTCCCTTCCCACTCCAGGGCGGAGAAGGTGACACCTCTCCATGTTAGTTCTTGGGACCAGCCGCAGTAAGCAGACTGGTTTACGTACCGAAAGTTCCTGGCTTGCGGCAGGACAGGAAACCTCCATGGGTTTTTGAGCAAACGCCCTTGATTTTTGGAGACGACCTAGACGAGTTTCCCAAGTCCTGTGCCATGCAGGTGGCTCTGCCTGTTGTTATTACTCTTCATACCCAGTTTCTCCTGAGCCCTGGGGTCTTGCAGATGGGTGTGCAGATGCAGGACCTGTCCCAGAGTGCTTCTAGGCAGGGGCATCGATCGTGCGGGGCATAGACCCCTGCTTCTTTTCACTGCCCTTGCAGGTATGTCTTCACTGCAGCATTCATATGATCATCAAGGGCAGAAAGGGACCTTGTGTGATCACCCCGAGTGAACCGTCGCACTCGAGTGTATGTCTGACTTGCTCTTAATTTCCAGGGATATAAATTCCACAGTTCTTCTAGGTGCCTCTTCCAGCGCTTGACCACGCTCCGTCAGAAAAGTCTTCCTGATCTTCAACCTCAGTTTCCTCTGATGCAACTTGAGGCCACTGCTCCTAGTCCCATCCCCTCCAGTCTCAGAGAAAAGCCTGTTTCCATCCTTGTTATAGTTCTGGTTGCCGGCACTGAGGTCTGAATGCCCCGGTCTGAGCAGTCGCCCTTCAAAGCCAGGCTCAACTTGTTCGCTCTACCATTTCGCATGCGGTCCTAGGACTTCTAGGGCATTTTCCCCGCTGCCTTGAGCTACCTTGTACTCCTTTCCCAAGAAGCAGGGAGGACTAGTCTGTCCTGTTAGGGCACGTGGTGGCTTGGGAATTGCTGGGAGGCGGTGGAGGACTACCTGCACTCGAGTAGCTTAGCGTGCCCCCATGCTATGCAGAGGCTGTGCTGACAGCCACGGGCACGGTCTAAGTGGCACTTGGGTAGTGGGCCGGGGTGAGAGGCGTTTGTGCGGGGATGGGAGTGTGATTAGGAGCCGCACGCGGATGACGCCCCGTGTGATCCGTGCAGTGAAAACGAGCTCACCAAATGCAGCGGGCCTGAATATGTCAAGTGTCTGGGACAGCACAGAGACGAAGACTTGGGGGATTCAGCACAGAGGAGAGCAATGGGATATATGGCAAAAGCCAAGGAAAGAGGGAGGAGCGGTGCCATATTTCACCAGCAAGAAGGGCCTGGTTCAAAGAGCTGAAGCCAGGGGGAGGCGAGGGCAGGTGGCATTTACCTTTCCAAGCTCAGCTGTCCCCTCCAGTTTTTCTTTCAGGTGCCCTGTTGTGAGGACTCCAGGTTGGCTACTGCCCATCACGTCTGAGCGTTTAATTTCTCAATGGGAGGGAAGACAGATCGTGCCGCGGAGCTCCATTTAACCTGCTGGTGACCTGGTCTTAAGTCATCATGTCTGAAAATAGACATTGTTCCCTTCAGGGCATAGCTAATGACTCTGGGAAAGCTGGATCCTGTCTCTGAAGGCTGACTTAATTGCCGCTGCCAGAAACTTGGCACAGGTGATCTTGGGACCAGCACCTGTGCCATCCCATAATGCGCTGGCCAAAAACGCACGCCGCCTTCTCGGGCTCCGAGAAGAGGGAGATAACGCGGTGATCTGTTTTTAATGAAAAGGGACATTGTCGCATTCATCGGGCACAGGCGGCGGCCCGGCATTGTTAGCAGGGTGGGTAGGGCTCTGCGGACGTATTCTAGGCAGGGCTCTTCTTTTTAAGCCTATTCCAAGTCCGACAAAAAAATAAGACAAACAAACCATTGTGGCTGGATCTCCCACTCCCACCAGACCAAGCCTGGGAGAGGCTGGGAAACCAGAGGCACACAGACAGCTTGTTTCTGCTGGGAAAGCGGCTCGGGCTGGTCCGTCTGGTTGACTGACACGGGGTCAAATGCAGCCCAGGCCTTCACGTGGAGAAGACATTTTTGCTTATAAATAGGGAAGCAGGCGGTGGTTAGCCCTGAGGTTGGTCTGCAGAGTTCTCCTCTGCATTTTTGCAATGTAGATCCCCCCCCCCTGCATAAAGGGATTTATTCTCAAACCATTGGTTTAGGCCAGCTGCTGCTGCAGGGGACACTGCTTTGTTGGGGAAGGAGCTGACGGATCTGGATTAGCAGGTGCTCACGCCACGGTGGGGCTGAACCGGGCAAGGCATATGGTAACCGTCACGGATCTGAGGTTTGGCGTGGGGTAGCTGCCGATCTTCCTCAAACCCATTTCCTGTTGTGCTTGTTCCGCCGCCCCGGTCGACTCTGTTCCTCCCGGCTATGGCACTCGGGGATATGGAGGCGTGTGAGTTGTCACCCACCTAGCTCTTCTGTCTATAGTCCCCAGTCCAGCCTCAGGTATGCTAGGAAAACTCTGCTGGGTTAGCTGGCTTTGCTCCTGGGGATGGCCTTATTCCACTACAAAACTCACCGTTCATGGTCGGAGCAGGTGGCTGATGTAGATTGCCAGCATCCGCGTCCTGGTGCAGACACAGCGTTGTGAAGCCAATAACACAGAGGATTTAAAAACACGGATGACTTTGTAACGATGCTGCAGGCATACAAATGGCGAGGTTAGCATCAGAAGTTGCTTGCTTGAACTCGCACGGCCCTTGTTACCCAGCAAGAGGAGCCTTCTGGGCCTCTAGAATAAGGGGAGCTGCAGGGACGTTATCTTTAGTGAACTCTGTAGCTTTTTTTTTGTTCGTTTCCATTGCCAGGCACCGGCTGTGTGGGCTCAGCCCTGCAAATAGGGTTTGTTGGCTGATGCCGCACCAGCTGTGAGGAGGGGGCAGAATGGTTGTGGATCCCAGAAATGTGGATTAAAGGATGGAAGAGACCAGTTTGTCCCATCTAGTTCATCGGTGCGCTGGTCCAGGATGGCTCTGCGCATGCATTGCTGTGGCAGGGCCCGTTGGTGCTGTCGCACATAGTTTTCCACGTTTTTGCACACGAGCAAACGTGCAGTCTCGGGGAAAGATCGTCATGTACTTGCTGTAGGCCGTGGCGTGCGCAGACATGGCTGTATGAGCAGCGGAAGA
>NW_005842089.1:1809331-1841564 GCF_000455745.1 Alligator sinensis
GCGCTTTCACTCTGGCTAGCCAGTTCTTGTGGCTGCATTGCTGTTTGGGAACTGGGCCGTGGTGCTGAGCTGCAAATCTTGAAAGGAGTGATTGCTCTCCAGTGCTGTTTGACTGCCTCCGTTTCATGCCTGGTGCATACTTGGGCATATGTGAATATGCTGAGATCTACTTGGAACATACTCCTTGCCAAGTCACGGACCCATTCCCCAATTGGATGCCCATTTGCAAGGCCCTACATACCCACTCCTTAGCAAATGGATGCATCTAACATCAGAAGGGGGAACAGTATCCAGCCTAAAATGTTAAAGCTCCTTAATTTTATCCCATTGCTTCTGTAGCCATCTATCAAGTTCCCTGCTCCCTGTGAAGCCTTTCTGTTCTCCAGATGATTGCCAACACATGGCTACCAGTACCTATGACTCTGTGTCCTTCACTACATTTTTAAAGATGAACTGAAACGGTAAAACAATGCTTTTCTTCCAGTATGATTCTGGCTAATAATTTGGCCATGCCCAACAGCTCCACAAAACCTTTGAGAGTTACTCTGCGGAAGCAAGAAAAGCAATTTCCTTCGAACGTCAGCACTGCTACGGGCATGTGAGACCGACCGTAGGTCCATCTTGCCCGTTCTCCTGTGTCAGCCCGTGGCAGAGAGTAGATGCTGAAAGGGAAAGGGAACTGGGTCGGATCACGGCTTTTTTTCCACAGTTCCTCTCCCACCCGAAGCCTCCAGCCTTTTAAGGTCTGGGGATTTTTGAGTTGGAGGCGAGCTCCCATGCTCAGTAGCTACTGATGCCCTTTTCCTCCAAGAATTTGATCCCTTTTCCTTTTTTCCTGCTGGCAAAGGATCAGTAGGTTCATGCATTTCCTGCAGCATTCTCTGGACTCGGGGACATCCCATCTAATGGGGGATACAACCCCGGGTGTATTTTAATAGTTTGTGCAGATGCCTCTGCTGGCACGTAGCATCTTCACAGCACTGAGAGTGAATGTGTGGGCAGGAGGGTTGTAGCACTGGAAGCCTGGTTTAAGGATGGAGCTAATGGCAGAAAGTCTGACTGGGTATCAGTGCATGTCGCAGGGGTCTCCTCCTGTTTCTGAAGAGCAAGCCTGTGTGTGGGAGGCTGGACTGAATTGCGAGGCAAGATCCCTGCACTCTGTGGCAGTTCGGTGGAAATTTTGGGACCCTCAGTATTTGTCTTTTATTCCTACAGGATTAGGTAGGAGATTGAATCATGCAGTCAGGACAGCACCTCCTGCCCCTGCCTTCAGACCAAACTTTGAAGTTGTTGGGTGGGGCCTAGAGGAGGAGGCAATTGGTGCCTTAGGGCACTTTTACAGGTGATGGGGTTTTAGTTCCCTCAAATTGAAACGGTGGGTTTTTAATTGACCCACCATTTCAATTTAGGAGCTTCCCTGCTGCGGGCAGGCTCTGCCGGGAGGGGGAAAAAAAAGCAGCGAAGGGCCTGCTTCTTTTTTTCCCCTCCCCTGGCAGAGCCTGGAAGCCAGGTCGTACAGCCCCTAGGCTGTGGGGCAGGGGGATTCGATGTTTCCCTCCATGGTAGCAGTGCCTCCCAGGGCTACCCAGGCAGGGTGCTAGCTGGGCGGGTGCTGCCCCAGCTTGCAGGTAGCACCCAGCCCGATTCAACGGTGCATTGGGTGCTGGAAGCCTGGGTGTGGGGAAGCTCGGGCTTGGCTGGCTTCCAGCGCCCCATGCACTGTGCCCCCTGCCTAGGAGCACCCGGGAACAGGCTAGTTTGCCCGTGGGGTAGTGCAGGAAGGTGGCAGGAGGGCATCTGGGTGTGCTGGCGGTGGGACAGTGCATGGAGCTCTGGAAGCCCGCCAAGCCCGAGCTTCCACGAGCCTGCCCGAGCTCCCAGCACCCTGTGCACCTTCTCCAGCTGCCAGACATGACCACACGCACAATTTTTTTTTTTTTTTTTTTTTTATCCACAACAGGACAATTTGCCTCGATCAAACTAAAATACATTGGAGGTGGTCTAAGTTGCCATGCTCCAAAAAATGTTTACATGAAAAAAAATTGTGCACATGTACATGGTGACGCCATTATGTTAGACAAATGGTGATTTCTCGTCACTTTTTGTCATGTGTGCACGGCCCCACGGTCACATGTACAAGCTCCCTTAGGTATCTGGGAAGGTGCTGAAGGTGTTTTATGGTGGTTAGCAAAGGGCTTTCATCTGTTGCATTGATCAGCCAGGCAAATAGGCAGGGGCTGGCACCTTTTATTCTTTTTGTAGAATTAACATCCAGTTTAGATGGAGGCCAGTTCACAACTTCAAGAGCGGCCTTTGTTTCAGGCTGTCGCAAACTCAGTACAATTATATTGCAACAAAGGAGATTTAGATTGGATATAAGGAAGATCTTTCTAGTTAATGAGAGTGATTAGTGTTGGATGGGATTAGCTGGGGAGATTGTGGAAACGCCATCACTGGAAGTCTTTTACCTGTAGGTTAGGCAGGCACTTGGCTGGGAGGATTTTGGCAGGGATATTCCTGCCTTGAGCAGGGGATTAGTCTAGATGACCTCCTGAAGTCCTTTTTGGCCCTATTTTTTTAAAGAGTTTTTCGACTAAGTTTGCTTTCAGTCCGTAATTCAGCTGGTGGACGTCCCTGTGTGGCATTGAGGTCTGTGCTGCGTCCGGTGCGTGGTAAACAGAGGAGACAAAGCTGAAGCTCGAGCAGCGTGGATGCATGCTTGTGGTTGAAAGTTTTCTCTCTAACAAACACCGTCTGTCTAAAAAAGGGCTGTTTCCATCTGGCATGGCAGCGCTCTGGAGGACCTCACTGCATTGCCAACCCCTACTTCAGATCTTCAAGGATAAACAGAAGGACTAGAAACTTGTTTAAAATGGAAACGGCAAGATCCTGGATCGTGATTGTGCAGCTGCAGGGCAGATTTTTAACGATGAAGGGGAAACCAGATGAAAGGAAACCTCTGATCTCAGTTCTTCAGAATTCGATTTTCATTGCAGGCATCCAGGCCGGGTATTACGGAGAGTCCCTGGCTAGCAAGCCGGTTTTGTTGGGGGCTTTGGTCTAGGAGAGCTGCAGAGATGAAGACAAATGGTCCAAGCATCTGATCATTTGCCATTGGGGGGAAGAAGGAGTACTTTGTAAGAGGACTCTTGCTAGTTCCTTGGTTGTGGCCAGTTTCCAGTCACCAGACTCTGCCAGTTGGCCACTGTAAATAATCCAGATAACAACGGGCATTAATCAGTGGCCTGGTTCTCTCTCCCTGCTGCCCATGCTGCCTCTGAGTGTGAAGGGTGGGGTATGTGGGGGGTATGCCAGCTCATCTGCTGCTGGAGAAGTCAAGTGGCTGAAGGAAGGAGCAGACACCCCAGTCCACACTCGAATGGCCATCAGTCTCTAGCCCCGAGGAGGAGGACGAGAGGAGGAGGAATAACCCACGAAGGGGGAGGTTGTGGTGAGCTGGAAGGGGATTGCAGCCTGCAGGGGATTGCAGTCGGGCTGGTTTAGCTGCTTGAATTTCATGTTGCCCGCTCAGGCCCTCACAAGGGCTGTGTAATAATGCGGGAACCCAGTTCTACCCCACGAGGAAGACAAGAAGTCTGGGCAGCCTTCTCTCCTCCTTTCCCTGTTGCCCCAAGAGCCCTTTCTGTTTTAAAAGAGACCTTATCACTCGCTTCTTTGCAACAGGGCTGTGTGCCGTGCCCCCCTGCCCGGGCACTGCCAGCCGTGATGGGGCTGCTGCCACCATGGCCTTGCTGGCTGGTTGTGGCTGAGACCTGTGGTGGAGGTAAGGGACAGGACAGACAGCAGGAGGGACATTTCTACTTGAGGAGATGGTACAGGTTTCTCAAGTCTCCAGCTAGTGTCGTAGCTCCTGCACTACCCTTCTTCTCCTTCACATCACCGGGTGTTTTTTTAAATCGCCTTTCCCCTAGTCGCTACTGAAATACCCTGTGTCCTGGCCATGGTGCAGAGCAGGCTGAAGTTTTGCGGCAGCGAGAGTCAGATTTTCCCAGCCAGGGAAATCCCTTCTGCCCCTCTGTGTGTATTGGCCGCTGGAGGTGCAGGGTTATCCGTGGTGATTCACCCTGGGAGCCATGTTGCAAGAAGTCAGCGCCTAGCCTTCGGCGAGGTGTCGCGGATGCAGTAGCACTGGCATGGGAGGAATAGAGCCGCCTCTCCTTCCATTTAGGAAGGGACCTGCTGTTCCTGTATCAAGGCAGCTGAAAACAATAGTAAATATTGAGCAAGAGCAGTTTTAAACCTGCCTGGGTGCAGATTAACAAGTGTAACGAGAATGGGAATCCGTGCGGGGCTCTCGGCTTCTGCCAGCTCTTCGGGTGGGGATTTGCTGGTGGGAATACACCGTGCTGGGCGCGAAACACTAAAGACGAAGGAGGTGAAGCCACCTGCTTGCACGCACCACGCATGCATGTTGGCGGCATCTCGACAGCCTCCAGAGCCCTCGGAAGATTAAACATCGAGTCCAATTGATATCGTTGCTGTGTATTGAGAAGTGATTGATGCCCGTGAGATGCTCAAGGGGTGGGGGGGGGTGGTGGCAGGGAACAACGGTGTAAATTAACAATTTGAAGTAACCATTAGCTTTGGGATGGGGGCTAAGGTTGCCGGTAGAGTCAGGCAAAGCAAGGCAGGTAGGCGGCACATTCTCCTGCAGAGCACGACCAGCTTGGGGCACTTCCAATTTGGGAGCCAGCGGCTAGCCCTGTGCGAGGAGAGCCGTACCTCTGGGGAGCAGTACAGTAGCTCCGCCGCACGCCGTGGGCTTGATCGCAGCCTCTCCTGTCGTGAGGCTTTGTGCCGCCGCTTCCGTGCAGATGGCATGGAGTCAAACATCTTGGGGGCTTAACGAGAACTGCCCCAAGAGACCGAGGAGGAGGTGGGAAAGATTTATGCTGTTGTTGCTGTCCAGCTCACAGCTGTTGGGGGTGTAGCTCCTCCCGTGCATCTAGCTGCTCCTTGTGAGCTCTCCTGCACCGCCTGCCTTTGCACCGGAGGTGCTGATGGTGCCGTGGCCCGTGGTTGGAGGACCTGTGTCTGCAGGGGCCTCCCCAGCAGCGCTGCCTGGGGGTCTCTGATGTGCTGCCCTTTCGGGAGGTTGGATTCCAGGCCGCTGGTGTAACCGCATTCTTGTCCCAGGCGGTGCCTGCCCTGCTCAGAAATGTGCTTTCTTCCTTGCCACTCCCGCCTCCGCCTGCTCACCTGCCTCTTCTGGAGCCAGATGCGGGGCAGACCCTGGGGGTGGGAAGGAGGCAGGTGGTGCTTTCAAGGAGGAGGGAGGTGGGGGTGGCAGGCATCGTAAAACTCCACGCTGAGGATTTCCCAGCATTTTGCGACCCCTCCTGGATGAATCTGCCTTAGCTCAGCTCCCCGAGGCCTCAAGAGATGCGGCAGCAGGACTGGAGCCCTGCTTTCCTGCCTCTCCAGTCATTGCTCTTACCCCTGCAGCGTCCTTCTTGGCATCCCCTGGGAGAAGGTGGGAGCTTTGGTTCGGATCCCACCAGGCACCGACCCCAACAGTCTTCATGCAGTCAGGGGCCAGCCCTTTTGGCACGCGTGCTGCTCTCAGCCCCTTCCCCTTGCCATATCTGCTCTCTTTATCTGTTTTTCTCCTGCCTGTCCTCTCCCTGATCGGCCACATGCCACACACAGCCTGCCTGTGCCACTTGTGGCCACCCATCTTTGTGTCTTGCCCTGCCACTTTGTGGGACAGCAGGATCCAGCCAGTGAGCTGTGACTTTTGGCGTTTGGAAATGGCAAGGTGGGGGTGTTGAGAGAGTTATAAGGGAATTGGGTGCCCGGTTCCTAAGGGAATCGGACACACAGTGTCCTCAGGCTCCCTGGGAAAACCTAGCTGAGCACTCTCTCTCTTTCATGGCATCTTAGCTTTAGATCGGGTTCAAGACCCGCGTGTGTGGGAAGCAGTGCGGAGATACCCAGATGGGAAACCTGGGAACTGCCATTTTCAGGACTTTGGTCTGCAAAAGCTGCTTGTTCTGAGAAGGCCCTAAAGCCCTCCTCTCTCCAGGCACAGCTTATCGGGTCTGCCCAAGTGGGGCTAGGGTCCGGGCTGGCGTGGCAGGGGTTTGCTTGGTAGGAGTCTGGCGAGAGCGTAACTCTATGGGGCAGGCTCACATAGCCTCAGCTGCCCCAGTGCCTCCTTTCCTCCCGGGCACTGGACTTGTTCCCTGTCCAGTGAAGAGCAACAGAGGCCAGGGGCCACGGTGCAGGCTGGGGCGCTAGCACACAGCAGCGAGGTGCACATTTCAAGCAGGTGGAGCCAGTGGTGGGGAAAGCTGTGGCCTCCCTGGTGCACACTGAGCACCCTGTACGTGCTCTGGCCTGGGTAATTTATGGCTGCGTGTCTGCTCCTCCTGCCTGTCTTGAAGACCAGGCGCCTGGAGGGGTGAGTATGTCCCCTTTCTGGTCTCCGCACACTCAGGTGTCTCTGGCATCTGATTCCCAGCTATAGACCCAGCACCTCTCATGTGCAGCCTGCAGCGAGATAGGATGGAGGGGTCAATGCCCAGCTATTCCCGAGCTGGTTCTGTGGGCTCCAAAGCCCTCTGGGCTGGCCACTGAGAGTGCCTTACGATATGCCTTACGTTATGATCTACCAGCTTGTCTACAGGAAGAGAGGAGCAGCTCCCTCTGTACCTTGCCGTCCCCATGATCCCCAGTTCCTCAATGATCACTTTTGATCCAGCAAGTTTCAGAATGCAGCACAAGGATATCTGTAGGAATTGGGTCCTTTTTCTGTTGGCGCATAGCAGGGGGTGGACTTTGGGTAATTTCCAGATCTGGTGGGGGTTTGGATTTGAACTCGGCCTCTGCAAAACCCCATCCCCTTCCAGCAGCCGCAGCGGTTCCCTTACAGTATCGAGCTCAGCACTGAGACAGTGGCAGCGCAGCCACATGACAACTGCAGAGTGTGGTCTCTTGCTGATATGGAGAATGAGGGACCGGTGATGGGATGCAGTCTCTGACCGAGTACAGAGCGCTACCCATAGGCTGCCAGGTGATGCCGGGTATGCTTCCCTGCTCATTTCCCACGTGTTACAGACCTGAGACCAGACCTGGGATTGAGTACTGTACCCTGCTTAGATCCTCAGACTGTATTCAGTGCACTTGGATTTCCCTCTGCTTCTTGCACTGCTGGAGAAAAGGGCCTCTTCAGCCAGATAATGAGCTGTTGGTGTCATGGTCTGATGTCCCAGTTGGCTGTTTTAAAGCACTCCATCTAGGGCAGAGGGAAGCCTTGGCTAGGGGAAAGGGGAGGATGTTCCTGGGTCTGAGAGAGGCCTGGTCGCTCTGTGCTGCTCTATGAATAGCTGAAGCTCTACAGCCAAGGCAGGGATGGATCTCAGACCCTCCTGCTGTAAAACTGGGGGATCCTACAGCTTTGAGTTTCCTTTTGGCACTTCATACAGAAGAGAGCAGCGCTGTGTGTGCTAGCGCTGGTGCAGCATGTCTGAGCAGGTGGTACTTGTCCTGGGTTACCAGGGTTGGCGTGAACCTTGGAGGGAGATGAGAAGGAAAGGCCCGGAGGCAGAGCGGACGGCGATCTAGAGGTAGCTGTCCTGGACCCTGGCTACTTTGTCTCCTGCAGGGGGGCATCTTTGCCTTTGAGAACAACGATGGGTGGTTGGCACCTTACAGGGGCCATTTCCCCTGCCCTCCAGGCTTGGTTCTGGGTACAAGAGTCACCGGAAAAGGGAAAGACCTTACTGTAGGCTTGAGTCATTCCTTTGTGGTGCTTCTGTGGCATGGGTGCCTTGAGGCTTTGCAAGTCTTTGGTTAATTTGGTGCTGCTTCTCCTTCAGGCCTTCCCACTTCCCGCCAGCTGGTCCATCCATCAAGCGCCAGGCTGAAGAGGCCAGCATGGCCTACAGTTAGTTGTATTTCTTAAGAGGCAGAAACCTGTAACCGGCCAACGGGCGGCATCCGGGCATGTGTGTAGAGCGGGGGGAAAAGTTACTTAACCTCCTACGCAGCCGTGAAGGCCGCAAGGTTTCCGGCGATGGGCCTGTGGTTTCTGATGGGAAGTAGGAGCTGCAGCACGTGACCTCCTGCACCAGCACCCTGTCCTCAGCCTGCTGTTGGTGCATGCTCTGTGGCCGGTCCTGTCGCCTCACACCCCAGCCTGGGCACTGCCAGCCTTGCATGCCGCGTTGCGGCTTCTCCAACGGTCTGGCCCTTGGAGTCCCGTCTCCTGAACATGAGATCGGGTGGGCGATGGCTGGAGCGCTCCCGCATGCTGCTTCTGTCTGACGCGTCCTTGTAACACGGGCGGCTTGCGCTGGGTGTCGGTTTGTGGTGTGGTTCTCCAGCTAGGTTTGAAGTGGGGAGCTGGGCCGATCCGCCTGGTTTGCATGGAGCAGCGTGGGCTGAATTACCTGCAGAGGTGACCAGTCCCATGCTTTCCCCAGGCTTTATCTTCAGTGGCTTTCACAAGGGCTCCTTCCAGCCTCCTCCCGAAGAAGGACGGTGCTTGGTGGCGACCGTGGGATCCCTTGAAGGCACTGGCTATGGTTGCGTGCATCAGGGCTTGGGCGCGGTGTTGAAGCTAGCATGCACCAGCAGCCTTGGGCATGCTGCCTGGCTCAACCCTGCGCCCATCTGGGGAGGGGACCGCACTTCGGGGTGACCCGGTGAGCTCATGTGCATGGAGGGACGGGCAGCATCTTCCACATCCCTTTGACCCTTTACACACTCAGCGAGCCCGTGTTTTCTCTGAGCTCCCGTAAATGTTTTTTTTCTGAAGACTTACTTCCCCAGGGGACTTTTAGCTCGGGCGCAATCTGACTGAGCATGTCTCCCCACCCCTCCCCTTTCCCTTCCTTCCCTGATCCTCCGAGACCAGCACAACCCCTGGCCCCGAAGACAGTTTGTTGTGCGGTTTCTGTGGTTGTTTGTATCTAATCTCCTGATCGGTCACATCCTCTCGCTGGTGAGTCACCGGCTCGGCTCCTCCCCTTGCCGTTCGGAAAGCAGAGCAAAGATGAAGACGTTTTTGGCAGCTGCGTCCGCCAGGCTCCCATAATAACAGCTCTCCACAATTTATGTCTCCACCAGCCCTCGTCCTCCCAGCACCCGCACAAGGCAGGTATGTTGCCTCATTTTACAGCTGGGGACACTGAGGCAACAGCATGGCGCTGGGCAGTGAGTCGGTGCGAGAGCTGGGTATTAGGACATGGGAGCTGCCCATCAGCCCCGGACCCCATCCACGGGCCTGACCTTTCCCTAAAGATCCCACGGGCATGTAGGTAGGACAGCTCACATGGGAACGAGCTCGCAAGTCAAGTTATCGCTGGTTGAAGCTTTTATTGGGGACGAGTGTGAGCAGGTGCCAGGGTGCAGCTTCTGGCTGGCAGGAAGGGCAATGACTAGGGAACCACCTAACCCTAAATGTCTTCTCTGTCTTCCCCCATTCGGGTGGGGCCTTCCTGAGGTGGGCATGTGGCTGGGTCCTAGGGCACCCGGGGAAGCCTTGTCCCTTTGCTGTCTGACCTACCCTCCAGGTCCGTCTCCATACGGCGCAGCTCTGGGCAGCTCATGCCCATGACGATAAAGATGGAGCGAGAGACTCTGCTTTCTGACGGCAGGGGCGTTCTCCCAGCGCAGCAAAAGGCCCGCAGGACTTTGGGAGCTGGGGTTAGGTGACCTTGTGGCCAGAGGTGCTTGGGGGTCACACGTCCTTGCCCACCCACAAACTGGCAGGGCCGCGGGCTCGCACTGAGAGGTCAGTTGGAGGAGCCTGTTTGGAGCCGTCGGTGAAGGACCTTAGACCCCTTTGCAAGGCGGTCTGCTCCGATCCTCTCGGGGAGATGGAGGTGGGCAGCAGAAGCCTGTGGCTGGGTCCGATGCTGCTTGTCGCCGGCTGCATGGGCGCAGGAGGCAGCCAGGTAACAAGTGCCTCTTCCTAGGTCTGAAGTTGCTTCCTGCCATAGGGGGGACCGGACTGAAGGAGCTGTGCCCCCTCCAGACCTGTGGGGCTGGGTGGTCCTGTCCCTTTTGGATGAATGGGTGCCGTGGGCTGCATTGAGGAAGGAGGGAGAGTCACGCCCCAGGAGGCAGGGTCTGGCCAAGCTTGCTGCCCCTCTTGTGCCCAGTCTCCTCCCCAGCACACGCTCAGATTGGAGGTGCCCTGGTTCTGGTCCTTTGCTCCATCATCACCCCCGTTAACGTGCAGCCCTGCTGGGACTGTGTCTGTCCCCTCTCACCCGAGGGAGCAGTTCTCTTCGTCTACGTTCTTCGCTCTCAGCCTCCGCTGGGGCGGCTGGGACCCCCGCCGCTCTCCCGGTGGTCAGGGCCTCCGTTACGTTTCCTGCGTCCACGTGCACTGCCCAGGAGCCCTCCTGCCCTGCGCCGTTGGAAGGTGCGGGACGCCCAAGGGGTGCTGGGGGTAGCACGGGGACAATCGTGTGGTGGCTAAAGCATGGGACCAGGACTCTGGAGACCTGGGGTCTGTTGCTGCCTTTGCCGCTGGCCTCAGGCAAGTTACTCACTCTGCCTCTGCCTCAGTTTCTCCATTTGTCAAATGGGATCCCAATACAGACCTCCTTTTGGCAAGTGTTTTGAGATCTGCTGGGTAAGAGCAAGGGGATGGCTTTCCTGGGGATACAGAGAGCCATCCGAGGCCTTGGGCTGGGGGACTGCTAACTTGGCACCATCTCGCTTCATGGGAGATGCTCAGGGAACATGGGTTGTCCAGGCGTCTTCGGGGGTTGGACGGGAGGTACAGGACCAGGGCGGTTCTGGTTCAGGGGATCCAGGCAGCGGGGGTCCCTCCAGTGATGAAGTTATGGAGGCAGCTTGGGTTCGGTGCCCGGGGCGATGCAGTGCTGCCATGTGTCCTGGCAGGCAGCCTCCGAGCAGAAAGTTTACAACCAGCCCAGCTGGGGGGTTTCCCCGGTCTCCCAGCTGTTGCAGCCTGCCCGTGCAAGGCCGGGTGGGGCTTTGAGGGACTTTCATCCTGCTCGTGCAGCCGTGGGGCTTAGAAGGGGCAACGTGTAATGGCGGGTCTTGGGGAGGAAAAGTGAAAGGCGTGGGTGTGTCGCAGGGTCTTCCAGGACCCCCCAGAAGCAGCGTGCAGAACGAGGCTGCTAGGGCCTCAATATTAATTAATCTGTTTATTCCCCAGCAGCCCGGTGGGGGCGGGGAGGCGATCCGAGTGCTGAGGCTTTGCCTGCCCCCCTGACCCTGCTGCCCCTCGGGGCTCCCCGGCTCCGTAGCCCCTGTGCGTGCTTTCCCCACAATGCCGCAGAGCTCGGGGCTGCTCCCGGGCCCTGAGCACGCACAAAAGGCGGGCTTGTTGCCGCGCCGCTCCTGGCTCCGGTTACCATGGCAGCTGGTGTAAAACATCTGTAATAACTTTCCTCCCTCTGGGCAGGGGGGAGGAACTGAAAGGTGACTGCACCCGACCTTCGACCTCCGTGCACCCACTCCCCCTCCCCGCCCCGCCGAGGATCTCTAGCGCTTGGATCTGCCGGCCTCGGAAACCCCGTTCCACCGAGCCGGGGCCCGGGATGCTGCTGGAGACGGGCAGGAGGTCCCGGGTTGGAGGGGTGGGAAGTGACCTGGACTGATTGCGAGCTTGCTTTGCTCCTGCCCTTTCTCTCCAGCCCCGTTTGGAACAGCTCTGGAGGGGGGATCGTGACGGGGTGGCTTCATGCACGTCACCGAGTCTGAATGACGGGGTCTTCCCGAAAGCCAGCCATGGCCTACAACAGGCAGGAAGCCTCATTGGCCCCCATTAGGACCAGGGGTGCAGCCCACCTATTTAACTGGGCATTGCGGAGCATTTGGTTTTGTCTCTGTTAGCAGCCAGACCATGTACAGCCATGGTCCCGCGAGGAGCTGGGTGTCGAGGAAGTCTCCACTCTTCGTGAGCCTCCTTTCTTGGCCACCCCTGATGAGTTTCCACCACGTGGCTGGCGTCTTAGCACTGGGTTGTCTTTTTCGGGTGCTTTCTCTGCCACCGAACTCCCCCTGGAAGAGTTGTAGCTTAGGGCAGCGATTCTCTGCCAGGGTGTCGTGGCACCGTAAGGTTTACAGACATGATTCACAAGGTAAACCCAGAAATTACAGGTGGGAATCCATAGCCGTGGCCTGTCTGAGTTCTTTGCAACAGAAAAAAAGCTTCTCTATTATTTTTCAGCAGGCAAAAGAGGGAAAACTAAGAGCTGGCATTTTCCAAGAGGGGCCTCCGCTCTATCCAGGGGTGCCTCAAGTCTAAAATGGTTGAGAACCTCTTCCTTGGAGAAATAAGACCAGTGCAAATAAGGTCTCTGAGAAGAGAGAGCCATGGGCATTGAGGAAGAGGAATGGTTCAAGACCTGGTCTGGCCTGAGCCCTTTAGAGCTACGGTTTCTTCAGTACTTCCATGCTTTGTACCTTGCTTGATTCGGCTTCCCAAAGGGGGTGGTCTGTGGCCAGGGCGGGCTTGGTGTAGGGATGGCGATCGCGATAGTCCCAGTGCCAACCCCAAAGCTCATGACCCAGCTGCTTGAAAACTGAACCAAGTGTGTTGGTACCTGATGGTGAACCTAGTGTGTCCTCTGCTCACTGGGTGTGTGCGGCCTGGGAAGTGTTCCCGGAGTACGGTTGTGCCAAGCAGCGTCAGCACTGAGTGTCGTGCTAGGTTTCAGGTGAAATCTTTCCTGGTCTCTTCCCCGTGTCATTACTGAATTGGCTGCAGTTGGTTCCCAGGAGCTGGCTTATGCACTAGAATAATGCTTCGTTGTGGAGCAGACCCTCCAGTCCCTGGACCAAGCAAGCGTGTTGGCTGGTTGAGTGTGAAGTGGAAGTCCAATGTGAACATTTCATGCCCGGCAAAGGGAGCAGATACAGGGCTTTTATACGATAATACAAGAAGCGTCGCAAGGTCGTGGCCACCTGGGACCTCCAAGCTGTCTTTTTCTTCCAGTTGCGTGGCCCTTCGCAGTGACAACAGCCCACGTTACCCTGCTCCAGAAAGCATCTGAGATGGAGCAGTCTCTGTGATGACCTAGCTAAATTGATAAGCTGCACAGAGAAATTAAGCCACTCCGGTGCCCTCTGGTAGATGACCACGGCACACAGAGCCCATTCACTGGGGTTCACGTGTGTGCATGTCCGTGTATGTGTGCAAAAGGACTGAATCCTTGAGAGAGTCTCTGTCTTGAATTTGGTTGGCTTCTTTTTTAATCAGTTGATTTCTGGGCTGTCTCTGGAGTATTGCTGCTGTAGGGATGGGATTGGGGAATTCTCTTGCAAGCCTTGACCTAGGGGTGAAGCCGTTAAATGCCTGACTCGGTGATTTTATTCTTGCCTAATCCATTAGGACTCTCCAGGTGGTTTTAATTTGGGGGAAAAGGAAAGCTCTTAAAATGGCGACGCACCAGGGAAAGTCAATTCTTATCTTAAGATTCCCCAACTGGACCCACTCTGGGACACGGGAACGGTGCCAAGGCACGCGGTACCCCCAGGCTGCCGTTAGGTGGCAGTGGCAGGACAGCCGCTCTGTGTGTAATGCTACACGTGTGCGGCCGTGGGGACCCGTTTTACAGTAATGCCTGAGCTCCCTAGTCCTGGATTGGGGCCCCACTCTCCTTGTTGCTATACAGCCAGGTAGCCCAAAAGACTGTCCCTCCCCCAAAGAGCTTGACACGGTTGTCTTCCTGTGGGTGACTCGGAGGTGATAGTCCTGTATTTTGGGGATTTTGGAGCGCACTCATTGCTCTGTACGGTGTGCCTGGTGCTGAGCAGACCCTGTTTTCAAGTACTCGTAACTGCCAGGCGCGAACCATTTGGGCTGATGTTCTCCGCAAAATCGCCTAGAGGCAGATGCCCAGCACTGGGGAGTGTTAACTCAAATGGCTAAAGCTTGGCAAAGTTGCAAGCAACTGGGGGTCTCACGATGACAGGCACTGGGCCCTTTTGACCGTCGGTGGTGCGGCGGGGAGGGGTGACACCTGCGGCGAGTAACAATTTTCATCCGACTTGCATTAGCCTGTGTGCTCGAGGCTCTGACGCATGCCGCGGGGGGATGCAATGACACCCGTGCTCCTGGAGGGCTGTACTGCGAGGGGGAGCATTGGAGGGGCTGGCAGCACCCTCTAGCGGGAAGCTCTGAATGCTGCTCCCGATCTCCAGGGGCTGAGCCCATCTTGCAGCGTTGCACGGCTCGCCGGCTGGTTCAAGCCAAGCTGCGTGGAGCTTCGCTGCCGCCTCTCCTGGCGTGGGGGGCTCGCCAGCCATAACAATCTGTCACTCCGCGGGGCGTGTTCCAATGCAACGCGCCGGCTGGGCTGAAACGTGTCTCCTCTTCTGTTTTCCAGGCTTCTCCCATCTGCCTAACGGGTTGTACCCTTCGTACATTCCCCTGAATCATCTCGAGCCTCCCAGCAGCGGCAGCCCCCTCCTAGCCCAGCTGGGCCAGCACAGCCTCTTCGAGTCCCAGAAAGGTCAGTGTGTTTGTACGGGTGTATTGTGAACCACGTGCGTGTACCCTCTCTAGCCTGTCCTCATCCATCTGTGCACCCGTGTTATCGCACCACCCTGGTGATCCAAGCCCTGGAAGCGTTTTCGAAGGAGGAAGACGATCGTGCCAAGAAGGACCATGTCCAGCCTAAGGGGGGCTTTTCCTTTATTTCTACCATCCAAGCCCAGCCCCAACACAGCGGTCGCGGCCTCTAGGGCAGACAGACCAAGTGCTACTAGCACCGTTAGAGAAGAGTTTGGGATGAGCTGCCTCCATGCATATCAGGCCTTACCTCCCCCTCTCCCTGTCTACAGGGGTACAGCTATGGGGTCGGCTGGTCACGGGTAGCTCTCGTCTGTCTCAGATTTCCATGGCCGTTGAGCCAAAGGGGGTGGCGAGGGGAAGAGGGGCAGTCGGGTGTCACCCCTGCCTGGAGAAGGCCCTGAGCGCCGCTGGCTTTTTAAGTTAGGTTCATCCCCGCTGTAATAGCCAGAAGGAAGGCGTCTCTGCCGAGCAGCTGCGTTAGTGGCGTGTTGGTTTTGGGGTGCAGACACCTTAAAACTCCCAGTACAGGCAGGGGGCCTGGGCTGAGACAACGGAGCAGGGGACAGGCCAGGAGATGCACGGGCCAAATCAGCCTGTGTGCTTTGGGGTGCCACAGGGCTTGAGCTGAGCTGCTGCTGATGCCTGGGATGGTGGTGACTTTTTGCTCATGCTGCAATGACCCAGACACACGGGGCACCAAAGGGTGGGGAGTACAAGGCCAGGAGCCAGATGGGTCTTATTAGCCCTTATAGTTGCCCATTGGTCCTTTCCTGTCCCTCGGTTCCTGGGACAGACCCACAAGCCTGACCTCATGAATTAACCCGTTGAGGCTTGGAGCTGGCTCATTCTTTTCTCCCGAAGACGAGCACAGTCTCTGGACATCCTGGTGCTCTGGATGTTTCACACGCGTGGGGTCAGGAGGGCAGGGCAGTGTGACTTGCAGCAGAGAGCTGATGCCTGTACCTGTGCTGAGGGTCAGCCTGGACTGCAGCCACCCTGGCTCGCTCCATGCAAACCCTTGCAGGGCTGGATGCTTGCCATGAAGCCATTGCAACTCTGTCTGTCAGTCCCCAGGGCGGGAAGGGGCTTGTGCTGCCGTATGGTGATGGCCTTGCACTGGGAGATCAGAGGGGTTCCAGTTGAACTTCATCAGGGATTAAAAAACAGGGCGGTTGTCTCTCTCCATGGCATAGGCAGCCCCTCGGTTCCAGGGTGCTGCTCTCAGGATGGGGTGGGGCAGCTGGGCTCAGCCATGGGAGAGGTGGGTTTCTGGGCAGTCTCTTTCTTTCCTCCCTACCCATCCCTTGAATCTTGGATTTGGGATTTGGCCATGTTCTGGGGACCCTGTCAGGCCTCAGCATCACGGCTACCTGCTCACCAGGGGGGCTATGAAGGATCCCCCTTGCCCCTGCATGCAAGGGGGATCTGTGGTCTCAACCCCGTCATGCCCTGGCCTACTTTAACATGCCCATTTCTCCCACCCTAGAGCCGCAGGGGTCCCAAGAGGGCATAGCCCCTGTTCTGCACCAGCATTGGAGAGAAACCGATGTCACCTTGTCCCGTTTTGTTTTGCAGATGGGTTTTACCTGTCCGGCCATGTGGGGCAGCCAGCCTTGCAACCCCAAGCCCCCATCTCGAGGACGGCGGCCAATCACACGCCAAGTGCCCTGCTGCGCGAGAAAGACCTTGGGCACCTGCACAAAAGCTCGAAGGAGAGCATGAAAGACCCCCCTGGCAAGGAGCGGGCGTGTAGGAGCGACCTCTCCTTGCCCTTCTCCAAGAAGGACAGCAAGCAGAAAGAGGAGCCCCGGCCACGCAGCGTGGTGGATCTCACCCAGGACACCAAGCCCGACAGCGAGCGGAAAGTGGCTGGCTTGGTGAAGGCAGGGGAGCGCCTGTCCCCTTTTCTCATGGAGCACATGCCAAATCGGGGGGCTGGCAATGGAGAACCAAAGTCCAAGAACCCGCTGCAGACCTCTTCCCTCAGTAACTGCAATGGTGGTGGGGACCCCATGCTGAAAGTGCTGGGGGTTGAGCAGGACCGGTGTGCCAAGGACCCCAGCCGGCACGACGAGAACATGAGGCCTTCTGCTCACGCCCACCCCGACAGGCTGAAAAGGGGTGACTCCATCCTGACTTCGGTTGGTGCTTTGCACATTTCCTGCAGTTGCCCCTCCCCACACGCAGCTCCCCCGGGGAAGATGGCGCCGTCCTCGACATTCCCTCCGCAGCCTGTCCATTCCAACATGTACACCATCTTCCCCCCGGCCAAAGAGCCCGGGAGGGAACACAAAGTCATTGCCCCCACCTTCGTGCCTTCGGTCGAGGCCTACGATGAGAGGAACGGGCCCATCCAGATCGCCTCCCAGGCCCGGGACAACAAAGCGAAGGACAAGGACATGGGCAAGGTGGGCGTGTTGCAGTCGCCGACAGAGCGGTGTCTTGCTGACACCACCCGCACCCTCTTGTCCCAGGACTTCTCTTGCCACAGCGACGCCAAAAGGATGGAGGCCTTGCGGGAGAAGGGGTCAGTGATCAGGGCCAACTCTATGGCGCTGAAGAGGCAGGTGGCTTCAGAGCCTTTCCTGAACCGGCCTGGCCTGGGGTCTCCGGAGAGCAGGGAGTTCCTGGCGGCCAAGGACTTGATGAAGCCGAGTCCGGACGTGGAACACCGTGCCTGCGATCGAGACCGCTTCCCCCGCGCTGGCTCCAAAGAGTCAGCAAAGGTCTACGGCACTTTGGACTCCTCCAGGCAGCACCTGGACCACGGCCAGTTGAAGCCTCCTGAGCAAAAGTGGAAGCCCTTTGAAATGGGCAACTTCGCCACCACCCAGATGGCAGTGCTAGCCGCCCAGCACAACCACGTCAACCGGGTGGAGGAGGAAGCCAAGAAGGTGTACCTTGACCCCAGTGGCCTGCAGAGGTCCTCGGTGGTAGGGTCCCGGGGCTCTGCAGACATCCTCCACCCCACCTCCCATGGCGAAGGGTCTGCCATGCAGAGCCTTATCAAGTACAGCGGCAGCTTTGCCAAGGAGAACGCGGCCCGGCAAAGCTGTGGCAAGAAGAGCCCGTTTGGTGGGCTCGGTAACATGAAGCCAGACTCTTCTCAGCTGGGAGCCTCCAAGGGGCAGCAGCTGCTGTCCCAGCCTATGGGGAAGCAGCTGAAGAGAGACCCGGAGAGGCCAGAGAGTGCCAAGTCCTTTGGCCGCGAGAGCATCGGCTCCCAGGGCGAGGTGGAGGTGAGGCACCTGCCTGTCGGCATCGCGGTGGCAGTGGCCCGGCAGAAGGACAACAGCAGCAGCAAGCTGGGGCCCAGCCTGGCGGACCGGGATCGCTCCCTTTCCCTGAGCAGCATCAAAGGTAGGATCCTAGCATCCATCTCAGAGCCTTGCTCTCCCTCTTGTCCTAACCCCCTCTGCCGACCTGGGATGGGCTGAGAGCAAAGGGGCACATCGGGGAAGCTGAAATGACACGGGGTTCCCTCTCTGGGCTGACTGTGGATCGGGGATGGACAGGAATAGGATGGGTGTCCAGAGCTTAGTCCTCAAGTAGCTTTCCCTGGGGAGAAGGGCAGAGGCTGGCTGTGACAGATGGAGCCTCTTGCCACTGGGGTTGATCGCTGGCTGTCCCCTGTGAACTGAGTTGGGCAGACTCAGCTGTATCCCTTCTTTGCACAAGGGCGTGCAGCCAACCAGAAGGCTCTTGTCATTCCCCGGGCAGGAAAGCCCAGGACTGAAGGGGCCTGGGGGATCTGGCTGTTCCCTCTTACCCTAGCAGAGGTTCCTTCAAGACCTGTGCTTGGCTGAGATGAGTCCTAGATACCAGAATGCAGCCCTCCCCCTTTGACATCATCTCTTTGCTTCTTCCCTCTCCCTGCTGTGAGCAAACCACCCAGGCTTGGTCTGTTCCCAAGGGGCTGGTTTGTGGCATGACCCCAAGCTCTGCCTGTCATTTCCCCCATCCTCTGGTGCCTTGGACCCACTCGATCTACTTGGCTTGTGTAATGTTTTGGCCTCCTCGGTTGCTTACTTCTGTTGAGTTGATGTTCATGAGCATGAACATGCTTGTTCTGTCCTGCAAACCCGGCTCTGATGGGGCCATCCTTCCCCTATCTCCATGCATACACATACACGTGCATGCGCGCACACAAAAGGAATCAGAACTTGTGGCAGACGTGATCTCTTGTATTAGACCAACTAGATATATGCAAAAAAAAATCTTTATTTGCAAGCTTGCGGGGGCGCACTCACCCTTCTTCAGGCATAGGCGAATACAAAGTCTCCTAGGTGGAACTGAACATTCATATTTCACAGGAGAGCTGAAAGTGTTCTTACAACAGGAGATCTTACAACACCTTCAGCCCTCCTGTGAAATACGAATTTTCATTGCCACCTAGGAGACATTTTACAATCTTTGCATTCTCCTATGCCTGAAGAAGGGCAAACGTGCCCGAAAGCTTGCAAATAAATAATTTTTTTGCACGTATCTAGTTGGTCTAATACAAGAGATCACCTCTGCCACGAGTTCTGGTTCCTTTTTGCCTGTAGACCAATATGGCTACAACCTGTATACTCCCCACCCCCCCCAAACACATGCACACACACACACACACACACACGTACATTGACTAGTTTCTTATTAAACCTAGCACCGGCCTGTTTGATTTCCAGCGCCCTTCAGATTTAGCAGAGCTACGGTGCTCAGCACAGTGGGCTGCTGGCTGAATTTGCAGCTCAGCTCTTATTTTTTTTAATGGAAACGAGATGTTGGCAAGAGGACTCCACAACCGTCGTGCCTGCAGTGGGCCTGGGTGGCCGCTAGATGCCATTGTTGCTCAATGCAGACCTTGCTTATAAAAGGCACCTGTTGGTCTGTGCCAGTGGTTCAAGTGTGGGCTGCAGGGGTGGATCCAGAGGAGGCCTGGAAGGGGGTAGCCTATCAACCCCCACTCCTCCAGGAGTTTCCCCCAGTGCCTAATAGCTACAGTGAGGCTCCCCATGTTGGAGCCCAGCCTTGGAAAACCGGAGAGCGACCCCT
The DNA here is from genome assembly GCF_000455745.1 of Alligator sinensis. Taxonomy (NCBI): domain Eukaryota; kingdom Metazoa; phylum Chordata; order Crocodylia; family Alligatoridae; genus Alligator; species Alligator sinensis. Next base: position 1,828,896 of record NW_005842089.1, read on the forward strand.
TGCAGAGCAGGTCTCACTCGGGTCTGAGAAGCCAGGGCGCTAGCAACCATCATAGGATTTCTCCAGTGTCCAGCCTTGAAGGCTATAGCCCCTACAGGTGCTCGGCACATAGACATCAGGAATCAGCTGAGACCCCAAAAGCACTCCCAAACTGAGCGCTTGCACTAGCCATGTGTCCTGTTTGCCTGGAGACCCCACCACGTCTTGCACGCGTGTCGCAGAATCGCGTTGGGTGGAGGAGCAATGGAAAAGTGTCGTGCTAACCCCGCAGCCCAGTCTAGTCCCATCCATCAGGGATGAGAGAGCTGCTTGGGTCTGACCCTGGTATGAGCCACACACCGCACAAAAACCACTTAGATCTGGCCTGTTCCAGAGCCCAGTAAAGTCAGTGGATGGATCCCTGCTGACTTAGACCTCTTTGAGCTTAGGGACATGCCCCATAACCCGTCAGGGCCCTGTAGTTGTCTATACCCTGGATTAGATTTATATCCCGTCCCATCTCGAAGACTCAGCGCAGCTTACAGTAAACAGAAGCAACCCACAGAGAGGATTCTCCAGACGGTGATTGAGATTGATCAAAGTTTTGCCTTGGAATAGTTTTAAAATGAAACATAGCTTTCTTTTATTATTATTGAAATGGAAACTCCAGTGGGAAAAGCCCATTTTTGAGAACAACAAAAATTGGGATTGTGTTATCCAAAACCGAAACCGTTTCAGCTGCGCTGGGTGAAAACTTTCAGTAAAAACGAAACACTTGTGGCGGGTGAAGGTCAACAGCAACAGAAGTTACGTTTTTTGACGAACGCTCTCCAGATTTTTGTGGGATTCTTTTTGTAAAAATCCTTTTTTTTCTAATTGTATTTTCTTGGGGGTGAGAGAGGCCTTTTTTTGCAGGAAAAGGTGTCCCCATGAGCTTGCTTGCACTTCCAAAGGAAGGGTGTCACCTCAAGGAAAGGGAAAGGCCCCAGTGGCATCTCTGGATGTTCAAACCCCTGGTGCAAACCTGTGCATAAACCTGTGTAGTTTGATGTAGTTTTGATTTTAATTTGGTAGCAAGGAGTTTGGGAAGCTGAGCTGAAAGAAACCTCCCTGAACCCACAGCGAGGAGATCTGCGCAGGGCGGTTGCATCAGGTTTTGCAAATCGGTGTAGAAACCAATTGACGTTCGACTGATGCGATGTCCATCCCGTCCCTCCCGGCTTCCCAAGGCTGGCGCGGTGTGAGCAGCCTGATTGCTCCTAATCTCTCTTTCCTCTTCGGATGCCCCAATGCACGTCGATGCCCCTGCCCCTTGCGCCCATCGTATTGAACGCCTCCGGAGGACTGAGCCTGGAGAGGCGCTTTTCAGAGGATAAGTGTCCTCTCTTGGCTTGCAGTGGTCCTCGAGTCGATCTTCCCGCCCCGTGCTGCTGAGGAAATACTGAGTCTTTTGCTGCCAGGCGTACGGGTCTGTGTCCCAATATTGTGCTGACCTCCCCGTCCTGCTTGCCAAGGCACCAAGGGGTAATAAACCTTGCTCCCCTGGGGAAAGGGGGGTACATCTCAGAGCTTATCGGGGAGGAAAGACCCTTGGGCATACAAGCGGGGGAGCTCATTCATACCAAAAGTGCGGAGACCTTTAATTGCTGGAAGAGGTGCAGACACGCCAGGAGGGAGGAACCCCTGGCCTCTAGTCGGACCCGAAAAGCTGCACACCCACCTCCTCTGGTCCCTCCCCGGCGGGCGGGCGCCCGCCCCTTGGCCCTCGCTTCCCAGGCCGTGTTCCACACGGCTCCCATTGAATGGCAGCGCCGAGAGGGTGGGAGTCAGACGGGCGCATTCATTTGGCTCCGATAGTCTTTTTTTCCACCCCGCTTTTTAATCCTTCCCCGGCGCAAAGATGCATCACCCCCGCCATCACGTTCTCCTAGCCGAAACCTTTGTGCAAAGGGTCATTTTTTCTCCCTCTTGGCAGCTCCGACCTCCTTGGCCCCCCTCCCATTCCCAGAGCCCCCTTAATTCTTTCCACGCTCGCCCCTCCGCCGGGCCGAAGCGCACAGAAAGCCTCGTCGCCGGCACAGCGAGCTGTTTGTTAAGCCATTCACTCGCCCAGCCCCTCCCAGCCCGCGGTAAATGTAATTTACTGAGCCGAACTAAAAGGCTGCAAACAAGGGTTGAATTCTAACAGGGCTCGGGGTCTGTTGCTAAGTGATGGCGTTGGCTTTCATGCCGAAAACAAGGGCGCTTTTCTCCCCCCTCCGCCTCCCCAACCCCTCCTTGCGTGCCAAGAGATATTCCACTAATAACATTAGCTTGGTTGCAGCGAGTGGATGGTGCTTGAATGTTTAGACCTTTTAAGAAAGAGAAAGCAGGCTTTAGTTGGCTAATCTGTAGTATTTGGCAAGGAAAATGCAAGTATTTAGTACTGGGCATAGGTTGCCAAGGCAACGGGCCTAGAGTTGTCTTTTTTTTTTTTTTCCCCCTCCCCCCCTCCGTGCCTAACTGATTGAATTTTGTATGCGCTCCCTGCGTCATGTTCGTCTACGTGGACAAAATGGCCATTCATGGAGGAAGACAATCGCCGATTTGTACCGAAAAAGGAAGCCGTTCCCTTCTGGGAAGGGGAACTGTAGCGGCAAGAAAGAGCCAGGGGTTTTATTTTATGTTTAATAAAAACGGAGCTATAAATAACCAGCTGACAATAATATAAATGATGCCCCCTTGCAAAAAAAAAAAAAGGAGAATTAAAATAGCCCGGGAGAATACATGGCTAACGGGGGGGTTGGCTCGCCCCGCAGCAAGGAGGGGAAAGAGGCCGGGGAGGCAAGTAGCTGCAGGTCCTGTCCCAATTCCAGCTGCCGGAGGGGCGGCCAGGCCTTTCTCGGCCATAAATAAATAAAGAAAGGGGCTCCGAACGGAAAACCGCGGGCGCTGGGGCCAGGGGTATGTGTGTGTTGGCGGTGTTAGCGAGCTGTTAAGAAACACGGGCCCCGAGATCAATCGGCGCTCCACGCACGCCGCCGCGCGGAGTTGTAGACTCAGCAGAAGGCGCTCTTAAGGTGGGTTTGATGTACAACCCCATGGTGCTGCCAGCTCACTTGATGGATGTGCCTGGAAAAATCCATTTCCCCTCCCCTCTCTCCCTTCCCCGCTCCGCTTTCAAAGGCGTATCAGACCATATCCTCTCCGTGCGCCCTGTTTTGGCTGTGGGGCAGCGAGATGACCATCGGGGTAGCGTGGGCACCGGAGCATGGGGATCTAGGTGCCTCGGAGACGGGCTTGACGTCTTGCCCGTCATCCCTCTGCAGAGGGACCGTGCTGTAATGCAGAGTGTTTGGCGGGGCAGAGGGGTCTTTCCTCTGTCCTTGGAGAAGTCAAATGTAGGATGAGCAAAGGTGGTGCTGGCCTCTTCCCTCTTGCTTTGAATAGCTGCAGGCCCAGTGGGAAGCATGGGGGAAGGCTTGGGCAGACAAGGTTCCTTGGGTGAATCTGATATCTTTTATTAGACCAACGCAAATGGTTGGAGAATAGTTATTAAGCAAGCTTTCAGGTTCAAAACCCATCCGGCACGCTGTCCTGACCGAAGCAAGAGCTGATAGCTCAGAGAGCGTGAAGGCGTCTAGTGTCCAACCCTGTACTGGGATCATGGGACAGATAGTGGAAACCCTGGCACGCGGCGATCGGCGCTTTCTGCCTGCCGCCCATCAAAAGGAGGGAGGGGGAGAGATGTCGTTTCGTTCCGATATTCTTTCTGACAGTAAAAGCGGAGGGAATTGCAGTCTTGACAGCTCAGAAACGCGGGCTGTCCAGGCTTGTGGAAATACACAGCGGAGCCCTCCTTTAAAAGACTCCCTGTCAGCAAAATAGACTGGATGTCGAGATGCTTTCCATCCCCGGCCCTCGCTCCCCCTCCTCGCTGCAGAGCAGAGGGGCAGCTCTGGAAAGCAACGGAAAACCGCCCTGCTCAAAGGGAGACATCCGGTGAAAGATGAGGGCCATCACCCAGGGGTAGAGTCGCGCCACTGTGGGCTCCAGGCCTGCTAATGGAGACCTGCTAATTGCCGGGTGGGGGAAATGGAGGTTCCCACCCGTCTCCCACGGACTGACTGAGGCTAGGGCCAGGCTTTGAAAACCAAAGCTCTTAAGAAAAGCTAAGGCATGAAAAAAGGCGATTGTGCGAGGGATAGAGGGAGGTATCCAAGGCAAGGGCATTGGACTTGTAGCCAGGAAAATAAATAGATAAGGTAACCAGGACTTAAGAGTGTGCTTTGGATATGGGAGGTGCCAAGCTGATGCTGACCCAGGTTCCATCTACTCCATGATCATATCTCTGATGGTGACCGGCACCAAAGGCTTCAGATGAAGAACAAGGTGTCCCGCCGTAGATTTGCCCCCCACAGATCCCTCACCTGCTCACCCCCTGAATCAGGAAGTTTTTCTTCCAGCCCAAGCTTTGGTTGCATTGGTGGATTTAATTCTGGGTCCAGTTGGCCATGCAAATGCCCAATCCCTCCTTCACTCCTGCTGCCTAACCCTGATGCCAGCACCTCCTTGCACCTGGGCAGAGTCTCCTTGGGTCCTTTGGACTTTGAGGAGGGTTGAGGGCTTCTGCTAAAAGGTTGCTTTGCAAGGCTGGGGCTGTGCTATCAGCACCGTAGGTGTCTCCCGTCACTTGTGGGCTGGCGGTGTTTATTATGGGCGTTCATGTATCGGTAGATTTTGACCAAATGAAGTAGTGTTGGAAGAATAAGAGCAGAGGAAAGCACCTGTTTGCTCCCTGCCTAACAGACTGGAGAACCCCACCCAGGCATTTCTGTGTCGAGCCAATAGCTTCCATTTGACCCGATCTGTATAGGAAGTCTTAAAGACCAACCTGGATTTCCTACTAGCATACCTCAAGCAACAGGAAATCCCACTGTGTCTGCAGGTAAAGTTTGTTCCAATAGTTTTAGCTTTTAACACATCAGTTGTGGTTGGAATGACTTCAAACCAGACGTGACTGGGATGGGAACAGTGTTAAAAACGCCAGAATAGGCAATCCCTTAAGTTTTGTGCGTTGATCATATCTCTGACTGGTAGGTCCCTTGGCAGCCCTGTCCTATGACTCCAGCTGACTCTGTTGACTGCTCACGGTGACTGCCAGGAGACGCTAAATGGGAATTGTAGCCCTTGAATTGCCAGCTCGGAGGGAGCCCAGTGTGTCTTACCGAAGGAGGCCAGTGGTATTTTCATGGCTTGCTTTTGTCATCTACTGATGGCCTGGACTAGAGTGCCGCGGACATCCCTTCTAGCCCTTAAGCTTCTGTTTGCATCACAGGGCACGGCCGCTCGGACGATGACTGTGGGGATGACCGGGGCCGCCACCGGGACAGCCACCTCCTGGCAGGGCGTTTGGAGCGAGATCAAGAGAAGCTGCTGAGGTGATGCCCTGCTCGAGGGCCTGGGCTTTGCTCCTTCAGGCCTGCTCCCTGCTTCTCCCTGTGTACATGGCGTGTGCATGCCCTTGGCACTTTGTGCTGCAGGCAGTGCACGTAGAGTCTCCCACGTGAAGCCAACAGCATCGCAGGCTCCTGCGTCCAGCCTTCTGCTCTTCTGGGAATGTGGGTGCCAGCAGCAGTCTTGACAAAGTGCTGATGGCCCCAAGAGCAGAGGCAGGCCCCGAGGAGGGGGCTGGGATTCAGGGAGGGTAGAGACCAAGGAGCCTGCCAACATTGCAAGCATCTGCACTGCACCTCTCATCGGCCCGCAGCATGACCCTTGCTAATGCCCCCGGTGAAGGCAGAGGCTTCACAAGATACTGGGCAGAACCCAGAGCTGCTCCCAAGGAAAGGAGGGCAGCGGGTGCTGAGCTGAGTTCTGCACCTGCTGCTCACCTTCCTCTTGCTCTAAGGAGCCCTCGGGCTCCAGACACAACCTCTCCTAACCTGTCGTCGTGCTGCTGAGCTTTATTTTGAAAACCGACTCTTAGGAGGTCCAGTAATGTGTGCTGTGTTGGGAGCTGATGCTTTGCGCTCCTCAGCCAGCCAAGGTGGACTGTACTAACCCTTTGCTTTTCACCCCTTCTCTCCTACCCTTCAGAGAAAGCAAGGAGCTGGCAGACTTTGCTCGGATACACCCCTCTGGCTGTGCCACCAACGGTTTGAACTCCAACCTCATGGTGACAGGGGGGCCAACGCTGGCCGGCTCAGGGCGCTGGTCTGCTGACCCTGCTTCTCACTTGGCAGCTCACCCCTGGCTCCCCAGGACAGGTAGCCCTTCCATGTGGCTAGCTGGCCACCCCTACGGTGAGTCTCTGGGAGCGGGAAGGGCAGGGGCCTGTGGCGGGTGTGTGCGAATGCAGTCAGGGAGGAGCAGAATGGCACTGACTGGCAGGGGGGTCTTGGCCCCCATTTCATTTGCAGGGAGGAGGGAGATTGTGTGCTTTGTTCTTGGCCCCCATCTGATTTGCAGGGAGGAGGGAGATTGTGTGCTTTGAAGCAGGCACCATGCCTGTAGTTGATGCAGGCTGAGGCCCTGTGAGCAGCACGGGGTTCTAGTTTCTCTTTTGCCTACTCATTTCCTTCACGTACCCCATATCTCCCCCTTGCTTCAATGTCTGCAAAAGCCCTCTGGGGCTGGGGGTTTGTGCACACCTCTGTCCCATCGAGCTGAGCTGGGGTGATGATTCTTTTTCTAGGACTTGGACACCCTTCCTTGCACCAAGGCATGACTCCAGGCTTCCCCCCTGCCATGGGCGGCGCTCTCCCTTCTGCCTACCAGTTTGTCAGAGATCCTCAGTCTGGGCAGCTAGTTGTGATCCCCAGTGAGCACTTGCCACACTTTGGTGAGTACACAAGCAAGGGAGATGGCTTTTGGGCACTGCCTTGACTGATCGTAACCCAAACCTGGGGTACAGGGCGAGGACTGGGGTCTGTCAGTGGGAACACGCCAGGAGGGTACACGTTGCACTGTCTGGCAAGAGACGCTTCTGCATGGAACCTGCACCAGCCTCAGATGAGTGCAGATCCCCCATGAGCTCATGTTCTCCCCATGGTAGCAATGGCCTTTGTGTCTCTGCTTTGCCATAGCTGAGCTGATGGAGCGCACCCCCCCTCTCTGGCCAGCGATGTACCCTCCAACCAGAAGCTCCCTCCAGCACGCGCACCAGCTCCAGCTGCTGTCTCACCAGCAGCTGCTTCGACAGCACGAGCTATACATCCTGCAGCAGCAAGCCGCGCATGCCATGGAGCTCCAGAGGAGCGCACAGCTGGTGGTATGTTCTGTAGGGGCTGTGACGGGCAGCTTTACAGCAAGGCAGTCTTGTAGTCTGGGTCTCTGGGAGCACAGATCCCTATAACCTCCCATTTTCTTTGCTCGCACACCCAGCATTCAGAGAGATCTGCCAAGCAGTTTATTTCCAGTCCTTAAGGAAACCTCAGTCTTGGGGTCCTTTGACCTGGAGGCATTAGGACGCTGGCTCGGTACCTTGATTACGGCTGCAAACAGCAGTTTGCTGGTTGATGCCTCCTTTATTGAACACAGCATTTCAGTGCCAATTCCACTCCAAACAAATCTTGCTAGACCACATACTCCTTCCTGAAACCTCGGGACCCAATATCATCACTCACAAGCACACAAACATCGTGTCAAACCCCAAGTGACCAGAGACAGGCTTAAGGCACAAGATTTTAAAAAGCATAAAGTTCAGCCTGCTTTCAAGTTGCCTTCATTTGTCGTGTTGCTTGGGGACAGAACGGGGGAATGATTATTAAGCTGCATGTTTCTAGCTTAGGAGCTGGAAATCTTTTTCTTTTAAATGGCAGCTTAGGTTCTCAGGTATTTGCATGGCTCCTGGAGCTGGGAGAGGAAGTCTTAAATAGCTTGTGATACAAGTCACAAGAGTCGGCAGCAGCAGTCATCTTCCGTCCTGGCCTTTCCTACAACCTCTTCATTGTAAAGCTTCTAACTCTTTTAGACCTCCCACCTGGCACTTGCAGGGAGCCCTTTCAGGATCAATTCCTGTATAGCTGCCCCCTACATTGTCACTTTGGGTCAGTTGACTCAGCTGCTTAGCAAGAGCTTTGAGATGGGGCATTGTGTTGTGTGTGGGAGCCCTGGCTCCAATACCTTGCATTAGCCCTTCTCCAGTGCTGATAATGGCTGGTCGTGGTGTCTTTTTTGACCTCCCTACTAGCTTAATGTTGAGGCTCCTTCTTGCTTTCAGGCCTGGTATCCCAAGCAACATCACCCCAAGGTTTTTTCTCTGCTTTTGCAACAGGAGAGGTTAAAAGCCAATGAGCATCGAGTGGACATGGAAGAGAAGATTAGCAAACGTAGCCTGGACAATGCCAAGTCAGGCCTGTCCTCCTCCACATCAGGGCTGCTGCACCGGAAGCCACCCGTCCTGTCTCCGAGCACCTCCACGTCCTACAGCAAGGCTGTGAGTCCACCCCCCCTGTCTCCCAGAGCCTCGCCCGTGTCTGTGCTCAAAGCTGAGGTGATCCAAAAGATGGAGGCGCCACCTACACAGCCAGCCTACTCCTATCCTGCCACCCCCAGCTCCCATCCTTCTAGCCCTGCCCCTGCCTCTCCACCCCCTGCCCCTACCATCCCTCCAAAAGAAGAGACACCTGAGAATGTGGAGAAGAAAGACTTGGAACTGGAGAAAGAGGCCACCAGTCCATTCCAGGCCTTGTTCCCAGGTAAGAGAGCCCTGCTTTGGCAGAGTCCCCGTGTGTTTGTGCCTGGCTCCCTTTCTCTCCTCAACTCTTTCCTGCTTCAGACCCTTCCCAGGAGAAGATTGCATAGGTCCTTTTCAGTGAAGGCTAATGCACACGGAGCAGGAAGTTCTTGGGAGATGGGGTGCAAGGATTGACCTGTGATGTGGCACTGTAGAGATACCAGGAGTCTTGGTCCCGGTTCTCGTCTTACTTTGGGAGGGATTGGTTCCTCCAGGTGAAGATTAGCATTTGGGGGAGAAGAGCGGGGTGAAGAGCGGAGGCTGGATTCTCTTCTCCCCTGGGACTAGCTGGCTGATGGTTCCTGTGGTCTTTACAGCCTTGATGGAGGACATCAGCTTGAGCAGAGAGGGAATACCAGAAGTGCAGCCATTGAGAAGAGCAAAGGGGTCGGAGAGGGTGGCATGTAGAAGGAAAACTGTCCCTGGAATTGAGTAGGAGAGAACCAGGCTTGGGTGACAGGGCTCATGGGCACCCAGCCTCTCTCCATCCTATTTCTTTTGGTTTCTTGCAGAGATCCCACCAGGGTATCCATTCCAGTCCCTTCCCGCCTCCTTCGGACGCCATTATCCTTACCTCCTCCAGCCCACGGCAGCTTCTGATGCGGATGGCCTGGCTCCTGACGTCCCCCTGCCCGCGGAGGGCTCTGAGCACATGGAGCTTTCTCCAGAGGTCAAGCCCATACACCTGTCCCCGTCCAAAATGCTGGAGCCCATTCAGGCCACGGTGGAAGAAGAGGCCTTGGAAGAGAGGGTGAAGTCGGAAGTGGAGATGGACGAAAGCCAGGAAGGGATTTGCGAGCAGGACATGGAGGCTCTGAACATGGCCACCTCCGCTGCCGTCCCTGTGCAGAACATGGACAGCTGCAATCTCTTGTTGCGCCAAGGGGAAGCCTTGAGCACTATGGAGCAGGAGCAAGAGGCCCTCCAGAGCTGTCAGCAAGCCTACCAGGTCGTGGCCTGCCCTGCAGAAGCAGAGGCCCAGACTGAGGCAGGCACCGGTCCAGAGACCTGCTCAGTGCATATGGAGTATGAGAGCTCACTGATGCACGCAGAGAGCAAGCAGCCAGAGATGGATGTGAAGCCCGAAGGGGAGGAGCCTTCCCTGGCCATGGACCTGCAGGGCAGTCACTTGCCTCAAGGGCGGGAGTTTTCCAGCTTGCCTTCAGCTGAGGGGGAGCAGGGGTCAGAGATTCCCCCGTACGCGGATGAGGCCATGTCCTGCCAAATCCCAGCTCTGGACATCAAGCCTGATGACCCACTGGCTGGCATGAATGCTTTAGTAGCTGCTACAGAGATGCCTCAGGCTTGCTCCTTGCTGACCACCAGCGTCATAACCCACTCCCAAATGACCATGGAGGCATCCCCCGACCAGTCGCTGGAGCACTCCTTCCTGCAGGGGATCACCCTGCTGAGTGAAATCGCAGAGATGGAACTGGAGAAGAGGAAACAAGAAATGCAGAGTGAGTTGTGGGGTTGAAGGCACCATATCTAATCCTGGGAGGGGGCTAGTATATTTGCACCTGTCCGTGCAGCTTGGAGTGTCTCTGTGGGCCCCACACTCACATAATCCCCTTGTCTCCGAGCATTTGAGTCGGCGCGTGTTGCACGTTTGTCCAGCAGCCCCACCAAGCTCCCAGTGTAACCTGCTTTTATTGCTGATTCTCCAGACTGACTTGGCATCAGAGTCCTGCCACAGGAGGTAGAGATACAAGTGGTGTCTGGGCTGCTTTTTGCTTTCCAAGCCCATCCCTGCGTCTAGACAGTTTATAGATGAACACAACATGGTACTAAACAGCACGACCCCTCTTGCTGTTACGCTCACCAAGTTCTGCCCGCCTTAACATCCTTTGGGCAAAGACTGGTTCTGTAGGCAGCCAGGGTTTGGCATAGGAGGCCCAGATGCTCTAACCGACTTTCAGCAATAAGAGCCTGGCTGATCCTGAAAGGATCTTGGCTTCCAGTCACGTCCAGGTGCGGGTGAAACAGTGTTCTGTCTGTTGGAAAGCTGCCGGGGATCCCTTGAGTGGGTCGTTACATGCTAGGCCTCAGATATGGGTGGTACCGAGGTTGATTCAGACACCCCATGGCAGAGGACAGATCTTTGATGCCCATCAGAGATCAGTCGACTCTTGTCGTGATGGCAGGTGAAATCCTAAAGGTTTCTTTCATTCCTAAGCAGATCCAGAGAACTGTCCCATCCGCCCCACCCTGGAGAGTTTGCTGGCGGCCAGCACCCACATGCTGATGGAGGTGCTTTCCACCCCGTTCATGGACAGTCTGAAAACCATCCGGCTGCCTCGAGAGCTGAATCCCAACAAGAAGTACAGCTGGATGCAGAAGAAGGATGAACCTGTAAGTAGCTCTTTGATGCTGTTGAGCTTGAAGCCATGGGGTACCTGAAAGGTCCTCTCAATGCCGCTGTTCGTCCATACAGCAGTTCACTTCCCGACTACTTTCACTGCCAACCTGCACTTTCCCCCTCTCTCCTTTTCCCAGCTCTGCAGTTGTAGCTGAGCAGAAGTCAATGGGGCACGATGTGGTTTCCTTCCTTGTTTGTGCTTAAGCATCATTGATCTCAGCGGGAAGGGGCACAGTGTTGGGAATGGTGTTTGCCATACAAAGGCAGCAGGGGAAGCTCATACGTTGTTTCTTTGGCCGCGGGGGTACACAAAGATAGTGCCGGCATTCTTTTACTTCTCGGGGGGATAGCTTTGCAAATTCTTTAGGCATTTACTAGGCAGTAACTGCTGAATGGTTGGTAATGTGTTGGGGTGAGTTTAAATCCAGTCAACGGGAGGAAGAATTAATTGGTTTATTCAACTCCTTGGCTTTTCCTTTTATGGATCCAAGACTCTCTTTGCACTCTCACACCATGCCTACAACGTAGAGTCATGCTGAGATAGCTGCACTATCTCTGAACAAGCCAGCTTAGGTACTAGAAGCAGTATACCTGCACTAGAAGGGTAGTGGGGAGATGCGCCATATGCTTGCCTGGCCAGTTAGCTTGGGTGAAGTGTGGTAATGCAGCTAGCTTGCTTTCAGTGCCCAAGCCAGTTCAGGTATGTCTGCCCAGCCCTGTGCCCTAGGAAAACAGGAGCCTTCCTATGGCAGGTTTAAGCTTCTGGTCTGCTTCCTCATTGGACCCAGCACCCGTCCAGACAAGGAGGACAGGGACATGACTGTGCTGCCCTCTACTGAGGTTGGAGGGGGTCCTGGCACAGCATGGTGGCCCTGGCTTCCAGGGCCTGAGCTGCCTGCCTCTGCAGAGGTGTAACATCTCCTTCTAGTTAGGGGAGCAGACAATCAGGGCTTACATTATGGTCTCCCACATGGCAGCTGCGCGTGCCACTGCAGGGCAGCCTGCTAGGGCATTCAAATGCCCGGTCTCCAAGGTAAGGAGGCAACCCCATGTAAATAGGAGTTCTCTGCCAGTTGTGATGTGGGAGGGCAGCTCTTCTGCTCGCTGCATTGATGGGACTCTGTGGCCCTTGCTGAGCAGCGGGATGGGGAGCAGCAACAGGCCTGTTCTAACCTAACCCCGGGGCTGGCAGCAGCCTTCCCGCATCCCCTTATACCGTCTCTGCTTGCCTTGCCTCCCCCCTCCCCAGATGTTCTCCATCAAGTCCGCCATCGAGAACATGGATGCCATGGAGCTGGACTACAGGATGCGGCTGGCTGAGGTGCAGCGGCGGTACAAGGAAAAGCAGAGGGAGCTGGTGAAATTGCAACGGCGCAGGGACTCCGAGTAAGTCAGGCAGGTCGCTGTCCCCGCCGGGTACCTCCACGGCATCCAGGTCTAGGAGAACACTCTTCCCTTGCTCCTTCCCCACCCCTTTCACAGCGTCTCTGCCCACGCTTTGCACTCGCGCTCCTAGGCTGTTAAAACGGCAACCGGATGACTGGTGAAGGCAGCGGGGTGACCCCTCATAAGAGACCCTTGGCTTTCGCAGCTCAGCGTAGCGGGTCAGGGG
>NW_005842089.1:1841595-1894425 GCF_000455745.1 Alligator sinensis
ACCGGCTTCGGTTTGTTTGTGTTCTTGCTCTTGTTTTTGCTGTGTGTCTTGTCGCCCTGGTTAACAGTGAAGCGTGTGGTTCTTTTAAAGGGAAAAGCATGACGAGAAAAGTAGAAGCTTGGCGCGAAGAGGCCCAGGAAGGCCCAGGAAGAGGAAGCATGGATCGAGCGGTCTGTCGCCCCTTAAGGAGAGAGGGAAGAGTGACAGCAAGAGCGGAAAGTAAGGCTGGAACGCGGGGAAGATGGGAATGGCAGGGTCTCTGCACCGCGTCCTATCGGGGACAGCGTCCCTCAGGCAGCGGGGTCCCGGTGCGGTGCGTCGTCGTCTCAGCAGAGCACGGCCGTTGCAGCAGGGCTTTACCGCGTGGTGGTGCGGTGGCCACTCGTTGCGTCCTTGCGAGCGGGAGTGCCATTGCGGGGTCGCCTCACCATCGTGCGCCTGTTGCCTCTGGAGGAGAGACATGGGGCTGGCTGGCGCGTGGCCTGGGCAGGTGAACGGCGGGGCAGGCCGATGGCATAGAGAGCCAGGGATTGCGTGTCTTCGTGTGCGTTCCACGCCGGGGCGGTGGCTAGCACCAGGGGCTCTTCTGGGCACTGAGCGGCCGTGTCCGTGCTAACGATTTCAGTCCTAATGAATTCCCGAATGTGAAAGAGGTTTCTGTGCTGGGGCCTTTCTGCCATGTCGCCCTCCCATCGTCCTCCTCTTGGTGGGAAATGGGCTTGTTGCCTGCGCTCTCTCTCTCTCTTCCCTGGTGGGTGTCTGGACCCCTTTCTCTTGCTGTGCTGGCTCTGGGCAAGTTTGATAGCTTTATTTGGGTTGCTTGAGCACTTCTGTAGTTCTGTGAGCTGCCTCTTCTTTCTGGGCTGGGTCTCGCTTGGTGGGTCAAGATAGGAACAAGAGTCGGGCCCGATTCCCATCGATTTTCACCTGCCCTGGTGCCTCTGGAAATCAGGCCCCTCCATGGTTTTGTAACTTGCTTCTCTTCTTCGGGGTTTGAAAGGCTCGGGACGTCCACAAGTGTCCGGACTCTCTTGCATGTGCGTCTCTGGTGGAAACGGATATCGTGGGCATTCGTGGAAGCCTTGCTCTGAAAGCTGAGCCATACGTAGATCTGCCTTCTGATGGCTGGAGGCTGGAAAGCGGCGTCGGTTTGGCTTTGGGTTGGGGAGGAGAAGTCAGGAGGGCAGAGAAAGAGGCTGCTTTGTACCATTGTGGGGAGGCGAAGAGGCTGCGTTGTCTTGGTGGCTTCACAGATGTGGCAGCTGTGGAGTTGGCCTGGCGGATGTAGTGTGAAGGAGATGGCTGTGGTTTGCTTCTGTCACGAGGTGGCCGTCAGCAGTGATGGGAATGGGAGATGGCACAGCGTGTACGAGGGAGTTGAGTGGAGACTTGGCAGGAGTTGTTTAAGCATTGGCTCACCTCTCTGTCCATCAGCTGATTGCTGGAGGCAGCTAGGGAGCGGTGACACCCGTCCTTTTCCTACCTGCTCTTCTTCCTCTCCTTCCCCCCAATCCCATAGAGGGTGCAGGGAACCCGGTCACAAGTTTTGCTGGTTAAGGGCCAGATCTGTAGCATTCATGGATGGCCTAGGCCCGGCTAATTCCTTCCCCCACCCTGTTTGCCTTCAACTCTGCTCTGCTGTCAGCTCCCTGCTAAAGCACCACTCCTGCCACGTGCACACAAGGATCTCCACCAGCCCGTGGCTAGCCCAATACCTACCGTATCCTGTGGAATGAGTCTCCTTGTATCGGTAGAAAACCCAGGGAAAGACCTGAAGGGTTATCGCATCCGTTCTTCCCTTCCTGCTCCTTAGCACAGCAAATGGCTCTCTGCGGCCCTTGCCTAGCCCAAACACGGGTGCTCCCACCGCTTGCCTTCAACGGCCACTTCGCAGGCCTGCAGATCTCTGCCGAAAAGCACCCTGCTTCACACCGACCATCTAGAGCAGGCATCAGGCACTAATTGGCACTTCTGCTAAATGGGCCAAATCCTCACAGGTCTCAGGTGATATAGGTTCTTTGGACTCATGGATTTTCCCCAGCTGGGGGTATAGTCCCAGGTGCCAGGTTTGAGGGCCTGTTACTGGGGAAGTGACCTCTGCAGAGGTTGGTAGATGCTTGCAGGAAGGAAAGGCCAGCCTTGATGACCAGTCCTGTGTTTGGCTTGCAGACTGAGCAAGTCCTTACTGCTGTCCGAGGACTCCGAGACTGGCGAGGGGATGAAGAAGAGGCACAAAGGGGCCCTCCCTGAGGAGGACGAGGATGCAGAGAGCGGCGGTGGGAAGGTGAAAGGGAGGAACCAGAGTTGGGAGGAGCACGAGGCAGTGTCCAGCTTTTCCAATGAGGTCAGTACTGTCACGGCGCGCATGGGACTGCATGCCAAAGGCAGAGGCAGCATGGTCCAGAGGGTAGAGCAGGGTTTCCTCTGAGCCTTGCAGATGCTGTTCTAAAGCAAGTAACACATAAAGATGTGCCATAGGCAAGAGGCCCTAGCAAATGTCTTGCTGTATGGAGGGAGCAGCTTGGGGGGCACCTGAGCGCAGGGCTGGTGTTGCTGCCTGCACTGGTATTGAGCCGAGGGGCTGGTCAACTGACCTGCATGCTCTTTTAAAACACCAGCGTGTTTTTTGCGGTAGCAGCACAATACTGCAGTCCGGACAGTACGACTGGTCCCCTTTACCGTTACAGCAGCATGTCAACTCTCATGAGATAAATGAGTCTTGCAATATTTGGGGCGTTTTTTTTAAGGCCTCCGTTTTTTGGACTCAAAGTAATTATGGAGCATCTTGCTATACTGATTTTTTTTTTTTTAACATGGTTTCTGGTCTGTACAGTTGTCGAGAAGAGCTTGTAGGTATAATTTGAGTGTGCTCTAAAGGGTCACCATTCAGAAGGGGCCCAACATGTGTTGTTAAAAAAAGGCATGATTTTTTTTTTTGGACCAAAAAATGCTTAGCAGCTCCCGAGTCTTGGAGGCTCAGTGTGGGTGAGCTTGTACTAGGTACCCCAGGGCAGAGCTTCCTCTGCTGCCCTATGTGTATCCTTCTGCAAATGCCAACAGGATGCCAGCCCTGGGAAGACTGCCGTCTCCTGCCCTCTCTCGCAGGATACATCCACAATGGGGTTAAGTTTTTCCTTTCTAGGCCCTGTTCGTTTGAGCGTACCATGGACTGCAGTCAGGTTCATCAGGAGAGTCAGCCTATAAAGTCTCTGGGGTCCGTCTCGAAACGAAGCTGTATTCAAACGTGTCCATTTCCCCTTCCTTCCTCGACAGCTAAAGATCAAGAAGAAGAAGGTGGCGTCAGATCAGGAGCAGCTGGCGAACAAGCTGGACAAAGCCCTGTCACTCACCAAACAGGACAAGCTCAAATCCCCCTTCAAGTTTGCAGACGGCTCTGGGGGGAAACAGAAGACCGGCGGAGGCAGTGTCAGCCGATACCTGTCGCCCCACGAGCCCCTGTTGAGCAAGGAGGAGAAGAAGAGCATGGCTAAGAGCCTCAGCTTGTCGCTGAAAACCTCCAAAGAAGGTAAAAATAAAATGGCTGCCAAAATGAAGAAGATGGAGGTGGGGTTAAAAGTCAAAAGTCAGCTGAAAGTTTCCCATTCACCAGCAATATCTGAAGTTAGCAGCTACTCCTATAGTAAGTAACCTCTCACTTATTCCTTTTTTACAGTGAATTTATGTTGCGTGGGGTTTTTTTGTGTTGTTTTTTTATGAGGACTTAGTCTCCAAGGGCCATTGGAAATGGATCTAATTTGGCTTTCAAGCCAAAGGTGCTCCCCTCCCTTTGCCTGTCGATTGGAATTGGTGGAGTCTAGGCTGGGGTCTGTGCACAAAGCCTTGGGTGCTTCGGTTCTCAGCATCGGTAGCTGCTGAACAGTAACATAAAAGTCTCTATTAAAAACCTCTGTCGGGACACGATCGTACATCACAAATGTAAGTCCCCGCACACTAGACTTACCCTGGGTTGAGGTGAAAGGCATTAGTTGGTTATTTTTACGCTGTAACAAGGCACCATTCAGCAGATCTCTTCACCCTAGTACAACGTATTTCGGAGGGCGGGCAAGTGCCAATTGGCATCTCTTCAGTACCTGGCCCACAAACCAGGGCCCAGGACAGGTGAATTAACTTGGCAGAGAATTAAGAGATCCAAGAGGAGACGCTAGCAATTATCCAATAAGATAGAGGTTTACACGGCAAAGTGAAGGGGATGCATCTTGACTGTCAAGGATGCCCAAACCACCGACCGATTTATTTTCTCTTCCGTGCATTTCTGATCCCAGAATGACTTTCCTGCATGGGGTCCATTGAGCACCCAGCAGTGACAAGGGGCTGGGGGCGCTGGGTGGATGGGGTCACGGCTGGGAGGGCCGTTGGCTTTTGACGTAGCAGTTTCGAGCCTGAGAATTGCCTCCTGTGGACTCGTACATTGGTGTTCCCAGGGAGCCGTTGCCTCCGTTTCCACTTTTGCACTAAGCTTTCCATCGGAGGTGGGGTCGGTTGGGACTGGGAGGTAGTTTGCGGCCTCCCTCTCCTGCTGCGAGGAAGAGGATGGTTCTTCAAGGACCCATGCAGTGAGATGGCTCCATATCTCTGTGCTCCAAGCTCTACCCTGGGTTGAGGTGAAAGGCATTAGTTGGTTATTTTTACACTGTAACGAGGGACCATTCAGCAGATCTCTTCACCCTAGTACAAAGTATTTCGGAGGGTGGGCGAGTGCCAATTGGCATCTCTTCAGTAGCTGGCTCACAAACCAGGGCCCGAGACAGGTGAATTAACTTGGCAGAAGAAAAATGGTGAGGGCACCAGATCCTTTCCCCATCCTGCTCCAACCCCAGGGCTATTTTTGGGGGTCTTAAAAAAATGCAGACCTCCAGGACCCCTCCTTATCCTCCCACCAGTGCCCGTCTCCAGATGTGGTTGGAGAGCAAGTGCCGATCCTAACAAGCTGGAAGCGTTTCCCCCCCCCCGTCATGTTCGTAACACTTTGGAATTAAGGATGCATTCAGGAGTAACAACATAACATTCAAATCCGCTTTTATTGGATCCATTGGGTACCATATAGTCTTAGCTCCGCTCATCGGATACTGGATGAAAATATTGGATGATTCTCAGTATTGGGTACCCAGGGGAAATGTCAGCTTTATAAAGAGTAGATTGTATTTTGGCTGGATGACTGTATTTTCTTGCATACAACATGCCTGGTAATATAATATGCACTTTGTTTTTGAAAGTCAGAATTAATTAAAAAACCCAACTCATTATAGTAAGTAGCTGAGTAGCGGCAGTTAGGGAGCAGAGCCAGCTCCATGTTGTGCTCTTGTGAATCCTATGCAGATTTGATTTGACTTTCACTTTTGCCCATAACTGGCAGAAACAGTGTTTACCGTATTTATTGTATATAATGCACATACTGCAATTTCCAGCAGCTGTTTTTGGGGGAGGAAAGGGGCATGTTATATGTACAAAAATATGACACTACAGGCTAAGGAAGGACCTCCAGACTCTGGCTCGCTCCTTTTGTCCCAGGTAGCCTCAGTCTCGTTGCGTGGTGCTGTTTGAATGATGGCTGATCGCGCGATACACTTAGTAAACATGATCTTTAGCCCATCCCTGCTATTTCCTGGCTCACCGTGTTGACATTTCATCATGCGGGTGAATTCATGTGCAAATTGAGGGCCAGTTCTGGCATTCATCATATCCCTAGTTAAGGCTTACTACAGCAGGGTTGGCGTCCCATCTGGCTCTTGGCATTGCCAACTTTACAATGAGTGGGAATTATTGTTATTATTCTTTTTTAAATCCAACTTGTTTTTCCTGAGCACCACACTGCGATACGTTGGTGGGGATTTCCAGTCTGGGGAAGGAGCGGCCGTGCTTCTCTCGCGGTGTTATTTTTTTTGCTAAGGGATTGCACTGAAGAGCCTCGTTGCAGCATCCATCGGCGGGTTTTTTCCAGCTCAGGCACGGGCACTTGTCAGGGCTAAACCCTTTTAGACGGAGGAGTAGTCTTAGAGCTGTGTTTGCCCAGCGCCCCCTGAGTCTGCTGTCAAGGGATCTCTGCAATTCGAATGGAGTCTAATCTTCATGCAGGAGTAATGAGTTTTGCATTCTTAGATCAAATCCAGAATTTCTTCCAATTCAAACTAAGCAAAGATTTAGGTGGCTTTCCCTGGACAGAGACTATCGGTCTGGGGCTAGGGTGTCAGGCCTCGTGCTTTTGGTTGGCTTCGTCCCTACCAAACCCAAAAGCTACGGCGATGTACAGCTAGGAGAGGCAGATAAGGATTGCGAAGCGCCCTCCGCGCTGCGTAGGGGCAGCTCGTCCAACTTGCAATGCAAGCGTTCTCGCAGCCTTTTGTCTCCGTTGCAATGTCACCCTTTTTAGACCGTTAAAAGACAAACCCGCGGCCAAGTGCATTGATTTAACGCTATTAACGCCTACTTTGACTGCAGATACGGACTCGGAGGAAGATGACGAATCCCTGAAGGACGAGTGGCCTTCTCAGTCTCCCTCCAGCTCCAAAATGAGACCCCCAAATCTCTACAGCGTAGTGGCCAAAAAAAGCAGCAAGCCAGCCGGGGGCCTCAAGCCAGCCAAGAGGGGCATGGCTGCCACTAGGACTCTCAAATCTAAACCGGCCGCAAGCAGGAAGCAGCAGTTTTGCTTGCTGCTGCGGGAGGCCGAGGCTGGATCTTCGTTCAGTGACTCTTCGGAGGACTCGTTCGATCAAGGTTACTAGATTATAACAAACACAAAACAAAACAAAACCAGAAAAGTCTCTTCCGTGTTTGTGGAACGAGTGTGTGTGCGTGTGTGCGAGCGCGTGTGCGAGCGAGAGATGGTAGGACTGAGGTCTGCCATCTTTGATGGTCAAAGGAAGGGCGGCCGTCTTTGTTCCTGGCAGCGTAGCCTGCTTTATCGCTATAATCTTTTTTGTACTTGTATCATTGTGATATTATTATCGGCTGGCTCTTTTGGAGCTTTAATATCAATTGGATTTTAGTCTCCACTTCTCCCCTCCTTTCCTCTTCCCCGTCTTCCCTTCAGTCCCCCCTCACTCTCTTCCTTGCTGCCACCACCACCATGATATGATTTTTATTTTTATTTGTTTTTTTTTTTTCAATTTTTTCAATTTTTTTTTATTTTGGCATGGGCCTTGTAGAGGTTTGGAAGGAGCTTGCTTTCTTTTTATTTTTTTTTCTAATGGGATACTGTTGTGTGGGTGTGTGATTTGATGTTTGTACTGCAATTTGGTATACCAAGCTTTATTAAACATATCGAGTTCATTTTTAACTAAACCTGTGTACCTTGTCTCTCTTGCTGTGTCTCTTATTAGGCAATTAGGTTGCTGCTTCACTTCATCCTGCTCTGCCTCCCCTTTTCCCTTCCCCATTCCTGATGTATAGAGCTAGAATTAACATAGTCTCAGGCGCTCTCTATTATTCAAATATCCCTGATAGCAATTGGCTTTTGCTATATTTTCTAAGACAAAAAATGGATGTTGTCCCCCCCCTCCACCCTTTTACTTTTGTTTATATTTTGCAGCGATTGGTCATTTAATTTTTTTTCCCTGCTTCCTTTGGATTAGACTCTTTTGAGGCAGACGTGTAAAAAAAAAAAAAAAAAAAAAAAAAAAAAAAAAAAAAAATTCATAGTAACAATAAGCTGGATAGATATTCACATTTCTGTTCCAAAAGCGTGGCGTTGCAATCCTGTATTTTTGCAACCCCACGATTTTTGCAAATGTTGCGGATGTGTTTATAATGCACACGGCACTCGCTCGAGCCTTTTTGGATTATGCATTTTTCAGATCTCATAATTAACCCGCAGATGTTCACGGACGTAGAAATCGCCACGTTGAATTGGACCCCACCGTTCAAACCCTAACCCCATCCCCAAATTTCTCCCTTTGGCTTTTTGTTCATCTGTCATTAATACTTCGCTGGGAAAAGAGATCGTTCGAGACTTTTCCTCAAGAGACACAAGGCAGTTTCTGGTTTAGAGCGTGCTTATTAAATAATAATCATGGGGGAAAAGTCAATTTAATGAGCTCTGGAGTTTCCAACTCGACTCCCAAACGAAGGTGGCTCGCGTGGGCTGAATGTTAAGGAAGGGGGGAGGAAGCGTAGTGTCCCCTGTTATCAGCAAGGTAACAGGTTAACCGAGCACCTCCTATTTGAACGTAGCACAGCAGAGTCCCCGTAGGGATTTACACCCCGCTTCAGAGAGCTGCTCATTCAAGGTGGGTTTGGCTTTTTTTTTTTTTTAGTGTTGGTTTTTTTTTTCTTTTTCCTTTTTGCTCTGACCCTCTTTTACCCCGCTTCTCTTCCCCTGCCCCCTCTCCGCCAAAACGAGCGACCCATTTTTAACCATCAGAATTCAGCCCCCCAAAGCTGCAAACCGCTGCTTTTTCGCATGGATCTGAAGCGGCCCTGCCGATGCATTCATGCAAGAGGAAACCTCTGAGGGAGAAGCAAAATGTCTCGGGGAAGTGACATTTCCTCAGAGGACCTGCAATGCCGCAGCGGTGGTGGGCTGCTGCAAGGATGATGGGCTCTGCATTTTCCATGAAGAATGGTTCAGCCACCTCCATCCAAGCTGGCACCCCTTCCCTTTTCCCCACCCCACCTTTTCCTTCATTCCTTTTTTTTTTTTTTTTAATTTGCTGCCATTGGAAATTTTGAGGATATCAATCCCTTTTCCAAGCCCTTGAGGTTTTTTGTACCAGATAAGCAGATAGGTAGCTTGTCCAGAGACTTCAGACCTTTGCCTGGCTTGATGCGTGTCTCAAGCCACCTCTCTGCTTAGGATCCCAGTTTCCCCGGGGTAGAGTCTGGGGTGGCGGGGAGGGAAGCGGATGGGAAATCTGGAACAAGTGGGGCAATGCATTGTAAATCATGCTGCGGGGTTATTGAGCGGCGGGGGGGTTGCAAAACGCTGGGGAAGGTGAAGTTTGCGGGGGGGAGGCGGGAGGGGTCACGGGTGATCTTTTCTGAAAATGGCTCTTTTTTTCTATGACGCTTTTCTGTAAGGGATATTTGGGTAATAGGGTTTTCTAATGGCTTTCCCTGATACTAAACCGATTAATAACCTCAGCTTTTCTAGAAGTGCTCGCTTTCTCCTTGCAGCTGCTTGACCAACCCCTCCACCCCTGACCCCTATCCATGACGCTTTGAATGTCTGTATCGGTCTCTTGCATTTGCTCTCTGCACTAAAGAAGCAAAGTGATTGGCTGGGAGTAGGGCAGACACTGCTCAGCGAGGGGTCTCTAACCATGAACCTGAACCTTGAACATTGTTATGTAGGTAGGCAAAATACCTTTTCTTTATGTCATCTGTAAACCTGAGACGTTTCGATGTTAACCCCATGACTTGATAACACACGTAGACTTTTTGCATTTTCCGGCTGGCTTGGAATTGGAAGAGGATCAATGTCCACTTGGATTTCACTGTCCTGCAAGGAAGGTCGGCTCGAGCGTGTGTGCGTGCTGAGGGCTCCAGAAAGACCTTGCGGATCTGTAATTCCTTCGCGGGGAAATCTCCTCCCAAGCAAAAGACAGGCCCGACTTGACCGGGTCGACCTGCTGCGGGAAGCTTATGTGGCTTCTTGCAGTGGAGCGACCTTGCCTCGCCGGGACCCAGGATCCACCGATGTCCGCGAGGATCGTTGGCTGGATGATGACTTTTGTTTGGGAAAGGGACCTCGCTCTACAGAAAAGCCCCTGGTTTTTGGTTTTGCTCTGAGTTTTTCCTGGAGGCCAGCAAAGTTGGGGGGTAATTTGCTTCCCCCGGGAGTAAGTGTAGCATCACCGTTTGATGAAGCGTGCCATATCTCATCAGGTAAAGTCCATGGGAAGTGCCTTTGGTTGGTAAAAGCCATGCAAGCATGTAGGAAGCCATCAAGATGGTCATTCTTGGCCAACATTTCTTCCCTCTGTCTCGATGCAACTTTGAAAACGAACCTCTCTCCTCTCCTCTCCTCTCCATCAGTGGGGAGACAGCTTATGCAAGCATAAACCAGGGGGGGGTTTAATCGCCTCTCCCGGCACTTGATCCGGAGGAACTGTTATGCATGCAGTATTTTGGTTCTCGATGCAAAGCATTTCTGGAGCCCGCAGCACAACACACGGAGGGAACAGAAACCCTTAAAAGAACGTGAGTTGATGTGTTTGACAAACCCGGTGCAATGTTTCGAGGGAAAATTGAAACATCACTAATATTCCAAATTGGACAGATCACTCCAAACGGAGGTGAAGGACCCGGTAGCTGTCTAACGTCTGCCTGTACTTAGCCTGCTTTGTATGCTGTAGGCCTGCTTGGCATTTGGAGAAAACCATGCTATTCTTTGACAATGTGAAATGAATCTTTTGAAGTGTGTGTTTTTTATCCCCTTGCCTCCCTCACCCGTCTTCTTCATGCTCCTCCAAACTCACCTTGCTTCCCATCCGTCTTTGAACATCCGAATTACTTAACCCGCTCCTGTCCATCATTAACAACCCGTTCACTCACTGCTCTTCTAATGACCACAAAGCCCCGTGCCAGCTCGGCCATCTCGAAAGACAAAGGGAAAGTTTGAACCTTGCTCCCTTTTTTTTTTTTTTTTTGGGTGCTGAATTGGATGCACAGGTTAACGTTTTGTCTATAAAGTATTTGGTGCCTTTGGTTAATTTGCTGCCGATGGCATTTAAACATCCCTTTCTTTGCGTGTGTTTGTGATGGATACCTACGTGTGCGTGTTTGTGTGTGTGTGTATGTACGTACACAGACACACAATCTTTGGAAATACTGCGGTTACTACAGATGGGGTTTTTTTGTGTTATGTACACTTTTCTTTCCTTGGCAAAGCATTGGCTGCTTCATAATGTTTGGGGAGGGCGGGGAATGAATATTGTTTTATAAAAATGTTGCGTTTCCCACCTCGGACCTGAGTTCCTGTTAAGGTTTCCAAGTCACTGTGTCTACATGGTGTCTCCTGTTACGTGTAGTGGGGAAACAGGCTGTGCTACAGGGGTTGTTGTGCGAGCCGTGGTGATGTGGTTTCTAGGGCCGAGCAGAGCGGGGCATTTCCATCTGCAACTTAACTTGGGGATCTTCGTTCTGAAGGCTACGAGTGAAGGGAGACGCCCAAAATATTTTATTTTTTTGACTTGTCCCATGGAAATCCTAAAGGGGAAGGGAGTGTGAGGCTGCGAGGGATGGAGGGATACATCCCATAGCAATGGCAGGAGGAAGTCATGTTTGCATTTAAAAAAGTATTTTTTCCTGTTCTGGAAATTGTGTCTGACATGGATAAGACTCGTGTTTTTAAGAAGTGCTTTGGGTACGGATTGGCAATAGGCTTTCCCTAGTATGACAGTAGGTTGGAGGGAGAAGAGAACTGCCAGATCGGTTGTTATGTGGATATTTGCCATAGTGCGAGCGACGGCTGGTTGCAGCACAGTTTTTACATCGTTTTACCTTGGTGTGTTTAAAGTGCTGGAGTTGCGTGGCCTATTTTATAGATTAGCAAATGCAAAATGCATTTTTGGGCTTGTGGAAGAGGAGTTTAAACCTTAAATTGCAGGAGGAGGTCCCTTAGTTCATCAGAGCTGCCTGTGTCCGTGCTGCCGGAGAGCATGTGCCTCCTGGCCTCTTTCTGTTGTACGGATCTGCTTGATCCCGGCGAGTCTGGCTAGCGATGCAGCCTGCTTGGCTCTTATTAGACGGGGTGCAGTCGGTTGCTTTGTGTCTGAAGTCTGGAAGCGTAGCTGCAGCGGTGGTTGACGGGCCAGAGATGGAAGAGAGGAAACGCGTGAGCTGCTGCAGCCTGATCTAAAGAGACGGGGGCTATTCCTGGCTTCCTTCTTCCCTGCGGTCTAGGCATGGATGGGGGTCTGGACCACGTCTTCCTCGTGGGTTGCGTAGCTCGGGGCAGGTGTTTTGCTCCGGTTTGCCCTGGTCCCATCATTTAGGTGCGTTAGATCTGAAACTCTGGAAAGGACGGCGTGCGTGGCTCTGTCACAACCATGTGGAAGTAACCACGGAGCCGGAACGGGTGCCGCAGGGATCCCTGAGTATCCCCCGCGGGAGCAAGCTCTCGTTCACATGGAGCAGCTCCTCGGTGGGGATGCGAGGGCTTGCCTTTCCTTCCCCTCGCCCCAGGCTCATAGCTCCGTAGATTTAAGGAGGTGAGTGGCCACGGCTTTTTTGTCATCAGTTTTCTGACCGTGGATTAACGAATGCATTGTGAATTTTAAAGCCAAGTCATAAGCCTTGAGGGAAATGGGATATCTTTTTCCCTCCCAGGAGTTGTGCATAGGAGGAGCAGGGCAGGGAAGGAAAGGTGGGCGATAAAAGCCAGGCAATGACAAAAAAAGTCAGTCTTCTTGATTTAGGGGACGTCAGATGGATCGGGGGACATGGTATTAAAGCCATTTTAATCAAAATTTCCCCGCAACTTGGGTCAAAAGTGCAAGGCTGTAGGTGATGTGGTTCCACGTAGCCCCCAGAGCCGAGATCCACCGTGGCCATCACTGCTGGGCCATTGCACACTGGTTTAGTACCTTGGCCAGCACAGGGAGGAGGAGGAAGGACCTCTCTTGATGGGTCTTTGGCTCTTCTTTAGCTCATTGCCTCTCTAGTCGTTTCCTCCAGGACTTCATCGGATCGAGACTGGCATTTAACCTGGCAAGGCGCTATTAGAAGTAGAGCCGACCACAGCTGAGTAGAAAGAGCTGGGATGGCTGGAAAGTGTGAGGATTTATGACTCTAGTGTGATCGAAGTCCCAATCCTACAAGTCAGCAAGCAAATTGGCTGCTTTTTAGGTGGTTGTATTTTGTCTTGGTGAATAGGGAGGCAGATCACGATACGGTTGAGTGCGATAGTTGAACTGTAAGGCCACGCACGCCCCTTTTTGCTTGTTTTTGGTGGAGGAGCAAAGCCCAGAATAGTTCTTGTATTTCCCTCCTCCCCCAAATCTTTGGGGTTTTTTTTTTCCCCCCCCCTTTAATATGTTCTTTACATCAGAAATGTCAGGGCTGGATTTCCCTGTTTTTTGGGGGAGGATTGTGAAGCTAGTGAATGATGATCTTGCAAGAAAGAAGGCTGGACAAGTGAAGGGATTTTTACTCAGTGCACTAATTCTTGGTTTTCTCAATGCCATTTTTGACTCAAACGCCCGAGAAACACTTTGTGGGGGGGAAAAGCGCTCTTTGTGCAGAGTTCAACACGCCCGCCCCTTTGACTGCTGCCTGAACGAACTCCAGTCAAAACAGGGAAGGCAAGAAGTCTTCTGATATTCCTGTTATTGCTAAGTTTTTAAAAACAAGCCCAATAAGGGAAAAAAAAAAAAGAGAGAGCGCGCGCACTGAGACCATTTTTAAAAAATGCATCCTAGAGGGCACGAACGGAAAGAAAAATATTTTCCTGCTCACTTCATTTTAAAAGGGGATTACAATTTAATTTATCATTTGGCAGGCTTTCAGAAGGCAGAAAGAGTGGCCCACGGGGAACTTGAAAGCTAGACATCGGCGATGCAAACAGTATTCTTAGGTCTGGAGGAAACCAGGCCGCCTTATAGATCCCAAGTCATTTCTCCTGAATCGAGGCTGTGAATTATGCTTGCCAGCCCCGTTTTTCTTTTCTAAGCAAGAAGGATTCTCTGTTGATTCCTCTCGAACGGGTACAGCCAGGCGACACGCTCGGTAACCGGCTTCCCCTCGATTGACCGGCACAACGTGGTATCAGGGAGAGAGAGGGGCCAGTTCCTGCGAGCAAAATCTTCCCCCTAACCTCCAGCACACGCGCATGCACGATAGAGATAAAGGGCCAAAGCAGCCTGCTCTCATGTGTTGCAGCCCAAGCAGTCCGCTTTGCCCGATCAAGGAGACTTCTTGCCTGCATCCAGCTGACCCCGTAGGACCAAGCTAGGAATTTTTGGCCTGAGAAGAGAAAAGCAACCGCGGAAAGTTTTTACGCAGTGTCTTAGATGCACCACTCGACCGACTCCAAAGCAACCTGCTGAAAACATCCCCTTTAGTAACTGCCATTCTCTTCCCTCTCTCTCTCCCTACATCTGCGATTTATATTTCCTTAAACATTCAAATCTCATCGCTCTTAATTTCCCCTCTCTTCCCCCCTCTACTTCCATCTTGCCACCTGTCCCTTTTTTCTCTTTGTGTCTCTCTTTCCCCTCCTCGCCATGCTCTTTGCAATTCCCCTTCTGTAGACAAGAACTGTGTACCAATTACAAAGCTATTCCCATGCAGTCACAAAGTAATGGATTTCATCGTATGGGGGGGAAAAATCCCTGCACTAATAAACCTGGTGTTTGCAAGGGAGATAAATATGCCATTGCCATTGAAAACGGGTGGGAAATGCTGTCTCACTTCCTTGGGCTCCTTTGAAAATCTCAGCCTAAATTTTTCTTTTTCTCTCTCCCGTCCCTTACAAGTCTTTTAACAGTATCATTATTTTAATTTTACTGTACGGTATTGGATGTTATGCCCATCTCTTTGAACAAAGGTGATAGGAGGTGAGGAATGATGTCCCTGGATGCTTTATGACTATAAAAACAGTCTTGTGTCTGTGGCTTAAGCTTTCTTGCTCTGTTTGTTGGGTAGCTTTGTAACAGTAAGTGTTGTGGAGAGGACGGAGCAGGCTTACGGTGATAAAACCCATGCCGCTCTGTTTGCTAGAAAGGTGCCCCGTGTGTAACTTGATGCACTGGGGTTGAGGTTATGGACAGGTGCCCCCTGATGAGATATGTAATGGGTTTCCTGTCTTCTGCGCGCTAGATTCTAGCTCGGAGGAGGAGGAAGAGGAGGATGAAGAGGAAGAGGAGGAAGCAGAGGACTATGGGCTGGACGGCAACAACAGGCTTTCGTCCCCAGCCCTGGACGAGAGTGGTTTGGGACTGCTAGCAAGGTTTGCTGCCAGCGCGATGCCGAGCCCCATTGTTCCCCCTCCACTTTCCATTGTCCAGCTGGAGGCCAAGCAGAAGGCGAAGAAGAAGGAAGAACGGCAGAGCCTGATGGGTGAGTCCTGGGATCTGGGGTAGAGGATGGTGAGGACTATCTAGGACTAACAGGAGGACACGTTGTCCAGGGCTTTTTAGCCACCTCCCCACCTCATAGTCAAAGAAATATTGGCATAAGTTCTTGGTCAGTTCTGGCAGCTTCTGGAGAGGGAGCATAGACAGATCCTTCGCTCCCTGCTCCTCCAGTTTAGGCCTGACTCTGAAATGCCAGGTTGAGGCATCCACATGGAGAGCATCGTGCCTGGGGGGCTTGTAACAGGGTCACTTCCCATGGACAGTCTTGTGGTGGCCTCCAGCCTCTGAGTGGCGGCTGCTGGGGCACACTCGGGAGTCAGCCTCGGGTAGCTGGCAGAGCAAGTCTTCCCCCTCTGCAGATTTCCTCTGGCTTCCCTGTAAGGAAAGGGCTTCCCAGGGAGAGGCAGCTGGCAAGCCCCTCACCTTCCTGCTCAGCAGCGGGAAGCATCCATCAGGCCCAAAGGGTGTGTGAGATTGTCCTCCCTGCCATTATAAAGTTATTAGGAAGCGGTGTTAAATTCTGATCAGCAATTTGCACCTCTGTAGGGGAGGGCAAGGCAGAGGGAAGGGCAGCACTGGCAACCATGATGTAGAAGGAGGTGGTGATGGCAGGAGGCTCTTCTGGAGGCGACGAAGGTGCCTGATCCAAATTCCATTGAAGATGCTGGGAAACTCCCGTTGAGTCCAGTAGCTTTGGATCCACCCCCAGGCAGCCAGGCTCTGGTCTGGCTGTGGGTTTGTTAGTGCCTGCTGCCACATTGAGCTGTTAGCATGCTGCACTGCTAGCTGCTCAACTCCCAGCGCTACAGTAGGAAGCCTCTTGGGAGCGTATGGCAGGAGCAGGCTTCCCAGGCCCCAGCGTGGGGGGAGAGCAGGAAAGAGAAGAGGGAACGAGGAGCAGTACCCAAGCACCACTGCACTCTACTGCTGGTCCTTTCTGCTTCTTCCCATAGAGGCTCCTAGAGCAGACATCAAGAGAGCCAGTTGGGGTGCATCCCGCCAGGCAGAGGTGCCCTCCTCTTCTGTCCTTCCAACCCTCTGCTCTGCTAAAGGAGCACTGGTTACCTGGTTCTTAGTGCTTGCTAAGTGCTTTCAATCTGCAGTGAGCTTGCACTAAGGGTGCCCACATAGGGATCTGGGGCAGAGCAGCTTCCTGCGTGCTCACCTCCCTGCGGCCATGGGGCGTGCGACTGATCCAGAGCCATCATCCGATTAGAGCGGAGTTGGCCCTGCCTTGCTGTGCTCAGGTCTCTGTGCATCCGTCCCTCCCTGTCGGTCTGTCTCAGCCTCTCTCCCATCTTCCACAAATAGCTGCAGTTTCGCTTTTTTGCTCCCCACACACCTTCCTGCAAAAGGACCCCAGGGTGACATCTTTTTCAGGCAGGCAGATCCATAAAGGTTCCATTTATAAACCTTTATTAATATTTATTAAATGATAATGGAATTTATAGCATGCTTCAGAATGGGAAGTGATGCCTTCCCAGGGAGCCCCGCTTATGTTAACACCGTTTCCATGCTATATTAGGCTTTCGTTGGCTTGTTCCAACGGCCTCCGTTACGAATTTATCACGATTGCTTCTCATAACCATTAAAACCCCAAGCATCTAAAAATGGTCCAATGCCTATTAATAAAAATGGGAGCGTTAATATTGTTACAATGAAGGGAACCGTCCTGTCGAACGTTGCCTGCCTGTGTCTTGCGCTTGTCTGGAGCATGTCTCTGGGGGAGAGGGGCAGGAAATGTTGGATGGGGAGTCCTGCAAGTTGGATGGAGCTGGAGAAGAAAGGAGGGCGGGGAGGGGGTGTGGGTGTATGCGTGTGTGTAGAAGACAGAGAGATTGAGAGAAGCGCATAGTCTGATCCTACTTCCAGTCTTGGAACAATTCCTTTCACCTACTTGGATGCTGTAAAGCCAGGGTTATGCATTTTAAGGTCTCCCTCCTGCAGACCAAGGTTGCCACATGGGAGCTGGCTGGTAATAAGCCCAGAGAAGGCGGTGGTAAGCAGGTGTGGCAGGGTATGGCTTGTTTTAGGCACAGAAGCCAGGCAAGAATGCCCCTTGCCAGGCTCTCCGGGTCTGAAACCTCAGGCCCAGGCTGCTTTCATCATCCCCTGATCCCATCTCCTACACATGGAGCTCCAGGGTGTAGGTTATACACATGCAGACAGGATCCGATCACCCGTGTAAGAGGCAGGTGAGTGGGAAGCAGAGAGCTCTGTGACTGCAGCTCTTGGGTGGGATCGCCAGCCGGGAGGAATTGCAGGAATCTGGGGGCTCGTTTTCAGGTAGCATTGAAGTGCCCTTTCATGGGGGATAGGGAGGAAGGGTGGTTCTCAGTAGCCAGGGCTCTAGTTTGGGGCTGAGGAAACCTATATTGAAATTCTCTGCTCTGCCTTAGCCTTTCTGTGCCAGTTTGCTTAGTCTCTATGTGCCTCAGTTTCCCCTCTGCACAATGGTACTTGCACCATTGCCCTGCCTCCCTGGGTGGTTGTGAGACTACTTGGACACTGCAGTGCCAGGGGCTGTGTACAGATCCTAGATAGAGGCCGTCTCAGATGTGGGGTGTGGTATGGGAGGGGGCGGCGGGAGGGGATTTCCACTTGCCACATACAAGAGATCATTTTCCTCTCTCTACTCCATACCCGCACCAATGGAAAGGTCCTTCTGCTTCCTTTCACCAATCAGGAAACCTGGCCAGGAACCTGGGTTGATTCAATTAATGAAACCTGTCATCCTAATGAAGCACAGGCAGGTGTGGGTGGTGTGAGGAGCCCCAGGCATTAGGGAAGGGTGACCAGGCTGTAAGGGGCTTGTGTCTTATTCCAGCCACGCAACCCTTCCCGACCGAGCTCTCTAGCTTCATAGCGTGGGTTTCCCTGGAAGGCTTGGCTGTGACTGCGGGGATGAGGGGAGCGGGGAGGCTCCCCGGCAGAGGTGAGATGGGGAAGGGGGAAGACCTGGGATCTCTCTCTCGGGATCTCTCTCTTGGGAGGAATAAAGGGAGGGAGAAGGCATCGCTTCCGTCTTCCGGGGGGAATTTGCTTCTGCTTCGTGGGAGCGGGAGCAGAGCAGCAAAGGTCCAGGAGGAAGAGCTCAGCCCGGCTCTGGACGGCGGCTGTCGGTGGGTACCTGGCCATTTGGGCCGGGGAGCCCGACAGCTGGATGTGATGCTAGTAGCCACGTTGCAGGGTTGTATGCCTTAGGCTGCACAGACTGGTGTGGCTTCACCACCCCAGCCCATGACTTCCATGTCATGGGACAGCTCTTTGCACTGAGGTGCTTTCGGGTGGATTTTGTATTTTGGGGCTGTGATCTGCACGTCCCGTCTGACCTCGGAGCCAGAGGACTCCCAGCACCGACGCAGTGCCTGGGCTCACTGCTCAATCCCCTTGTGTTTAGGGACGGAGTTTGAATACACCGACTCGGAGAGTGAGATTAAGATCCGGAAGAAGTCTCCCTCAGGGCTGCTGCGTGGCAAGAAGGGGCTGATGGACCAGGGCAGCGCCGCACCCAGCCAGACGGCCAGCATCCTGGACCCCAGCTCTGGGAGCAGTGACAAGGTCAAGGTCGGGGTGGAGAAAGGGCGGAAGCTGAAGAAGTTCAAGTCGCCCAAGGACCTGAGCTTCGAGTTCGGGCTGGAGGTGAGCGATGATGACCTGTGGAACCGGCGCCGGAGCGAGCGCATCTTCCTCCACGATGCCAGCGCCTCATCCTCGGTGCTGACGCCAGCCACTCCAGCCAGCTCCACCCCTGTCTCCAAGCCTGCCCGCTGTGGGAAGGGGGCGCCTTTGAGTCCCAAGAAGGACGGGAGCAAAGGGAAGGAAAGGAAAGAACTGAACAAGGTAGGTGCGGTGCTGAGGCAGGGCCAAAAGCAGGCAGTGGGGGAGAGGGAGGGTGGGCTGCATTTCACTGCCCTTCATATCCAGGGCCTTGCAAGGGGGGTGGCCACCTCAGCAGCCCCTCGCTGTCTCAGTCTGCTCACCGCAGGCAGCCCCCGTCTTTATCCTCAGCCTCCCACCTGAAGGTGGGACTGGGCTCATTGCTCTTGCCTGACTCCACATTCATTGTTGTGAAGGGTCTGGGTGAAATCCTGCCCCCAGGGACATCAGTGAGGAAACTTTGGGCTTCAGGTGGGACAGGGTTGACCCCAAACTTTCTTCTGCCCCTTTATAAATATGGCAATCCCATCCCCAGCTGCTCCCCAACCAGCTTGCTGAAGCATCCGGCTCCTTTTGGCCTAGTCTCTGGTTACTGGGGAGATTGGATTATGGAAGAGTGTTGACAAGTTGTTGCGGCTCCAGGCCAGGCCGCCTCCTTTGCTGTCCCAGAGGCAGACTCCATCAGCAGGAGGTGCTGGCGGGGATAATTAAAAACTCTCCCTGGATCGTATCTCCTCAAACGTCAGTGCAGTGGTCCAGCAGGCTGCCTGCCCAAGTGCCGGTGTCCTGGTCTGAATACGAGCTGCTTTGCTACCCTTTCCCCTCCTTCTCTCTCGCCTGTGATGGCTGCTGAGCTTCACTGGCCAGATCTGTTTGCGAGGGGGGCTGCTCTTGTGTTTGCCTTTAGCAGAGGAAGAAGGGTAAAGACGGCCCGTGCTGCTCCTCCTCCTCTTCCATGTCTCCCCCTGGCATCCCCAGCTCCCCTTCCGACGTCCGGGTCAGCCTGGCCAACTCCCTGAGCTCCAACAAGAAGAGTAAAGCCAAGGTGAAAGCAAAGGAGGTGAAGAAAGAGGTGAGGGCTGAGGCCAGGCTGGAGCAAAGTTGAAGGGTCTCTGCTCCTTTCTCGCCCCACGGCACCATGAGAGGAGAGCACCCCCTGGCCACACACATGCCTCCCTTTTGGGAGCTGGGGTGTTCTCAGTACTGCGGTGACTCTTCTTGCTCATGGGTTAGGCCGACTTTGGGGGCCGCGCAGGCAAGGCCCTAGATTTATTTTTGGTTCTGGTTGAGAAGCTCGAAGACTCAAGTGAGCGTAGCACAACCTCAGCTGGGTGCCGTGCCCAGGCGGATGGAGGGCATTCAGGGGACTGTGAGGAGCCCGGGGCTGAATGGACTTGCAGGCTGACTTCCACATTGGCCTGGAGGAGAGGGACAGCTCTGGGATGTGAAGCAGGTGGCAGGCCATGACTGCCGGGGGGTGGGGGGTGAATGCAACTGCTGCCTCCTCCATGGAGTCCAGTTACCAGTTGAGAGACAAACCCTTCAGCTTCTGCCCAGGGCAGCCGGTGCCCCTGCGTGAGGTTTCCCTTACTATTCAGGCCATCCTGCAGCTGTCGGTGTCTGTTCTGATAGACCCCGGGCTTCATGTTTCTTCTAATGCTGAGAAAGAGCTTTTAGGGGTGTGGGACTGGAAGGGGCTTCTCAGGCCACTGGGTGCAGCCCCCCGGGTCTGCAGACAGCTGGTTGCTTGGGAATCCACCCCGGAAGAACTCCTTTGCTCTCAAAAGGCAGCAGTAGCCGTGGATGCCCCCGTAGCAGGGGCTGCTGACTCTGGTTAATGAGATGAGGATGAAGACGACCCCCTCGTAGTGTCCTGGGTTGCCGGGCTATTTACCCTGGGAGGTGCATGAGATAGCTGCTTGGGCTGGAGGGCTGTGGTGAGGGAGCATCCTCCACATCTCATGAGAGCTACTGAGAATGGGAAAACTATAGGGCTTTGCTGGGAGGGCCTTTAAACCTGTTCTGAAGCTTCAGGCTGAATAAAGAGATGGGGCTGAGGGGTCCTATGTGCTTCTTTGTTCCCTCCTCCAGAACCGAGGGAAGGGAGGAGCCGTCAGCAAGCTGATGGAGAGCATGGCTGCGGAAGAGGATTTCGAGCCCAATCAAGACAGCAGCTTCTCCGAGGACGAGAATCTCCCCCTGAGCATGCTCGTGGAGCGGCCGCCTACCCCGGGTAAGAGCAGGCGGGCTGGAAGCACCCTTGGACCACACATAGACCTGGGGAAAGCTGTGCTAATCTCCCAACAGAAAAGGCAGCCAGTGCCTCTGCCCTGTGCTTCCCAGTAAAGCAGCGCTAGTGGGGTTATTCACTTTTACCATTGGCTTGCAACATAGGCAGATAGAGGGAAGAAGTTCTCTGCGCTGGCTTAGTTGATCAGTGGAGATTGAAAGTAACCTCAGAGGAGTCCTCCCCAGGAGCTTTCACTCTGCTGATTTCTTTCATAGATTTCATAGACATTTGGGCTGGAAGGGACTTGGACGATCATCGAGTCCAGCCCCCTGCCCCAGGGGCAGGAAGTCAGCAGGGATCATAGGATCCCAGCAAGATGAACATCCAGATGTCTCTTGAAGGCGTTCAGAGTAGGTGCTTGAACCACCTCCGGCGGCAGGCTATTTCAAACCTTGGGGGTTTGGACAATAAAGAAGTTCTTCCTTATGTCCAGCCTGAAACAGTCATGGAGGAGTTTGTGACCGTTCAACCTTGTCATCCCTTGGGGCCCCTGATAAACTTATAGGCGGCCACCAGATCATCCCTGAGCCTGCGCTTTTCCAGTCTGAAGAGTCCCATAGCTCTCAGCCTCTCTTCATCAGGTCTGTTTTCCTGACCTCTGATCATGCGTGTGGCTCTCCTCTGCACTCTCTCAAGCTTCTCCACATCCTTTTTGAATTGTGGAGCCCAAAACTGGACGCAGTACTCCAGCTGTGGCCTCACCAAGGCCGAGTACAACAGGAGAATGACATCCTGGGATTTGCTTGAGAAGCATCTATGGATGCAAGCCAGCATTTTGCTCGCTTTACTAGCTGCAGCATCACATTGAAGGCTCATGTTCATCTTGTGGTCAATCATGACCCCCAAGTCCCTTTTGTCCGTAGTGCTAGCCAGCGTAGCACTGCCGAGCCCATAAGGATGCTGCAGGTTTTTCCTCCCAAGGTGGAGAACCTTGCATTTTTTGGTGTTAAACACCATCAGGTTCTCGGGCGCCCATTTCCTGAGCCTGTCCAGGTCATCCTGGATCACCCTCCTGTCCTCAGGTGTGGACGCTCTACCCCAGAGTTTGGTGTCGTCAGCGAACTTGGCCAGTCCGCTTCTGATACCAATGTCCACATCATTAATGAAGATGTTGAACAGTGTAGGCCCAAGGACAGAGCCTTGAGGGACCCCACTGGTCACAGCGCACCATGACGATTGGCTTCCGTCAGCCACCACCCTCTGGGTCCGACCATGGAGCCAATTGCCCAGCCAGTGGATCGTGGTGAGGCCAAGGCCGCAGTTAGCCAGTTTTGCTAAGAGGTGATCATGGGATACCAGATAGAAGCCTTTTTTAAAGTGAAGATATACAACATCAATCTCTTTTCCCTTGTCCAGGTGATAGGTCACCTGGTCGTAGAAGGAAATAAGATTGGTTAAGCAAGACCTACCCGCAACCTACCCATGCTGGCTATCCCTTTAAAGCACCACAACAGGTTTCTAGGAGAATTTTGTCTGATTTCTAGTGAAAGACTCATCTGTATTAAATGCCAGGTGTTGACTGGCTTATTAATGTCATCTCTAGGTGACCATAGTGCCTGGGAGCCAGCTGAAAATGGGGTCTCCTTGTGTTAGGGGCTCTACAAAGAGCCACAGGCCTTGTCCTAAAGAGCTTACTGTCTACATGAGGCCTCTGGGGCTCCTTCACAGGGGAGGGGATCTTGGTTTTTATCCCACTCCCATCTCCTCCATGGGATTGTTCTTCTTGGTGCTGAATTAATTCCTTCCCTGGCTCCATTTCAGCTCCCCGCTCCTGTATAATCGACAAAGATGAACTGAAAGACGGGCTGAGGGTCCTCATTCCCATGGATGACAAGCTGCTCTATGCCGGGCACGTGAAGACTGTGCACTCGCCTGACATGTGAGTAAGAGGGTGGCCTCATCGCACGGTACTGCCGGCTCATCCTTCACACCCAGTGGGGCCTGCTCCATGCTCTCTGGGGTTTGGGTTGTGATCCAGCCTGATGGATCCTGGAAAGACGCATTGTGTACATGGGTGGGAGCAATCTCTGCGTTTAGCCAGGAAAGGTGGAATCAACTCTAGTTTACTAGCGCGTTCCTCGAGTGGAGAAGAGGTATCTATACAAAGAGCAGCCTAAACTGGCCTCTGGGAATGATGCCGTGAAAAGTAATGGTGCCTGGAGAAGGATTGAGGAGCTGCAGCCTGGGGAAGGGTGATAGGGGCAGCATCTCTTCCTTGCTCTGCTTGTCTCGGCCTCTCCCATCCTCCTGAGGCGCTGGGTCTTGTGTTCCAGATACCGTGTGGTGGTGGAAGGGGAAAGAGGAAACCGTCCCCACATCTATTGTTTGGAGCAGCTTCTGCAGGAGGCAGTAAGTCTGGCTGCTGTACCCTGCTCGCGTGAGGATGTGACTTCCATGGTGGGGATGGCGTACTGAACAGAAATCTCACTGGTGGGAGGAGAAGGGGGCTTGAGCAGGTTCAAAGTGCACCCTGGGCTCATCTCTGGTGAGCCCTTTGTCTGGAGCAGGTGCTGGACTGAGCATTTTGTGCCTCACGGCAGGTGTAATTGCCTTCCTGGCTTCATGGGTGCAGGTTTCCTTTGGCAACAGCCCTGGCTGGCAATGGGCGAGGGAAACCACGCCAGCACCAAGGGCTTAACCCTCTTCTGCCAGGAACCATAGCCTTCATTGTATCAAGGGGAGGGACTTGAGCATCTGCTACAAGAGATTTCACTCCTTGTCTGGCTCTGAGGGGTTGAGGAGCTGCCTTTTTGAGTCTGGAGGGTGGGGTAGGTCAGCAGGGCCTGGCCCAGCCTGGAGCCCAGCCTAGCAAGGCCCTGGCAATGTCTGCTAGCTGGTTGTCTCCTGAAACATCAAATGTCCTAAAGGTGCCCAGGGAATAACTGACTTGGTCTTCCACCCCACGCAGATCATTGACGTGAAGCCCCCATCTGTGCGATTCCTCCCCGAAGGAACAAGGATTGCAGCCTACTGGAGCCAGCAGTACCGCTGCCTCTACCCGGGGACAGTCGTCAGAGGTGAGGGCATGCCAGCTCCCGCAGCAGGAGCATCTTAGCACACCACTGCCCCGTGGTCCGGTACCTGGCTTAGGGTGAGGTTTCCAAAGTGGTCAAATGGGATTCAGAGCCCAAATCCCAGTGAAACTCAACAACCAATTTCAAAAGCCCATACATTTCTAAGGAGCCAGGCCCCAGCTGACTTCCAGTGAGGCGTAGGTCCCTAAGTCACAGAGGTGCCTTTTGAAAACTTTGTCCTGGGTGCCTGAGTCCATTAGGCCTCTTTGAACACCCTGGTCTTAAGAGCAGGGCTGCCAAAAGAGACACTGGTGTGACTGTCAGGCATCGCCTGCTTCCCCTAACATAGTTTCGTGTCAAACGACGGTGAGAGTCGTGGCTGGGACCGCTCTTGGATTATAAATCACCCTTTTGGAAGAACTGAGCAGAGAGGAGAGTGAATGTCACTGTAAGACTGGAGAGGTTGATACGAGGAGAGGGGGGTGAAATGACTTTTTCTGGGAGGGAAGATGAAGAGGGGGCAGCCTGTGGTAGCAGAAGGCTGTTACAAATCCCTGGCCGGGAGCAAGGGACATGGGTGGCAACAGGGCACGTGCACGTGTGTGTAGCGGGCGGAGTGGGCTTTCATGTGGGCGGATGACTGGTGATTGTGGTGCAGACTTCTCACTTAAAGGACTTCCCCCCCGATGGAGAATACCCACCTCTTGTTTTGGGCTGCGGGAGAGGTTTTGCTCTTTGGCCCATGGCTCCCAGAGGCAGAGAGGCTGTCAGAGTGGCCAGGGCTTGAGGGGCCTGTGAGCCACAGCTGTAGACTTGCCTGAACAGCCGCACCGAGGCTTTCAGTCTCAGCCTCACTGGTGCTTTGGGAGGAATTGAGCTTTCGCTTGAGAGAGCTGTGGGGGAGAGAACCAGTCGTGATTCCTGCCCTCCAACCTCAACACAGCTTTCACGTCCCCTGCCTGTTTCCGCGCCTGCATCAGGCTGATTTCTGCCTCTGGTTCAACCCACCGTGTTTGGGCCTTACCCTTTTCCCAACCTCTTTCTCCCCAACCTGCAGGGGCCCTTGATCTGGAGGAAGATGGAGACCTGATAACGGTGGAGTTTGATGACGGGGACACTGGACGTATCCCCCTGTCCCACATTCGACTCCTCC
This sequence comes from Alligator sinensis, assembly GCF_000455745.1. Taxonomy (NCBI): domain Eukaryota; kingdom Metazoa; phylum Chordata; order Crocodylia; family Alligatoridae; genus Alligator; species Alligator sinensis. The sequence goes on from NW_005842089.1 coordinate 1,866,748, forward strand.
CACCTGACTACAAGATCCAGTGTACGTAGGGGCTGTTAGATTGGGCTCTTTGCCCCGATACCTGCTCTTTTAGCCTGTGAGATCCTAATAGCCTCCTTTTCAGCTGCCTTTAAAGGGAGCTTTCCCACATGGGGACACTCAGGAGAAATATTATCTCCTCAGATTCTGTGGAGGATTCATCGCTTTTCTTTTTTCCCCTCAAGGGTTGTGCCATAGGTATTTATATGAGTCCCTGAACTGAGTTCCCAGGGTGGGCACATTGTAATGATAACCTATGTGGGGTTAGTCCCTGCCCGCCCAGTGATTTCTATATAACACATCGTGTGCCCTCCTCAGTGCCTGGGGGAGGATCTGGGGAGAGTAGCAGACTTTGATTTAATGGGTGCCAGTTCACGCCCCTCCGGGCCTGGCCTGTTCATGTTGGGTTGCCCAGCAGGAGCCCACCATCCTGAATTGCCGCTCACTGTCTTCCTGACGTGCCATTCCAGGTGCAGAGCCCTCCCCAGCCCTCCTGGTGCCCAGCACCAAGCGCCGCAGCCGTAAGTCCAGCAAGGATGCTGGGGAAGGGAAGGAGAGCGCTGCCCTGGGGTCAGAGGAGCCTGCGGCAAAGGGCAAAGGGCGTGGGAGGAAGCCGAATGTCAAGCCGAAAGCTGGTATGTTGATGCCAACCCCTTGACTGTCAGTGCTGGAGCAGAGCCTTCCCTGGAGGAGATGGTGGTTCCCTGTGTTAGTCCAGGGAGGGCTAGCCTGCACCCCCAGGTTATAGAGGCCGCCCATGATGTGGCTTTAGTGTTAGCCTCAGAGCTCACTAGCCTGTGGGATTTATTAAGCCCTAGGAAAGGGGCCTTCCAGGAGAGGGGAGGCCAAGGCTAAATGATAAAGGGAAGGTGGTGAAGGAACAGTACGGCGATCTCTGCTTCGGTCCCAAGCTGGGCGCAGGGAGTACCAAGAGCCAGTTGCATGCAGAGGGAGGCCGGGCTGTGGCCCGTGTACATCTCTCGGCCCACTCTGTTCCTCTGCAGATGTGGCCGCCCTGCCGGAAGAGGCCAGCCTGACAGAGTCTGCCTCCAGCGCTGCTTCTGCTCCCGAGAAGACAATCTGCCTCAGCAAGCAGACCGCGAAGGGGGCACGGAAGAGCCAACAGCTCCCGGCGGGAGGCTCCCCGGTGCCCTCTGAGGAGAAGCGAAACAAAGGCAGCAAAATGAAAATCTCCGCTAAGCTGCACGGCCCAGCCCAGCCTTCCTTCCAGCCACCTGTTTTTGGTGGCGTCATCAGCCCGGAGCCCTACAGCGAGCTGCCCGGGCCGCTGGGGACCTTCAGCCCTGCAGACACCCCCTCTGGAAAGGCCAAAGGCAAAAAGGGCCGGTCGGCCGAGGAGGGGCAGGAGTTTAGCTCCACAGCCAAGGCTCAGAGGAAGCAGCCAGACAGCGAGATCCTCATCAAGCTGGACCATGAGGGCGTGATGTCTCCTAAGACCAAGAAGATGAAGGAAGCCATGAGGATGCTGGAGGACTCGGGCCTGGCGAGCCGGAGGGATGGCAAGGGCGTGCTGAGCTTGGGCTACCCCTCGGCCATGAGTGGTGATGCCAAGCAGAAGTCCTCCCGCACCAAGGTGGCAGAGGGGGAGCCTTCGGCAGGCAACTTTGGGGGCTCTGGGGAAAGCCTGGCTGCCTCGAAGGATCAGGAAGACAAAGCCTCGCCTGCCGGGGCCAGGGAGGAGTCGGAAAGCAACAGCAGCGACAGTAGCTCAGAGTCGGAGGGTGAAGAGGAAGCAGAGAAGAACGGGGGTGAGGCCCAGGACAGCAGCTCGGCCAGCTCGCGGGCATCCACGCCGCTCTCCTCCTCTAACTCCTCCTCCTCCTCCAGCAGCAGCAGCAGTAGCTCCTCCTCCTCCTCATCATCATCATCCTCCTCCTCATCCTCCGCGTCCTCCACTTCATCCTCCTCCAGCTCCAGCTCCTCCTCCTCCACCACGGATGAGGACTCCTCATGCAGCTCGGACGAGGAGGCAGCCGAGGCCCAGCCCAGCTCCTCGGTCCAGCCCGCCCTCCCTCCAAAGCCAGCCAAGCAGGCTGGGAAGTCCCGCGCCTCTTCCCACCCGCCAGGCCAGAAGCAGCCGCCACCACCTCAGCAGCAGCAGAAGCAGCAGCAAAAGCAGCAGCAGGGCGGCAACAAGAGCAGACCCAAGAAGCGCGAGGGGATCCATCTGCCCACCACCAAGGAGCTGGCCAAGCGCCAGCGCCTGCCCTCCGTGGAGAACAGGCCCAAGATCGCGGCTTTCCTCCCTGCCCGCCAGCTCTGGAAGTGGTTCGGGAAGCCCACGCAGGTAAGCATTGCCCCGGGACCCCCGTTCCTTTCCTGCCTCGCCGTAGTGTGCTGTTGTGAGCGTTGGGCTGTCAGCACTTCAGAGCAGGGCAACAAAGGCACAGCCTTGTGCTAAGCGGGGGGTGACTGCTTCAGCTGTAATGCCCCCTGGGGCGAGCAGACCTCAGGGTACTGACATCCCTGGTATTCCTCCACTCCCTTGTCCCCAAAGGGATACGGGCACGACAGCCGTCGCTGTCATTCTCCTGATCAGGGGGAGTGCGATGGGCAAGGCCGGTTGGCCTCCAGCGATCCTCCCCCTGGAGAGGTGCCTTCTGGCTGCACTGCCCTAGAGGCTGGGGTGGCAGCGATCCTTAGGGGGTGCAGGTGGGGAGAGCAAGTAACCTGAACGTGCCGAGGGGATGTGCAAGGCTGATCTGGGTGTGTTGCTGGGCCGGTTTGGCAGAGACGAGGAATGAAGGGGAAGGCCAGGAAGCTGTTCTACAAGGCCATCGTCCGCGGCAAGGAGATCATCCGTATTGGAGACTGCGCGGTTTTCCTGTCGGCCGGCCGGCCCAACCTGCCCTACATTGGCCGGATCCAGAGCATGTGGGAGTCGTGGGGTAACAACATGGTCGTCCGGGTCAAATGGTTTTACCACCCAGAGGAGACCAACCCTGGGAAGAAGCTCAACGAAGGCAAGGTGCGTGTGCTGAGCTGGACAGGCTCCTTTCTCTCTTGCTGCAAGAGCAGCTTTTCCATTCATGTCAAAATACCAGCAAGTAAATTACTGTCTGCTTTTGGCCAGGACCCTGGCAAAGCGGGGTGTGGAGATGATGTGTTGTCCAGGCTGCTGGGGAGCAGGCATGCCCAGTTGCTCCATAAAGGCACTTGAGAGGGAGGGAGGGCATGTTATACTGCTTGGTAACAAAACCAAGCTGCCTGGGCCAAACTGGGTTGAGTCAGGGGTGCATACAACCAGGCAAGTAATTCCCACTGTCTTGTGTGTGAAGAGCAAGGTCAGGTCCCTGGTGGGTATCAAGGCCATCGGCCTGGCTTTCAGGGGTCCTGAGGGCCTGCAGCTCCCATTGACATCAAGGGGAGTTAGAGCTGCTCAGCCCCCCTGAAGATCAGGGCCTGTCTGTTCACCTCGGTGGCTCCAAATGGAAATGCTGGCTCGGGATACATGGTTTTTCGTGGTGATGGTGTGGAGCTGTCCTGAGTTATTCCTTTTCCCTTCTGTCCCTCCCTTTCTTCCCTGGCCAATGCATCCGACACAGCGCTGGGATCAGAAATCTGGCAGGAGCCTCTCCACGGCTTTGCAGGCATCCAACCAGAGGAAGGACTTCATGGAGGTAGGTGCGAGGTGCTTCTTCCTCCCAGGAGAAGGTTTGCAGGGGAGCCATTGACTTCTCTGCTCTTGGAAGCAGAGTAACAAAGACCGGGGAAGTAAAAGCACTCTGACCTTTCCTTGGCCACTTCTCTCCAGCAGTGGGCTCCAGCTACAAAGCCCCTGCACACCTAGGTTTTGGTGTGGCACAGGGTGAGGGAGCTGCACAGTTTGGTTTGTGTCCAAATGCCCCTGCAGTTCAGGGATGCCTGGAGCCAGCACAGTCCATCAGGCCTGTCTTTGCTTCCCTTCATTGCAGTGATGGCCCCAGCCAGATTTAGATGCTTGCAGAGAGGCTGAGACTTGGGAATTGGGCAGTGGGTTTGGTGGACAATGGGTGGAGCATCTGTGCAGGGGCTGCCCTCAACTGCAACCCCCCCAGTCCCCTTCCATATCCACTCATCCCCAGTATGTCGCCTGCTGGTCCCTCTCTGGCCCAGGGCTCTTGATCTGTGGTAAAGAAAACGTGTTAGGAAGTGTCCACTGATGACTGCTTTGCTGTCTGTCTCCCTTGCTCTCATCCAGCGAGCGCTGTACCAGTCCTCTCACGTGGATGAGAACGACGTCCAGACCATTTCTCACAAGTGTCTGGTGGTCGGACTGGACCAGTACGAGCAGATGCTAAAGACTAAGAAGTACCAAGACAGCGAGGATCTCTACTACCTAGCAGGGACGTATGAGCCCACCACAGGCATGATCTTCAACACAGACGGGGTCCCGGTCATCTGCTGACGGCCTAGGAAGAGAGGAGCGCCAGAGCCTGTGCCATCCAACTAGGGAGTCCCGGTGCCCCTTGAGGAGAGGGGCTGGGTGACCCTGGTGATGTGCCTGTTCAGACGACATGATTGTTTCCTTTAATGCTCACAACTTGTGCGTCACGCTATGGATGGGGCTTCACAGGGAGGAGAGAGTGCGAGTGAGCGGCATGAGCAGGGCGTGGGGGCAGCGAACGTAGGACTTTGGGAAGGTGCCTTCAGGACAGCAGGAGAGATCAGATGCTGCTGCTCTTCTGGGAGAACGGGGTGGCTTTAACTAAGGAAACCACTAGCTTCTTCCCTCCACCTCCACACCCTGGAGGGCTGACGGCGTCGTCATCATTTCACTGGCAGGATGACATCCCAAAAGGACGGCTTGGGGGCTTGCCTCCTTCAACGGGCCACCTTGCCTAGGAGGAGCTCTGCTAACAACCCCCCACCATGACATCTCCCTTCTTGCCGACTGCATGCAGCCTTGGGTTGAGGAAGAGGTGGAAGAGAAGGGCGAAGGGGCTCTGAGCACCTCAGCTCAAATGGGCAGGGGCACCTTTGATTGGTTTCCCTTCTTTTAAGGCCACTGGCCGCTGGCTGTGGAGGGCGACGGGGAGCAGGCAGTCACGTAGGGATGGAAGCAGGAGGCAGAGCTGCAGGCAGACATCTCTCCAGGGGGAGGAGGAGCCGGGGGGAAGAGGAGACGATTTCCAAAGCCGCATCATGGCGACCTTAGTGCACGCTGCACAGCTTGGCTGGAGTCAGTGATCCACGGAGAGTCTTCAAGGCGGGGGTAGGGTGGGGAATGGGATGGGCTCCAGTCTGAGGGGTGGAGAACAGCAGTGGAGATCTCCTTTTTGGAGATGCAGGAGAGGGAGGTTGAGCAGAGCAGTGAAGTTGGATGAGAGGGATAGAGGTCACCGCCCAGTGCTACTGCCGGCCCGGACAGGGCTGCTTGGATCTCCCACAGAACGGAGCACCCAAGTGTCGTCCCCCACCCCACCACCTACCAAGCAAGGAAGATCTCGCTCTCCGGTTCCCTGTGCAGGAGAGAGCAGCACCTACCTCGCCCAGCAACCTTGATGCAGGGGATGCAGTCTCTGTCCCTCCAGGGCCGAACAACCAGGTCACCGGAGAGCTTCAGGGACTGGAGCAAAGAATCGGCGCAGGTGGGGCCGCGCGGACGACCTCCTCGGAGGTCGCTGAGATCAGATGCAACGTCACCCTTTTCCAAGAACCCGGCTCTCTATCTCGTTGGCCGTCCCCAGCTTTGCCACCTGCCTTCGAGGCTGCTTCGGGGGAAGCTGGTTTTGGATTCTGGAGCACAGAGGGCCCTTGCTCCCAGATGGAGCGGGACGACACTATGGCGCTGCACCCTTGCACTTAACTGAGAACAAACACACGAGACGCACTGATCTTGGCAACGAACCGGATTCGTATGCGCTACATAGGTGTACGCACGCTAGTGGGACTGTTCCAGTCCAGGCTGGAGCAAGGCAGTGCTACTCAAGAGCTCCAGTGGGGAGGTACTTATGAGGACAGATTTTTCACTATCTGCCATGAGTACAAGAGACTTGCAACCTAGGGAAAGGGGAGAGAATCAAACCATAAAGTAACCCCTTCTACACAACAAGAACCACAACGGTGCTGGCTTCCAGCCACCTCTGCCCCAGACCACGGGCTCACCAAGACTTGGTGGATATTAATGTTTCTAAACTGTACAGTTTTAATGTACCAAAAGACTCTTTAGCCCGCCTGTATTATAAGTCTTTAAATGGATTCAACTTTTTAATTATAAATATAAATATAAATATATATATATAAATATAAACTTTTTAAAACTGTGAAAAAAAATGATGAAATTATAAAAAAGAAAGGAAAAAAAAGAAAGAAAGAAAAAAAAAAAAAAAGAAACCACCCCCCCGACACAGTCTGACGTTTAGAATATTATTTTTTATTTCCTGTTGGATTGTGATTGTAAATGAACCGGGAACAGATACACGCACCCACCCCCGTCCCCCTACACGCCAGTTGTACTGTACTTCGAGACGCAAACGGTGTGAGCAGATTTTAAAGAGAGAGAGAGAGATTGAGAGAGATTTTATGCTAATGTTAAATAGAAAGCACTTACTGCCCGATGCCTTCTATGGAACACAAGGATATTTCAGACAATCGAAAGGAAAGGAGAGCCAGGTTTTTTTTGTCTCTTATTTTTTGTTCGTTTGTTTCTGTTCTGTTTGTTTTTTGGTTTTTTTTTTGGCATTTCTGTTTGTTGGAGAATCCGTGTGATCTTTTTTCATAAAAAAAAAATCAATTGGAAAAAAAACCCAAAAGCCCCGGAACATGTTTGTTTGCCCTGGCGGGCGGGCTCTGGGCATGGCGTGGTTCGCCGGTCGCTTATGGGGTGGGGAGAAGGGCCCGCGGGTGGGTCGCTGGGCTGGGGAAGCTGTCCCGAAGCATGCGGGGAAATACAACTGCCCTGATGGCTTGCTTTGAACCTGTGTGCTGCCTGCTCCGTCCGCCTTTGCCTAGGGGAACGCTTCAAACCGGTTTCGCTCTTCCCTCCCCATTCAGTCAAATTGCCTCCATGCGTGCCTACATCCCCGGGGCCCGAGGGGAACCAAGTGTGTGCTTAACTCTGGGTGCAGCTTCCACCCCCTGCTCCCTTCTGCAGCATCGCTGTCCGCGGCCCAGCCGCACCCGCGAGAAGCCTGGGCAACAAGCAGGAAAAGCCTGGCTCAGCAAAGGGTCTCCATCCTTTCTGCTGACAACGGCGACTCCAATACACGCCGGGCCCCGGATCTGCTGAGCAAGGAGGCGTCACTTGTAGAGTCGCTTTTCCGTGGCTGTCAACAGGCGCCATGGGACCTATGGGTCCTGGCTGGCTGGAGGCAGGAGGGCGAGGGACAAGCGCAGGGCCTTGTACAGCTGGGGTTTGCTCGTGCTGCGCTGTCTTTGTGCCTGGCACTGGTCCCTGCCTCTGCGCCCACTCGCATGCTGGTCCCTTCACCTGGCGCTTGCCTGCCCCAAAGGCTGCCCTCGCTCCCTGGGGCGAAACCTGGTGCCGCTATTGCCCCTTTTGGCTCCTCAGGCTCTGCCTTTGGCACTCGCTTGCCACGGGGAGCTCTGTGGGAGTGGGGGAGGCAGCTGGAAGGTGCCTCTCTGTCTGCAAGGGCCAATGTCTCTGGCCTTTTGTCTTTGGCATCAGGGCCCCACATCAAGCAATGTCTTGTGGAAACCTGTGGCAAGAGTTTTGCTAAGGAGTCCTGCCTGGATCCCAGCCGTGACCCGCTTCAGGAGCAGCCCGGTAGCAACCTTTCCCTGGCATGATGGTATAGAGCAGGGGTCGGCAATGTTTTTGGACAGTGCGCCGAATACACCCGCAAACTCAGCTTGTAAGATGTTGGCGTGCCGGGGCGGATGGCGGGGGAGCTGCAAGGGGCCCGATCCTTGTGGCAATGCAGCCCCGGCCCTTTCCCTGCTGTCCGCCCCGAGGTGTGCGTGCCAAGAAAAATGCCTTCATGTGCCGCACTCTGGCACGCATGGCGGGGGTTGCTTACCCCTGCTATAAAAAGCTCGCTCAGCACCGAGATATGAGGGAGGCGCGTTGTCCCTGCACAGCTCCAGAGCAGGTCGCAGCGGCCTCAGAGCCTGGGGACCGGGGAAGGCTGACCTCCGTGGTCGCCTCCATGGGTCACGGAGCCATGTGCCCCCTTGTTCATGCTCCTGCGGCTGGCTACGAGCTTTCCTCTCCTGGCAGAGGGGCCACGGCAAGGAGTCCGTGGCCTGGGAAGCTTTACCCACGGCTCACCTGCCCTGACAGCTCCCTTGCAGGCCAGCAAAGGCGGGGTGGAGCCAACAAGCGCTGCCTGCCCGCGGTCAGCCGTGGGGCGCAGAGGCCATTAGGTGCTGCCAAGCTCCCGAGGCGCAGGAGAGGCAAGAGTGGCACACGCCAAGGGGCAGAGAGGGCATGGTCGTGGGCCTGTATTGGGAGAGGGTGGGTGGGCAACAGCGGGCTGCTCCTCCAGGGCAGAAGCAAAGGCCGAGGCCATGGGTGCAGTGCCTTTTAGCAGAACCGGAGCAAAGCCGGAACCGCAGCACAACAGCGGCAGGCGAGGCCTGGGGGGACCCCCTTGAGCTGCATGCTCTGGCCTCGCTTAGCCCAGTCAGCAGCCCGCAGCTCTCATGCCCCGCGGCTGCAAACACAAGTCCCTGGGATGGCGACTTGCTGCAACGCGGCCTTGCTCACTGCGCTGCCTTATTGCAGCAGGGCAGCCTGCACCGCCACCAAGCACAGGGTTGCCCTTTGCTGCACCCTTCCACCTGCTGCCAGGCCCTGCTGGCTGACGCGCTCGCGGCTGCTGCTCCAAGCCCCATTTCTGCACAGGGTTCGGAGCCAACCTGTGGTTGGGCGGCCACCGTTAGGGGCTGTACATCCTGCCCAGGTTATCAGCTGCAGGGCAGCGCGCCAGTGCCAGCGCGGTTCCCTTCTGGGGAGGGCTGGGCAAGGGGTTTGTTAGGAAGAGCAGTGGTGGCGGTGAGGGGCCGGGGGCCTTTCTGTCCCTGCCGCTGCTGCAAAGCTCTCGGGGCCCGGGGAGCGACAGCTGGGCTGTCCTGCAGCAGCTGGCACTTGGCTGGGTTTGACATGTCTCCCCGTGGCCCCCACAGGTTGTGGCATGGGGTTAGCAGGTGCACAGCAACCCCGGCTCTGCCGCGCGTCCTTCACTTGCAAAAAACCAGGCATGTTGGGGGTGATATGCTTTATTGGCCCAATGGCTTGGGTGGGATGGACTCAGACAAGCTTTCCCATGCGCTGCATTCATCTTTGGGCCCTTTAACTGCTTCTCCTGCTCCCCAGTTGGGTCTTCAGCTTCGCCCTCCCACAAGCGAGCGGGGTCTCCCAGGTCACAGCTGCACTTGAGGAGGATCAGCCCTGTGAACCTGGTCGTAGCCAAGCCTTGGCCTTAGAGCGGTGTCCCCTGCAGCCAGAGATGTCCAGGGAGATGTGCGTCCCGCGGACTCCCAGCTCCCTTGCAGTGTCCGGAGGCAGCTGTCCCAACCAGCACAGCATGGCCCGGGCCCTGTTGCAGCCCAGCTAATAAGTGGGCTGCACCATCCAGCTGGAAGCCTCAAGCCTCGCTGTGACAGGGCAGCCCTCCTCCCGTGGTGTTAAGGGTGACCCCCTGCTTTGCTGCCAGAGCCTGAGACCCGGGGAGTATAAGGGGACTTGTCTGGTGGAGCAGGGAGGGATCCCACAGCCACTTACCTGCCCTGCTAGACTAGACTAGACTCCCCCCAGCAGCACCCTCTGGGGATGGACGGCCTCTCAAAACGGCCTCGATTCAGTCCCTGTGCATGGCACCTGGCTCACCCCTTCCTTACTGCTTCTGGCAGGCAGTGCAGGCGAGGAGGGGGATGATGGATGCGCTTGTCTTCCCTTGCTAGTCCTTGCAAAGCCACATCCTTTTGGCAGCGTCTCTTTCCAAGGGCACAATTTCCAGTACCCGTTTGCCACTAACTTATACGCAGAGTATTCAATTGCCTCTGAACTGCGCAGACTTGCTCCGCAGCGCTCAGGAAGTCAAGCAAGCCTTGACTTGAAGAGGGATGTCCTGCTGTGTTTGCCCTGCCTGAAAAGGGACTTCATCTCCCCCCACAAGGCAGACGTGAGCTTCCTGGACTTGCAAGGGGCTGTTGGAGCAGGGTCAGCTGCAGCGGGCACCCAGAACCAAGCTCCCTCGGTGCCCGGGCCAGCGTGTCTGGAGCCGAGGTTGGGTCTGGGAATAGCTCTGAAGACAAGCTCGGTCCAAAACAAACTTCCTCCAAGCACTGAGCAGGTCTTCAGACAGCAGTGTTCCCAAGGCACGGCCAACAGAGGTCCAGGCTCCCTCAATAGGGCTCTCTCTTGCTGGCCCTTTTCTATCAGCATCTCCAGGATTGCTTTATCTCAAACACAGCTGCATCCTGCCTGGTTGTTTGAAGTGCCTGGCAAGTTTGTTAGTGATCCTGGCTCTGGTCCTGAGCCGCAGGGGGCCCAGTCACCAGCCGGCTGGCGGCGGGCACTGCTGTAGGATCCGGGGAGAAAGAGTTTCATGCCCATTAGACAAGGCAGATGGGAGGATGCCTGCTATTCTGGAGGGGGGAGCTCCATGGTGTGAGCACAGAGAGCTGGTAGAGGAGAGCACACAGGCTGCCCTGTATGGAGAAATGCTCCTGCAAATGAGGGATGAATGAGATGGCTCTGAAGATAAAGGCAATTGTCTATGCTGGCATTTAGGATTGCCCTCAACCAGCCAGGACCACATGAGCCACCTCTTCCCCACCTCTGTTGCCTGCTTCCCGGTCCTTGAGCACAGCTTTTCTGGGAATCTGGCTACCCGCGACTTCTCCCTCTTCGTGTGCTTGGTTTTCATCCCGACCCAGCAGCAGGAAGAGGCAGCAGGGCACCGAAGGGCTGGGAGTCGAGGGCAGGGAACCGTGGGATGGCTGTAGGAGGCCCTCCTATGGCAGTGATTTTCAACCAGGGTGCTGCAGCACCCCGGGGTGCCTTGAGATCCTTTCAAGGGTGCAAACGGAGGCTCTGCTTTGATCATCATGTGGCCATGCCAATAAAGCTCAAGCACTGCAGAGTTTGGAGACCCCCCCACCATGGAGCAACACAAGAATGGGGGGGGGTGCTCTCGTCAGCAACCCCTGTCAATCTCACAAGCAAGGCCAAGGAGGGAAGGAGTTAGAAGCCACCACTTGCCCATCACCTACAGCTAGTGCCCCAGGGCAGGGACAAGTCTCATGGCTGGACATGGCATGGCTGCAGATTTGCAGCTAGGCCAGGCTAAAGGGCCCCTTCGGTTTCCTGGGCTGCCCTTCCAGCATCATTTACCAGCCCTAAATGAATTTAGGTGCATCCTAAATTGTGTTCAGTGTTTATACTGAAAAAACTTGCATCACACTTACAGGCTCGGCAGCGCTACACTCACTAGCACCACGACCAAAAGAGACTTGGGGGGTCATGATTGCCCACAAAGTGAACAGGAGCCACCAATGCGATACCGCAGCTGCAAAGCAAACACCACCCGGGTTTGCATCTACCGATGCATCTCAAGCAAGAGTGAACAGGAGCCACCAATGCGATACCGCAGCTGCAAAGCGAACACCACCCGGGTTTGCATCTACCGATGCATCTCAAGCAAGACCCAGGAAGTCATCCTCCTGCTTTACTTGGCCCTGGTGAGGCCGTAGCTGGAGTACTGCATCCAGTGCTGGGCTCTGCACTTTAGAAAGGATGTGGAGAAGCTTGAGAGAGTCCGGAGGAGCCACGCACATGATCAGAGCACATGAGAACAGACCTTATGGGAAGAGGCTGAGCCATGGGACTCTTCAGCCTGGAGAAGCAAAGGCTCAGGAGGGATTTGGTGGCTGCCTATAAGTACATCAGGGGTGGGCATCAGGAGCTGGGAGAACGTCCGCTCACCAGAGCGCCCCAAGGAAGACAAGGTCTAACTGTTACAAACTCTAGGAAGACCGTTTCAGGCTGGACATAAGAAAAAAACTTCTTTACTGTCCAAGTCCCGAGCGTCTGGAACAGACTCCGCCCCCGAAGTGCAGGCACCTACTCTGGGCATTTTCAAGAAACATTTGGATGCCTAATTTGCTGGGATCATTTGACCCCAGCTGACTTCCTGCCCCTTGGGGCAGGGGGCTGGACTCGATGATCTTGCGAGGTCCCTTCCAGCCCTAACATCTATGAAATCTGAGCGCAATGGCTGTGGCTTTTTGCAGGCAACCAGGCCATTAAAGATAAACACTAACCCCTGGAAAACTACGTTCAAAAAGGTTTTGCTTTCCCCCAATGGGAGAAAAATGAGTCTATTGATTCTGCCATAAACAGCTTCTGCAGCCACTCCTGTATTTTTTTTAAAAAGGAACATGACAGCCTATAAAACATATTTAAAGTGTTATAAAATTAGCTACACTCCCATTTGAAGTAGAGGGGGGTGGGAGGTGATGGATCTCATCATTGTGCTGTACGATACGTTCTGCAGAGCATCAATTGGCCAATTAACGTAGCTTGGCTTTCTCTGTCGTTCTGCCTGTGCTAGGCTGGTCTGCACCATCTAGCTCTATCAAGCAGATGAAAGGACACAATATTTGCCACCCTGCAATTCAGAGCAGGAGGAAGGAGATGGGCAGAGCCGTGGGACCATCAAGAGTTCAGCGAGAATGGACCGGCCTCCCCAGTCAAGGAAACAGGTTCGGAATAACATGGTTTAAAAGCATGGGGGTAAACCAGCACTAGGGATCCTTCAAGATCTTCTTCTCAGCCCTTTGGGTTCATGTGTTCAAGCTCTCCCATGTGGGTGCCTGGAAACGCTCAGTGTTTTTAATTAAAAGGAAAACACTGAGTATTGTCAGATTTGCCCTGCAGCTCCTGGAAGGGGGATTTAAAGAAGAAAAGAAACCTACAGATGTAGACATGTTTCAGTTCTTCTTTGCAACTCCCCTGCCCGCTCCTTTCCTCTCCGCCCCCAAACCCACAACACACGTATTGCGGGTTCACACTGGCAACACGTTGTGTTAGCTCAGGGAGCTGTGCCAACAGGTACACGGCCAGGCAGTGCTGTCCCATGCCCCCTAACCAGACGCGGTACACACTACAAAGGTAGTGGCTGTGCCGACCCCGGGCTGCGCACCGAGGTGATGGGGTGGTGGTACACAGGGATGTTTTCAGAGGGTGCGTTTCCCCTCTGGTGCCTATAGGTTTGGGCTGAGGACCAGGACAAATGTCTGAGGTTGTCTTGGATGGATGAGCAGGGCTGATCTGCTGCATTCATCAAAACCACGTTCCTCTTCCTTTCCGGGCTGGGGTGGGGGGGACACAGAACCCCAAAACTACATCCAGGGAAGGTCTTTGCCGCTGTTCCCTCCAGGGATGGAGCAGAGGGCTGGCTTTCCTCCCCTCCTCAAGGGCAGGTGTACACATTGGCCAGACTCCTGGGTGCAAGGGTTCTCCAGGATTTACAGACCTGCCCTCAGTTGGCCGGTTGACCCATGTGCACGTTCTCCAGGTACCACCAGTGCAAAGCCCACCCAAGCCCAAGCGGGCCACCATGAGTGAAAGTAACCCGAAGGTGGACATGCCACTGTCTAGGGCCAACCTTATCCCTGGTTTAACACCACAGCGTTGAGTGGGGTTACACCAGGCACGTGCTAGCCCACTCCCCTCTAGTGCCCACCTGCCAGCTCTGTGAAGTTCTCACCTGCTATCCCATGCCCCCCGAGACCAAGGCAGGGTGCCGCCACTGGAGATGGAGCTAGGTCTAGACAGAGCTTGCTTCAGCACAGCCAGGGGCAGGCCCTAAATGTTGGGATCTGCGTGGCCCCCCACACCCTTCTGCACTGCTTTGGAGGCCAACTTCACTCCCAGCTTGAGGGGCTGCTTTCCAGGTTTGGTGTTTTCCCTTCCCTTCCTTTAACCTGGTGCAGATGCACATTGGGTTCTGCTCAAGAGGAGCCCATCACCATCTCAGACACCTGCAGGTCACTCCATCTTAGGGCATTAAGTGTTTCAGGGATCCCATTTCGAATGGGAACTGACTGATTAGACACAGGGCAGTTCATTCCCATTCCTCTCTCCTTCCCAGGCCAAGGATCTGCTGGTCCCTTCGCTCTCACGCCCATAAACCCGACCCACCAGTCACAGAGCTCGTGCGGCCCCCGCCACGTCGCCCGCTCAGTACCCTGCCGTGAAAGAGCTGTTGTAGGTTTGGGTGTGGAAGCAGGAACTGCGAGACGTGCTGGTGAGGGTATAGGCAAAGTAGGCAACGGCAGAGCCCAGAGTCAAGCCAGTCATGTAGGACACTGTCATGGTGTTGCCTGGGGGAGAAATCAGGATGTTAATGCTGTGCTCTGATTGCCCCGTGATCACCTTGCTACCAGCCCTGGGGTGCGGGGCAGAGATTCCCACCAGCTCTTGCTGCGATCCCTAACTCGCTCTTCAGAGCGTCAGATCCATGACCCTGGGCCAGGGCAGGTGCCAGTGCTGCCAGGCTGAGGTATACCTCGGGGGGCACCAATCACCCATTTGCACCCAGGAACAGGAAGGCGCAGGGCTCTGGGCCCACGGTGGGTTTGCTGGGATGGGGAGCAGGCCCCGAGACTGCCCTCCGGCTGTCCCCTGTAGGCTAAGGCAAGGCAGGACAAGCCCTGTGCAGACCTCCCATCCCTCAGCCAGGCCAAAGACCAAGCAGGGAGAGTGCCCCAGCACTGATGCTCGTGGAGCCAGGATTTCCCCCGGTGACCCAGTTTGATGCATGTGGCATTTCCCCCAGTTCCTGCTGTAGCTGAACGTCCCCGCTTCCCACCCTGCAGCTGTGCGTTTGGGAAACATCTGGGCCAAGCTGCTGCCTCCGGTGGCAGAGAGCTGTAGGCTTGTTTCTGGGGCAAAATACAGAGATCTGTGGCATGGGAGGACTTTCTGACCTGCTTACCCTGGCAGGAGGATGACCTGGGGGCAATCGGGTTACAGGGGGTGAAGCAGAGACAGAACATGGTGCCCAATACCGCTGGCAGCCACATGTGAGCCAGGCACGGACACACGTTGGTGCATGGCCACGACAAACCCCAGCTAGAAGCTCAGTGGGCAGGGGGGGTCCTAACGTGGAGCAGTGGTAGGGGTACAGCCTGGTGTCCCTCTAACCGTGGCAGCCACAAAGGGAACACTAGGTGGGACGACCGCAGCCCTGGCCTTGCCCGCCGGCTCTAGACACGTCCGCATGTGGTTCCCCTACCTGCCAGTTCTCGCTGTTCGGGGCCCACTTTGCCAGCAGCAAGGATCATGGGGACGCTGCCGAAGTACCCGTTGGTGATGCCCATGAGGAGGGAGAAGATGCAGGGCCACGCAGGGTGCCCAAAAGCCGGTTTCCCGTTAGGGTACACACACATGATGAAGAGAGGGATGAAAATCACTCTGAGGCAGGAGTAGATGAGGAGGTGGGTCCCTCTCCAGTCATAGGGCAGGGCAGCCAGGATCTGAAACAAGGAGGGGACATCACGCTGGAAGGCGAAGCAACTTGTGGAGCAAAATCCAGAGCGATAAGGGGCCAGGCCGTTGAGAAGGCCCAGTGAGACTGAGCGGTAGCAAAACCAGATTCCAGAACAGGAAAGCCACCGGAAACAAGGTTGCCACCACGAGACCTCAAGCAAACCAGACCTAGACAGTTCTCATCAGCAACCCAGCGCCATTCAGACCAGAACCGAGGTCCGCGGATGCACCGTGCCTGTAATATTGTGGCAGGGGAACAGACCAGCCTGTACGAACCCACTGGTTTTCTAATGGCCCAGGTGGGAGGAATGGATGGGAGGGGGCTGGAGCTCTCCCTGGCCATGGACTGAATCTTCTCTGTGGCGGGCAGAAGGGCCCTGAGCCCAGCCCTGGTCCTTAATAACCCGACGCCCCTGGTACGGCACCCCTCGGCCAGGAAGCCCAAGCACCCACTCCAGTCGAGGCTACCCCTACCTTGCCTACGAAGTCGGAGAGGTTGAAGATAGCCATGATTAAGATGGGGAGCCACTCCCCGAGAGTGCAGTTGCGGATCTCCGACTCCAGCCCAGGAAAGAGGCACAGCGTGATGAAGTAGGTCATGGCTATGGAGAGCATGTAGGCCCAGATCACCCTGAACACGACGTAGCGGTGGAGCATCATGTCTGGAGGAGGACACCAAAGCCGCCTGTCAGGTCTGTTATGAAACCTAGGTGCTTAGGAAAGGGAAGGAGCATGCTTCACAGGCTGAGCCGGTGACGGCTGCCCTGAGCTCCCGCAGGTCAGGGCTGCGACAATCCAGCTCGGGTGCAGCAACTCCACGGAGCCGGCTTCCATGACGGGGATGCCCAGCCTGTCTCGGTCCGAGCGTGCACCCTCACGAAGCAATTCTGCTTTCCTTTGTACGGTTGTCCTCGAGACCACCAGAAAGCAGGGAAGGGGGACAGGGTCTTACCTGAACCTGCTCTCTGTGCTCAAGTGCAGATGCTACTGTGGGGCTGCTGCCACTAGGGATGGTGCCATCCCTGGTGCCCCTTTCACTGCCTGCCCTGCCCAGATAAGATACTGTGATGGCAAAGACTCCCAGGGGCACCAACCCACTCCCCTCCCTGTCCCCTAGATACTCTATCAGGTAAGGGGGCTCTGACGGCCAGCAGTGCCGGGCTATTCCTATCACAGCAAAGATTTTCGGGGTGGAGGGGGGCAGATTCTGGCACCCCCTCTAAGATGGCACCCAAGGCTGTGTCCTGCTTGCCTCCTGCCCCAAGTTACACCACTGCATACAGGCACTGCCCCACCCTTGCTGTGAGATGGCACAGTGGGATGTCATGTCCTTCCCCCACCTTGGGCTACATGTTCCTTTCCCTCCTGTTGTACCACATGAGGAGCATTGTGTGGCTCCTATGTCCCACCCCAGAGGCAGCTGCATGTCTGCGTCTAGTGTGGGGATGAAAGGGCTACCATCCTAGCATGGACATACAGGTCATGGGGGCACACAGAAGTGTCCTACCTCTGAAGCTGGGCCAGGTCCTTTTGATTTTTGGTCGTGGGACATCAAACCTCATGTAGGTCCCACTGCCGGCCAGCTCGGTTTCGTGCCCCAGGCTGCCTGTCGGGGAGCCGGCCAGCCCACGAGGCCGGTTCTCCTGGGGAAAGCAATGGAGAGGAGCGGGGGGCTCTGAGGGGTTTGCCAAAGGCGACTTCAAGGGTGGGGAGTCCTGGGGAACTGCTCCACTTCTCCCTCAGGCCACAGAAGCAAATCAGGGGTGGCAAAGAGAGGAAGCAGACAAGAAGCCGGACTAGCTACACGCGTGGTAGGACACCCTTAATGCACAGACCTACGTACTGCACCGTGGCTGCTCTCTGCACCCAGGCACCGGCAGAGGGCACCACACACCTCCTCGAAGAGGGATTCTCCCCCATTTTCCCCTGCAATGTGTGGCAGGTCTTGCAGACCATCTCCCCTCCCAGTAATGTCTGCGCAGCCCCGCAGCCATGAGACGGCATCCTCAATCGCATAGCACATCCCCTAGGCCCATTGTCGACTGTTGTATGTCGCTGTGGCCCCCTCAGCATTTCCATGCATAGGACGGTAAAGTCAGGAGGATCTCTAGGGTGCTGGTAATGGTCTTCCACGTAATGCCCCAGCCCTGGCCATTGGGCAGACCACCATAAAGCGCCGCTCCAGCCGGCGTCTAGAAGCTGCAGCCTGGAAGCTGTTGCATCTGCAGGAGCCTGGCCACGTTACTAGTGAGGGGCTTCCCAGACCCTCAAAAGTCACTCCCACTCCAGTCCTCCACGGGGAGCCCACCCAATCCCAGAATGCCCGGGCCACTTCAGAGGGGACTTTTCATTTCTCCCAGCTTGTCTCACTTCCTCCAGCTGCAGAAACCCCCAGGGATCAAAATGCCCCGGGCCCCCGCCCACGTCCCAGAGGCAGGGCAACTCACAAATCGGACGTCCTCCGTGGTGACATCGTGGTGCACCCTGTATCCAGTCCCCCGGTCCGGCACTCCTTTGCCGCCGGGGCCCCGCTCTCGGGAGCAGGCTGTGTAGTACCTGACAAAGCGCGTGCGCTTCACCAGCAAGTGGAGGATGAAGCACATGAGCTCCATGCCGATGGAGATGAAGAAGAAGATGATGGTGTTCTCCTTCTCATCCGACAGCAGGAGCTTGGTGAAGATGCGGCTCAGGGAGATGATGACCCCAGCGGTGCCTGAACAGAAAAGAGCAAATTCAGCGACGGCACTTTTGGGGTCTCATTCATTCAACACCTTGCCTTTGGGGGCTCAAGCAACAGAAACAATCCTGTTGGCAGGTAGCACATTAAAGCTGGCACTCACGCGGGCTCCTGTTTGGATGGGTGCCCATGCCCACTCACTTGCCAGCAGGCCCCTGGGCTGGCGTGCACCAGGGGATGAGGACGGATCAGCTGTGACCCAAGACCTGTGTGGCAGGAGCCAACTTCCAACAGGAAATCTCACTCCCCAGCAGCAGATGAGCTGCTCCATGGGAGAGGGAGGCGAGACCCATTCCCCCCTCGCCTTGTTCTCTTGGAAGTTACTGGAGAAGAGCCAGGCCACCGTACCTGCATGTCAGGAGGTGTCACACACCCATGTGACCATCCCTTGCTCACACCAGCACCCTGGCCAATGCTTTATTACACACTCCCAGGCTGCAAACAGGCCTGGCAATGGGAAGCTGGCCGGGGCACTGGGCGCTGCTCCCTGTAGCAGCTCCCCAGAGGGGTGGTGGGGAGGCCATTCTTTCTTGCCCACGTGCCCGCTGCAATCATGTCATTCTCTCTGCCTGGCAGGGGCCCAGCTAGCCACCAGCTGGCCCTCGACAGAGGCTGCACCAGCCAAGGGCCAAGCAGTGTGCCAGCTGGGGTGCTAGGCAGTTTTAACAGCAGCAGCTCACCAGCTGTCACCACTTAATGCATCTGCCAGTGGTAGTAGGAAGCATGCCCGCTGTTTGCCAGCAACTGTCCCAACCAAGGGGCCTGGGCCCAGCAGGATGAAAAGCCATTATCCCGGCCAATGACTGTTGGCTCTACCAGCAAGAGATGAATGCACGTGATCCTGTGGTTCCCATGGAGGGAGCAGCCTGCCAGGCTGGGACAGCCCCAGGACTGGGGCTTTAGTGCCTGGGACAATGTTCCTTTGACAGCCCCATCTCGCAGCAGCATCTTTCCTAAGGCTTTGACTGATGAAGGGACGTTTGCAACTGGCTTCTGGGTCAAGCTATGGGTCCTTATGACACATGAGCATACACAGGGAACAGGCTGGCTAAAGAAAGCGCTAACCAGCGGCTGGCTCACGAGCATTACCCTAGCCCACCAAGCCCGCAGGCCGTGAGAATCTAGGTTAGCAGGATACTCACTCTCACCAGTCATCACCCCCTGAGTGTAGCGCTTGGGCAACATCCCGGTGTAGCCATAGAAACTGGATTGCTGCACTTCAAGGGAGAGGCACATGGAAGAGAGAAAGGAGAGGAGTCGTTATTCCCCACCCACAGTTTAGCTGGGATGCATCCCAGATACCCTGCTACGAGTTCTGCCTCGGGCGACTGTCAGTGCCATGCCGCAAACCATTCAGCCCGGTGCTGAGTTTCCCATTCGGAAAAGCAGTCGGGCTGCTCCGGGAGCACAGAGAAAGCAGAGGCTGGACTCCAAGCCCACGGAGGGATGCCAGCAGGTGCAAGCGCTTTCTGGACCGGAGCTGTAAGATGGGGTAGAAAGCTGCCAGCCTGCCTCCTGGAAGCACCCAGCCCTTCCAAGACCACGTCACAGGAAGCAGCCTTCCCAGGTACTGAAAGCCAAGACTACCAGGGTGTTGGGGCGGGCGTTGTAAATGGGATGACCATGCAAAACACAAGGCCTGAGCCCATCTGCCTACCGACGTGAAGAGAGGAGCAAGCACTTTGCACGCTGGAGTGTTGAAACAGCATCATAAAGAAATCATAAAAAGGGCCGTAAACACACCTGGGGTCGTTAGTCCTAATTAGCTGCCAACGGCCAGGCTTTTACAGCATGAAATATCATGGGAGAACAGAAAGCACCCAGGTGGGGACGGCCTCGAGGCTGACACATCCCGCTGCCCAGCAGCTGGAACAGCCCTTGGAACGGCCCAACCGGGTCGTGGGGGAAAAGATTTTGGCTAACGCCACGGCCGCAGGCACGGTGATGAAGTATTTCAGAAACGAACCAGAAATGCAGCAGCTGGACTAGCAGGCGGTGATCGAGCAAGATCATAAACGTGTCTCCTATGCCCTGGAAGCGGCGCTTCACACGGCCCAGCCTGGAAGGAGAGTGGAAGCCCTCTCCCACCCACCCACTTACCCACCCACGCTCTCCTCCGGCAGCTCCACGGGCCGGTTCACGTGCACCCTGCTCCACCTTGCTGCCTCCCAAAGGATGGGCCAGCTGGCTTGCAAGGCACGGAGCAGCAGCAAAGCTGATTCACGCCAGCGGGAGACTTGGCCCTGCTGACTTCAGCTGATATGGGGCAGTCTGAGGTGGGCTGGAGGGCCCTGCAAGCCAGGGGTGCAGAATGCATTATTTGGAGTTCAGGGAGAAACTGAGAACATGTCGCCATGCAGAAATGCAAGCGTTTTATGCAGATTTATGCAGATGCAAGTAATTTTACCCCGAAATCATGTGGTTTTATGCTAATCAGCATTCCATCGGCTTTGGGTGGCAGGTGCACGTGATGCTTCGAGCACAATGCTCAAGGAGATGATGGGAGATTGGGGTGGGGGAGGCGGTGACTGAACCAACTGGCTTCAGCAAACTGACAAGAAACAGTTGCTCACAGCCATGGTAACCAGCCACGAGCGAGAAGGACCAAAACCAAGGCAGACCTGCCCAGCTGTTTGCCCACAGCTGTGAGCGCCCTCACCTGCCCTAAGCCAGCCTCCACATACCTGTGCAGCCGAAGGCCACCACCCCGACTGCGATGAGGTTAATGGCATACGCCTGCTGGCGGGTGAAGAGCTCCAGCCAGACGTCACATATGCTGACGAAGAGAAGGGGACCCAGGGCGAACAGGTACCCTGCAACGAAAGAGCCAGACATGGGGGTGAGGCAGGAGTAGAGCCGTAAGCCAGCCCGGGGCCTGGAGCAGCACATGGGTGCGATGAGTTCAGCAGTCTCATGCTGGGCCCTGCATCATATGAATCCCTCTTAATGGATGAGTTTCTAGGCAACCAGGTGCCTGGGGTGTCCAAATGTTTATATGATGGTATTTCTGGGTGACCTGAGTGGTAGGTCCGACTGACTGCATGGCTAGTAGCCTGGGTGGTGCAGGTATCTGGACATGTATTGAAGTGATGGGGTAGCTGGTTGCTTCCACTGATGGCTGCTTGGGTGAACATACACCTTTCCCTGACAGCTTGAGTGATACAGTGGGAAGTTGGGGGCCAAAGAAGGGCAATGCCAGCTCTCTGCAGCTCAGTCAGTGGAGCAGCCAGGGGGGAAAAGTCTGGTTCCTCTCCTGCACGAGCTAGCCTGACATGTTGCCCCAACAGGAGGTGAAAATAGCCAAAGCAGTACCGGAGCCCCGTGGGAGTGGGAGGAAAGCAAGGGCCCCGACTTACCCACGGAGATCCGGGTGTGCAGACTCAGCATCTCCACCAGGGCGTTGTTCAGGATGACTGCAACCAAGGCTACCAGGATGTAGGTGAGGCTCATGTCAAACACGATGGATGTTCCTGCAGAGCCACATGGGAAGAGAGGCTGGTTGCAAGGCTCGAAGAGCAGAGCCAGGTAGGATGCTCTGCTTTCAAGGGCTCGCTCCAGGCTAGCGCTACACGTGATTCTGTCTCATCAGTGGGGCAACCAGCATCGGGGCCTGGGGCTGCTCTGCCTCTTCCCCAACACGCTCATCAGGGTCGGACTCGATGACCCACTAAGGTCTCTTCTGACCCTAACATCTATGAATCTAGCACCCGGGTATGAAGGCTGCTGTTGTTCGGGCGGCTCAGTTGCAGCCTCTAGTGGTTCAAGGCCGCATTGGTTAGGGACAGCCAGGAACGAGAAACCCTGCCCAGTTCTGGGGGAGCGGTAGAAGGATGTGGGAAGATGCAGTATGCGAAAGCATGCTTGGAGGACCCCTCACACCAGCTAAAGTACAGATGCAGCCACCTGTAACCACACCACGTACCCCAGGGCACAAACAAGGGGGCTTCACTGTCTGCATTTGCATGAGCAGTCTGGCTGTTAGACGTCTAAGCTGTCACCTGTACCTACAACTCTGTCCCCTCATCTTGGTGCCCTGCAGAGTGGGAGGCTATGACAAGTCCCATGTCAAAACCAGTCCTGAACACTCGGAGAATACAGCGGCTGACACGCGTACGCTATGACAGCCACCGCCTATGCCGTGTCCTGGGTCCCTGCAGCTGGGCACAGCCATGTTTGTGGCTGGCCTTTGCTATCAGGAATCCTGGCTGCTCGCTTTCAAAGCCCACCTAACGCGGTGCTTTACACACACATCTTGAATAGGCGTCCTGTCCAGGCGGATCTCCCTCCGCTTGTCAAACCAGCCATCTCCCACCCATGAGGGCTTCGAAGCTGTTACACCAACACCCTGCGTGACATGGAGGGAGCACAGACCAGACAACTGCAAAGCCCCATTGCTCCAATGGACGTACCTGGGTATTTATGATGCAGGTAGTCCACGTCAGTGATAAAGCTGTTATAGGGCAGGAGGAAGCCCACTCCTGCCAGCAGCATGGCAAAGTAAATTCCATGGTATTGGTCCTGCGGCTCAGGGTCCTCAGAAGCTGTACCCCAAAGTGAGACAGAAGGAGCAGGTGACAGTGATGCCAAGGGCCTGACCCACGGTTGTGCAGACAGGCTAGGCAGTGTATCAAGAGCAGGGGCTACTGCCCACCCCTGTGAAGTACAGGATAGCTAGCACATGGTGAGACATGTGAGATGAGGGCAGAATGATCACCAGGCTGGTGCCTGGCTGGGATGCAGGATGAGCCTGTTGGACAATACAGGTGGGCAACATGGACCGGAGCTAAGAGGAGTCCGAGGGTCTGCCTGTCTTCTGCAGCCTCTTGTAGACAAGAGAGAGGCGAGGATCTCTTGCACAGTCGCTGCATGTGAGTCTTCCCCACTAGGAGGAAAGACACTATCCATCTAGCTCTGCATGCCGTACTCTCAGGAGCTGCCCCCAAAGCCACCATCCATCTAGCCTGGGATCTCAGCTTCCATAACCCGTGCTAGAGGAACGTGCATGAAACCGATTTTGCAGACAATGACACAACATGCTGTTGTGAAGGGATTATCTTCCCAAACCCTCTCAGGTATGTATCTATGACAGTGGTTTTCAATCTTCTTTCATCTGTGAACCCCTAAAGAACGTCAAATGGAGGTGCGGACCCCTTTGAATTGTATGTGTGGGCATTCACATACTTTCGACTGATCCTAGTCATCTTTCGCAGACCCCTTTAGACATATTCTGCAGACCCCCAGGGGTTTGTGGGCCACCGGTTGAAAACCGCTGATCTACGAACACACACCTCTCTCTTTCAGAAAGAGAACGAAGAGGGACATTCTTCTATGACTTCATTTTGTTCTTTTTTTACTTATCCACTTGTTTTATTTAATTCTGTGATTATTTATTTTTCATGAATGCACCCTGTACAAAGAGAGGTTATGGATTTCCTCAGCAGATTCAGTCTTTCCCATACCGCTGATCCTGGCTCAGCAACAATCCTGCTACACATGAACCCCCCAAAAAGGCACCGTCTCTGGTGCCATTGCAGCTGGGCTGTACGCACAGCGAGACGCCTCAAAAAACTGCAGCTGCTGTATTATATCTTAGCCCTTGCCAGAAGGCTGCCCACTGGCGAGCGCCCTACATCACCGTGAAGTTAAGCAGCCCTCAGACCCCAGCCTCTCATTACATGGCCCTGAAAGCGCGGAGGATTAAACCCTAAATGCAGGCCCCATATTAAACGCTGTAAATGCTGGTATTAACGTTCGGTGATATTAGAGCACACAACAGAAGGTTTCCACAATGCACTGAGCACTGGGCGTACCAACAGCGCTCTATAAATAATAAGCGCCCCCAGCCTGGATAAATTCCATCCCACAAATGGAGGCATTTCAACAGCAACCTGGGAGGCACAAAAATACCAGGCTTTGATGTCCAAAGTATTACAATAACCCGGCATGTAACAACAAAGCACCCACTTCTACTTGATGTTCGAGAGCGATTCAGTGGAGGTACGGGCCTACTATTAATTATGCAGACTTAGGGCCAGTGGCCCAGCTAGTGTAAACCCCCTGAATGTCCTGATTTACATCAGTTGAGGCTCCGGCAGCCACTCAAATGAACCAGGCTGCGAGATGCGTGTAACAGACTCTCCTACGGGATCTTGGTGGCCAGGTGAGTGATTGCTCTTTAATTGCTTTCCAGTCATCTGGGAACACCGCATAGTTACGATGAGTCTGGTGCCGTACGGGGAAGATCCCGTGGATCAGCACAGGGAAGCAGTGATGCGTGTGCACTGCAAATACAGCACCAGTGTGCAAACACTGCAAATGCCAAGGCCCCCCAGAAAAGCTCCTCACTGCAGGCAGTGGGGGAAACAGAGCCCAGGCAGGGGGGATGCCTCCCTCTGCCTGCTGCAGGCATGGGGTGGGGGGAGCGTCTGGGCCCAGCGATGGCACAGACTGGCACATGGGCAGCAGGCTGTTCTTTCACTGCTTCCCCCCATCCCCATCACCCCTCGTTCCCTCCTTCACACCCTGGGAGGCAAGTCAGCCTCCCGCCATGCTCTCACCTGGCTCCATGAAGGTAAGGACCCCCTTTGCCTGGTTCCCCTTTGCCTGGAGCTCTTCCTCCTCCAACTGGTAGCTGTCGAAGCTGAAGCTCATCACCACGTTCCCCTCCGGGGTCACCACAGGGCTGAGATCCTTGAAGCGATCCGCTCCAACAGAGCCCATAGCTGCTGACCTAGACTGAGAAAGGACAGCAACAGGCTCTTAGTCCAGCTAGATGGACAACCCATCCCACTCATGTTCCCTGGGGGGTTGGGGATGGGGGGCTTCTGGGGTTTACTGTCCCCAAAGCCTGGGGAGGCAGAAAGTTCCTGTCCCTCTCAGATGTCCCCTGTGCTCGTTGCAGCCAGGCCGTCACAGCAGGACCCCGGCACGACTCAGGCCATGGTTCTGTTCACGGGGACCTCAAACCAGGCACACGCCACCTTGCACTTGCTGCACGCATCTGTGCCTCCCACAGGCTCCATGGGAGGGGGTCCAGACTTTGTGCCTGACAGCCATCCCCCGGTTCAGGCACTGCCACCTCTGCCTGACAGCACTCAACAGTGTTAGCAAGTTCAAGAGCAGAGACAGCAGTGCCGTGCCGGGGTCCCTAGAGAGCTTGCCCCAGGTTCCTGTGCGGCTAGGTGATGGGGTGGGAGCAAGGATCATCACCGCATGTGACAAGCCCTCCCTTAAAGCCTCCGAGCCTGCTTAGTCGGCCAGACAGGCTGTAGCAGCTCAGCGAGGCTTTCACGCTGACAGCCCGGCTTCTCCCACCGCGCGCTGGGTGTCAGGGTGACAACAACAGCCGCCGTCAGGGGCTTGCGGTGGTGCTGGGGCTTTATTCACATCCTCACACACCCGCTTTGCAGCAGCCTGTCACATGCTCCAGTGCCTGCAAACAAACCAGAGCCAGATTCCCTCCTTCTCCTTCTCTCCTTTGAAATAACCGGTGGCACGAGAGAGCCCAGATCACCGAGCAAAACAGGCCGGGCTTTGATTTTGTATCATGCAGGCAGCAGAGCTGAGGAGGGCCAGGCCGTGGGGGGAACACCGTGCCAGTCACCAACTGATGGGAGGTGTGAGGCTGGAGTCGGAGCAAGTCTAGTCCTGGCTCTGCTACTGACTCACTGTCTCCACTTGGGAAAGTTCGTTAACCCCAATGCCTCAGTTTACCTTCTGTGTCAAGGTTGGGGAAGTCAGAGCCGTCTTCCTGCAAAGCTCCCGGGACCACAGAGTGGAGGAGCTTGGGGTAGGAGTGGACAGGATGGTGACTTCTAACTCCCTCTGCCACATGCACTGCACAGCTGGTCCCCTCTGCGGTGGGAAGAGCAGGGAGAGCCAGAGATCCTGGTGATGCTCAGGCCCCAGAGCGACAGGGCATCGTCATACACACCAGCGCAAGGTGAGGGCACACTGGGCATGAAACACCACCTTCCTGATCCGGCACCGTGCACAAGCCTGATTCTCCTCAGAGCTGGGAGAGTCTCTGCGGGAATGGGAGGAGCAGGGAAAGGCTGCACCATGTCACACACCCCTCACAGAGCACCTCGGGGCCAGGTCAGAGCATGGCTCCAGCCTGCCAGTATCCCATGCCGGAGCCCCGGCCCAGAACACTGCCATCCCCCGGGGCTGCACCCAATGCCTCCCTCTGCTATAGCACACAGGAGGAGAAAAGAAGGGACCTCAGGAGGTCATCTAGCGCAGCCCCCTGCTCAAAGCAAGACCAGCTCCAGCTGCATCGGTGCCTCTTTTTCCCCGAGAGGAGCCTCCTGACCTCTCTGCTCCAGGACACAGCTTCTGGCAATCACTTCAGTCCCCTGCCCTGCTCTCCGCACCTCTCCAACCCCTTCCCCCAGCAAAAACTCCAGCAACAGTGGACTTGAGGGTGATTAGGCAAAGCTTGGCTAGCTGGACAAGGCGGCACAGTACACATCACAGTAGAGGAGCACCACAAGTGATGCCAGGGCCGATACAGGCCGTCGGCTCCAGACCCCAAACCTGCATCCATCACCCGGTGCTGGAGGACCATGACCCGGGAACCTCGTTAAACTGAAGGGGGACAGTGCCGCAGGAGAGCCGGCCGACCTCCAGGTGGCACTCGGTACCACGGCACGCAGGGACGCGCCCCGGGGTTGGGAGTTTTTCGTCTTTCATTGGTTTCCCATGATGGGGATGCGCCTGGCTACCTCCCCGTGCCCACGAGATGGGTGCACACCGAATGTCTGACGGCTCGGGAAATCTAGCCGCACAATGGGAAACCCCCCGGGAACATGGGGCGGTGGCAGGCGAGGTCCCCAAACCGACTGTAGGGAAGTTAAAGACTCCAGTTAAAGCTCGTTGGCCTGCACTGAGCTCTTCATCCGCGGCCTAGCATTTCTGGCCGCCACTTCTACGGGGCGGAAAGAGGCAAGGGCTCACTCACTACCTGCTCCCACGAAGAGCACGCCGGCCCCTTCACTGGCTGAGTCTGGCGGGGTTTTGAGCAGCCCTAGACAAAGCACACATATTTTAAGCCACCTCAGAGCATCCCATTTGGAAAAGCAAATGAAGCTGCAATAGAAACTTGACCCTGAGCTCTCACGTGGCCCTGCCAGAATAGGCTCCTGGCCTGTCCCAGCGGGTCTCTCTCCAGTGAGCCCCACTCCCCTTGGGCCGGTGCGACGAGCCAGGCGGTTGGTATCAATTATTCTTATTATCTGCTAGGAAGTTGTTGGCCACCGATGTCCTTGTCTAGTGCAAGGAGGCGCGGCGCGGAGCAGGGACAGTCCTGGCTCAGACCCGAGAGAACAAGTCCATCCTCTCCCTGTTATTTCTGGCTGACCCAGGCAGCACGACGCGGTAACAAGAGCCCGTGTGAAGAGCAGACGGAGCGAAACCCACTCACCGCGGACACCTGCTGCTAGAAGAGAAACTCCACCGC
>NW_005842089.1:1894740-1932371 GCF_000455745.1 Alligator sinensis
GGGGACACCGGGGCGGGGCCCCCGCCGGGTGCCGCAGTGGTGGTGGTGGCGGTGGTGGCAGTGGCAGGGCGAGCGGGGAGCTCCCGCAGGCGGTGGCGGTGGTAGTAGTTGCAGGTGGTGATGGTGGTGGTGCCGGTGGCGGGGCGAGCGGTGAAAAATAAAGGACATAAAAGCGTCCAGTTTCATATTAGTAGAAGGCCAGAAAACCGGACTGTCCTCTATAAAACCGGACGAATGGCCACCCTAGGCAGAGCTGGCGCGAGCCCAGCACAAGCGGGGGCACCGAGTGCACCTTGTCAGGGGGTTCAGTGCAGAGGCTTGCAGGAGACGGCAGGGGCACCTATGACAACCGGCATCTGTAGGACAGAAATGGCCCTGGCCTTCCCCAAAGCCCCGGAGAGGGTGCGTGTAATACGCAGTTACCCTCGCTAATAAATGCCGTCTGACACCCACCTCTGTACTGTGGGCTGCAGAGAAGCCAGGGGGGACTGTTGTACCTCACATGTGCGCGGCTGAAAGCTAAAGGGATGCCAAGGAGGCCCAGTGCTTAGACACCTGATTTGGATGATTAATAGTAGTCCTAATGGAGTCTATGGGCATTTTACCCTGAAGTCAAACAGGGAAGGCTCAGGGAAGGATGCAAATTCTCTGCTGCTTCACCAGCCCACGAGCCAAGCGCCCCGAAGCAGAACAGGGGAGAATCGGGCCCGTTGCATCGCCGCCAGCATGGGACACGCTCCTCATAGCAGTTTAAGCCCCGATAGCCACTCAAGTAGGGTCTGGTGCCTGAGTGGGCATGCGAGCCTCTTGTGTGCTCATCCCTTCTTCCCAGCACAACTCTGACAAGACAATAAAAACCAATGGAGCAGAAAAGTGCTTTCTCCCCTCGGTCCTCTCTACTTAGCCTCAGCATCTAATCCCTACTAGGAAATGACTCTGCCATTTGGTATCTCCCACGCTTCCCTCCCGGACAAACCGGGCAGGACGCATTCCTCTCCAAAAGTGCTTCAATAAATCATAAGAGTTTACAATCTGGGAGCACTTGTCAGCCTGGCAAGCTCCAAAGCCTGGCAGCAACTCAGCAAACCAAGCGTCTATCACGACAACATCCAACAGGGCACAGGACTCATCCTCAGCAGCTGAGAGAAGGAAGTGGAGAAAAATACTTTCCCTGAAGTGGCATAATTTGGACGAGTGGAATGAAGGCAATGACACGTGGGGACATCCTGTGAGATCATCTCACTCCCCATTCCCAAAGGCCAGTGCACAGGAACCAGACTAGCCACACCAGGACCCAGTCCCACGTCCACCACCCTGCCCCAGGGCTTGGAGAGAACACATCTGGCCAAGAGGGGATGCTCCAGATATTCAGAGCTCCATATTGTGACTCTTCATCAGGGACCATGCACTGGGAGGGCTGGGAGTAAATATTAGGGACTGAAGGATGGATCTGTGACCCAGTGCACATGGTTACGTGTGGTTCTCATCAGGGTGGACTGGTGTCCCACCCCGTGACCTTCCCACGGTGGGAACTGGCTGTGCGCAACGTCCTTTGTACGTCATGTCAAAAGGTGGAAAACATTCAAGGAACCAGGGCATGGAGAGGAGGACATGGGCCTGCGGGGCAGAAGTGGGCGGAAATGGGGTGCCGTTCCACAAAGCAGGGCTGGGGCAGAGAGTTGTCCACATGCTGCTCTGGACACTGCATGCGTTTGCAGCCTTGCTGGACTCAGGCTGGCCAGAGGCTGCCTCTAGCTGACTGGATAGATGGGGACCTGGTCATTGGGACTGAGGAGTCAAGGGGGCTGCGTGGGGTGTGGGTCACCTCCCTGCCTTGCATGCTGTTGGCTCAGCCAGGGTGGGCTGCTTGGTCCAGGGGGACCTTTGGCTTTGACGGAGACCACTCAGAAAACACGGTCCAGTGGACAGACTAGAGCAGGGCAAGGAGGGCTGAGTGGTGAGTTGTGCAAACGGGGGCAGATGCCTGCTCCCCACCTCCGATATCTGCCAGCAATGATGTGCTGGAGATAGAGAGTCCACCATCAGGAACGACTGAAGAGGGATGAAGCAGGGACAGCCACGATGGCAGAGGCAGTTGGCAAAGGCTGAGCAGCCTTTGCGAGGGGAAGCGAGGCTGGCAGGATCCTGTTCATCCACCTGCCCTGGGAAGGGTGCAAGATTGCCCATACACAGAGCAGGTGGCCTGGGGCCGTGGGCAGGTCCCCTGCTCTCAGCAAGCAGCGCGAGGTGTCTCGGACTGGGTCAGCGCACTGGACTGCCAGCTACCGGGGAGGGCAGGGAGAGCCTCAGCCTCTTGATTTTATTTTGTAAGCAACTCTAAATCCTCAGCAATCAGCCTCTCCTTCCCACTGACCCTGGCATGGTGCCCGAGGCCTGGGGCTGGCGTGGGCCTTAAGGAGTTTCGGTCACCGGTTCGGAGCAGGAGTCCCCTCCAGCCTGCACACGTTGGTGCAGTGGAGGGACTGGGGGCTGGCTCGCACGTCACCATGGCTCAACTTGCTTGGGAGGACAAGGAAAAGTGCCGATGCTGTGCCTGCCCTTTGCTGCTTGGTGCTCCTGCCGCGGGCATCCCGGGCATCCCGAATGCCCTGCCAAACCAGCAGCCTCCCCGGCCTTCTCGCTGGATGTGTCTGCTGCTCTGTTCACCGCCTGCTTCTTCAAAAGAGGCGCGCGCACGTGGTCATGAGCTGAGCCAAGCTGTCGGCTTCTGGTGGCACTTCATCCTCTTCAGCAGCTGCCCTGCTCAGACAATGGCCCCATCGCTCTGCCTGAAGTAATTACACGGCAATAAAAGGTTGTTTTATGGATTAATAACATTCTGCAAAGCTGTATTTTAGAAGCGGCTGCTGACTGGATTGGAAAATGCATCAGGACAGGGGTCCTACAGGGACTCTTTCCAACCTATACATAATGGGCCAGGCCCACCCCATGTCACTATTCCCCTCCCAGGTAGCTGGCAACAAAAGGGCTGCTCACAGACAGCATCTGGGCACTGGCCAGCTCCTCTGTGAGGATATAGAGAAAGTGTTTAGTGGTGGTAAATGGGTCTCGGTCCTCCCCCAGTCCTCTCTGAGGCAGGGTGGTCACAACCTAGCACTGAATTTTAGGGTTAACGTAAAGGAAAAGCAGGTCTGATGGCCATATCTATCGGGACACATGAAGCAAAGCCTTCCAAAATCCTCTGTCCCACTGTAGGAAGGTGGAGTGTCTTCAGATCGTCCACCTCGCTGATGAAGAGCATGGAGGGCGCTTTCTAGGATATTGCTCATTTGGATTTATGGGACCTGGAGGGCGCTTTCTAGGATTATTGCTCATTTTGGTTGGGACCTACCGTCGCAAACAGCAAGTGTTCAAGCTGATTGACTTGGAGCAATTTCAGCAGGGGCTTAGATACCAGTATGGTTTCAGGGTGTTAATCCTCAGAAGTATTCAAAGTCAAAGACCAAGCAGACAGCCATGCTCCAAACTGGGGTATGGTTAGAATAGCCCTGGCACCGTGGTGGTTACTTCTTCAGCTGCGGACTTTTCTGCTTATCCAAATCCTGGTTTTGCTCCATCACCGGCCACCTCCGAGATCTCAGATGATTAAACCCAGATCATGGGAACGCAGAACTATGTTCATGACAAACTAAGGAGCCCAAGAACAGAACAAACCTTGATCCGGCCCCCGGGAGGATGTGAGAAAGGGATGGATGTGATGCTTGGCTTTCTCATTAACAAGAGAGGATAAAGGCAGCAGAGGGAGGGAAGGTGAATGGGGAGAGCAGCCTTGCCTCTCTCATATGCAGCGGCTGCAGCTTGGACTAGCCACGTTATGAATTACAATCTCCAGGCAGTCAATAAGCACCGCCCTCCATAAATCAGCTCGGAGATCCTGCGGGACGTGGTGTTGACTGGGATGCCAGAGGAAATTAGAAAGATGAAGTAGGCTGCAGTGCCTCAGCACCCACTTCATTTGCCGAGGAACAGAGCAACTAACCAGTGGCAAATTCATGCGAGGAAATCTGCCTTGTGAGCAGGCAGTGATTTCCTTGCATTTTATTTCCATTCTTCACTTGGATTTGGCGGCATGCTGGGCAACTCTCCTGAGGCCCCACAGATTCCCCTGGAGGGTTTGTTAGGAGCTGGTCCAGCCATCTTGTCCCACTAGGATGAGTCAGATAAGCCTCAAAGGAGCAGCTTTGGGGAGAAAAACCTGGGACGGAGCCTCAGATGCTCCACGGGCCTTTGGAGCCAGCAAGCAGCCTGCACCCCTGCCAGTCTCAGCACAGCTGTCTTGGTGCTTTCCTGGGTGTAGCACTGTATAGATGTGGCTGCCACGTGAGCAGGAAGCTGCTTTCTGAACTTGAAGCTGCATTCCCAGTTACACCTGGCTGCCTCCCTAGCAGACAAAGCAGGAGATAGCAAGCATGATCCAGGGGTTGACTGATCTACCCTTTGTTTTGCAAATCTTGGACTCAAATCCAGTTCCAAGGACTTTGTGGGGGCACAGCCCCAAAGTTTGAGATGGTTGATGGCCTTGGCTCACTTAGGTGGAACAAGGGTCCAACACATCCTGTACTAGGTACACACGCAACAGACTGCCGCTAGCTTTCGACTGGACTGCACGGATGATCGTGGGAGGGGATCACAAAAGGAGGAAGCCAGGGTGGATCCACTGAAAGGTTGAGAGTGAAAAGTGGAGGGATGATTTTTGCTGCATTGGTCCAGCTTTCATTCGAAGGAGAGAGATGGAGCGGCCTTGTTCCTTCCAAATCACACCCGCAATCTCCTAGTGTAACCTAGGCCTCTGCGTGGGGTTGCCTAGATGAGCACGTGTTTCTCCACACCCAGTCTCTCCTGCTGAGACTTCCCCACACCCACAGCCAGCAGGGAGCATCTCTTCACCTCGACCCCCCCAGTGCAGACTTGGCCCACCCCTGAGATCCCCCCCTGGCCCGCACGGCTGGGGAGTTCTCTCTGCGCCGCTCAGGATCCGGAGAGTCTCGGCAGGAGCTGGCATTGGCCCAGCGGATGGGGCTGGGAGCGCGGAGGAGGATTTCAAGCAAACAGACAATATTGAAGGAGACTCTGTCAAGACTGGGAAGCCTGAAATTAAAGCAAGCTGCAAACACAGGCAGATTCCTTTGCAAGCTGGCAATGGGCAGAGGGGTATGGGAGCACTGCTCTCCCAGCACCCCAGGGAGCACGGTCCCAGGTTGGTCTGCTCCAGGGAGGTATCACGCAGGCCAGCTGGCTCAGGAGGGTTGGGTGTGAGGGTGCACCCTGCTCTTGTCCTCCCTCAGGCTCAGGGAGAGACAAGGGGCCCAGAGGAGATGCAGATGCTTGTTGTTGCAGGCTGGGCACTGGGCTGATTCACCCAAATTTACTCCTATAAAGTGTTGCCTATTTGATCAAGGAGGTGAACTGCTGCAAACCTCCCACCCCAAGGAGTCCCCTCTCCCTGTTAACTGCAGCTCCTTCACTGGAGAAAGCTGCCCGTTACTGTGCTCCTGGACATCAATAGCCCTGGCTGCACCACACTGCTATACAGGGGGGCTGGTATCCCACAGGGACTACGGTGCCACATAGTACAGGAGCCTTGAGTGAGGGTCATCCTGAGCTCCTTTATCTCTAGATCCTAACCCAGGTAAGCACTGCTGGCCCCATTCACCAGAGCTGGAAGTGCAGGGGGGACAAAGGCAGAGATCCCCTCCGTGCCAGGAAGGTGCCCAGCTATCAGAGCTGCTGGTGAGCTGGGACATCACCCACCACACAACATTGGAGAGCTCTCTATGCCCACCTTGAATGGATTTGCCCTTTCACAGCATCATGCTGGTCTCCCACCTGGATCATCAGCATTTCTGCAAAGAGGAGTGCAACAGAGGCATCTGGCTGAACCGGAGGGCACTGATCAGTCTCTAACATCTGCCTTGAAGGCGCTAACCCCTAGGGAGGGGAGGGACTGCATCAGCCGCTGCAGACAGCAGGACTTCTCTCCGTGCTGCGTGTGCCCACAAGCTGGATGTGACACACCCCAGCCACTCGAGAGTCTCCTGGAGAGCTGCCGCTGACAGATGCGTTGTGCTTGCTTAGGGGGTTTCTATGTATTCTTGTGAGTGTATTTCCTCCTTTGCTGATGTATAACTTGGCTAAACAAGCTCCGTTTGCTTCCCTTGCCCATGGAACAGTCCTGGCAGGTTCAGATGCCGCTCTCACCTCTGTACAGGTAGCAGAGCCACGGTTCTGCCTCGCAGAGTGAATCCATCCACGGGATTAACCTACCTAGCATCTGCACCCCTTTCAATAAGAAACAGAGGAAGACACAGAGAATATGCTGCCATGTTTGTATCTCCACATATGCACGGCAGACAGCGGGACAGGGTGGCACCTTAGAGGTGCTATGTGATGCAGGAGGGTGTTGCCTGTGAAAGGTCATGCCTCTCTGAACCAGTTAGTCTCTAAGGTGCTACCCTGCCTGCTGCCCAACTCCAGACTAATACAACTAACCACCTGTCTGGATGTATGGCCATCAGAACTGGTTAAATCAAGAAGATAAAAAAAACATAGGGGAAATTTTGCAGGTTCACAGCTGCTTCCATTTTGCAGGTTTGAAATCAATCCCCCCCTCCAAAAAACCCCGGTGCAAACTTTCAACCAAAATCATACTGGAAGAGGGAGCTGGACTGTTTCCTTCCCCTGACTCTGGGAAGCACAGCAATTTCAATCTGGATTCCAACATTTTTTCTGTTAATAAAAGTGT
The DNA here is from genome assembly GCF_000455745.1 of Alligator sinensis. Classification (NCBI taxonomy): domain Eukaryota; kingdom Metazoa; phylum Chordata; order Crocodylia; family Alligatoridae; genus Alligator; species Alligator sinensis. The sequence continues at coordinate 1,901,504 of NW_005842089.1, forward strand.
CACCGGAAGTTGTGGGAACGTTCAGAGAGCCGGCTGGGCTTGAAGACACTATTGCTGTTTTTTTGAATAATGTCATTTTTTCAACAGTATAATAAAAAGTTTCATTCGAATAATGTCACCCAGCTTTGACAGGCAGCATCATCTAGTGATTAGAGCAGAACGAGGACTGGAGGGCAGGGGACCTGGCTTCTGCTCCTGACTCTGCTACCGATTAGCTGCGTGAACCTTGACAAGTCCCTTCACCTCTCAGTGCCTCAGCTTACCCATCTGTTAAATGAATCTAGTAACTCGTGGTATATAATCACAAGCCTGTTGCTATACTCTTTCTCAGAAGGCAAGTCTGTAGTCATTTTGGAGATGATGTGGCCTTGGTGTTGCTATGCATCTTTGCGCCACAGCATTGCCTTCATGCAACCGCCTTGTTTTGTGGGTGCGTTTTTCACCCCTGGCACCTGAAAGACTCACATCTACCCATTCCCATTCACCAGTTTAAAACCATTCATGCCAACCCAGAGGCCAGAAGGGCAGCACCTCAGTCTCCCTGAGAGGATGTGGCTGGGAAACAAATCCATGAAGGTGGGAAGGAGAGAGGATGAACATTGTAAGCTCACCTGTGACCTGACCCAGAGCATCAGAGCATCCCTGACATGGAAAATTGGGTCTGGATGTTGCTGTCTTGTTGCCATCAGCTGCATATTCTTGTGCAGAAATGCCACCTCAGTTTACAAGGCTCACGACATTTTTCACCATGCTGTGGTGCTGACTCGGGCTAGAGCCAGGGGTTTATAGCAAAGAGGAAATTTGGTGGACGCACTCTCCCTGCACTAGGGGCAGGACAACCGGGGTTAGGTGACCTGAGCTTTGCAGCTGATGGCACCGTTTGCAAAACACGTGCCCTGCCCTGGTTTCTCTATCATTTGGCAGTCTGGCAGACCCTCCCTTGAGTATTTCTGTCTTTGTTTTTAACCAGAAATAGTTGATTAATTGTAAAAAACAGATTCTGGCAAAATGGTCTTTTCCTGCTTGAGGTCCAGTGTATTTTCAGTTAATGTGCCACCTTGCCAACTCTGGTGATTTTAGAGTGCTTCTCACAGTCGTTAGCATTATTTTGAAGCCCCCAAAGTGGGAGTCGGGAGCTGGGAGGAGAGGCTTGCTTTTTGTCTGAAAACCAGAGGAATTTTCTAGCGCTCACGGTTTTTCTGAGTGACCCAAGTGACCCCTTCAGCTCAGAAACCAGAAGGCAAAAAACCACCAGATATTGCATTTGCTTGCATACAATATTCCCCAAAATATAGATTTCATAGATTTTTGAGGTCTGAAGGACCTCAGGAGGCCGAGTCCGACCCCCTGCCCTGGGCAGGAAGAAGTACTGGGGTCAGACGACCCCAGCCAGGTGCTTGTCCAGTCTCCTCTTAACGATCTCCATGGTAGGGGGCAGCACCACTTCTCCTGGAGCCCATTCCAGGTTCTGGCAACCCTTACCGTGAAGAAGTTCTTCCTGATGTCCAACCTATAATATGCACCTTGTTTTTGAAAGGCAGAACAAAGAAAAAAAAAGATTTTTCCAGATTTATGGCTGCACCGAACAAGGATAGAGCCTAAGCTTCAGCTGACTTGCCCTCCCCTTCTTGCTTAACTAAAGCTGAAACCTGAGCTGCTGCTGCTGAAGACTAAATCTCCATGTGTGGACCTCTGATTTTGAAAAAGAGCTAAAGAGTCTCTAGTGCTGTGAAACAGGAAGAGAGAGACCAGGAGCAGCCAACAGGCAGCAACATTTCCATAAGAACGGTTAGCTTGATTAGTAGAATATCAAGACATTGAAAAGGAGAAATGATTGTTAACACCTGTGGAGTGAAGAACAATGAACCAAAGTCAATTGAGTCCCTCAGGTGCCTGAACAGAAATACAATAGCTGGTGCACTGTGGAGCAGGAATCAAAGCAGGGCGTTTCTATTCCTGACAGAAAATCGGCTTCCCTTCTTAAAGATTCATAGATGTGGGGTTGGAAGGGACCTAAGTAGATCTTCAAGTCCGACCCCCTGCCCCGGGCAGGAGAGAGTACTGGGCTCCTATGACCCCAGCTAGGTAATTATCAAGCCTCCTCTTAAAGACCCCCAGGGTAGGAGCCAGCACCACTTCCTTGGAAGTTGCTTCCAGATCCTAGCCGCCCTGACTGTGAAGTAGCGCCTCCTGATATCCAGCCTGAACCTACTCTCGGTCAACTTATGGCCATTATTCCAGGCACTCGGGTGAACAGGTCTCTCCCATTCCCCACTGGTCTGACCTGGTAAGTTTGTAGACAGCCACCAGGTCCCCTCTCAGCCTTCTCTTGTGGAGACTGAACAGGTTCAGGTCCCATAGCCTCTCCTCCTGCTCTCAGCCTGCCCTGCTGACCCCTCATCATGCGAGCTGCCCTCCTCTGGACCCTCTCGATGTTGGCCTCATCTCTCCTGAAGTGCGGCGCCCAGTACTGGACGCAGTACTCCAACTGGGGCCTGACCCGTGTCGCATAGAGGGGGAGGATCACCTCCTTGGCCCTGCTTGTGATGCATCTGTGGATGCATGACAAGGTGCAGTTGGCCTTCCTGACCGCCTCCCCACACTGTCGGCCCATGTTCATTTTGGAATTGATAATGACTCCAAGATCTCTTTCTGACACTGTGCTTTCGAGAAGGGACTTCCCCAGCCTGTAGGTATGCTGCTGGTTCTTACTGCTCAAGTGCAGCACCCTGCACTTGTCAGTACTGAATCCCATCCTATTCTCATTTGCCCACCCCTGTAACCTGTCCAGGTCCAGCTGTATCCTGTCCCTCCCTTCTAGCGTGCCCACCTCGCCCCAAATCTTGGTGTCATCAGTGAATTCGAACAGGGTGCTTTTCACCCCCTCGTCCAAGTTGCTAATAAAGAGATTGAACGGTGCGGGCCCAAGGACCGAGCCCTGGGGGACTCCACTGCCCACATCCCTCCAGGTTGAATATACTCAGTTTTGGGAGGTACATTGTAGGTGAGAGAATATGGCATTTATTATTTTAAAAAGAAGTAGCCTTCCGATTGGGATGGGCGATATGGGCTGTCTATGCCATGGAGCTCACCTGGGCACACGTCACAACCCGGTGAATGAGGGGATAAGGACGTTGTGGGTTTTCAACATGCTAAGACTGGTGGCATCTCTAGGACCACCCTATTCCTGGGGTGGATGACCACCAAGAGAACGGGTGAGTGGGGCCCATTCCTCGATGGCCCAATGGAGCTCCGAGGTGTAGCCGTACCCTGGGAGGAAATCAAGGATTGAAGAGGCTTTGCAGCGGGGAGGTAGGTTCTTGGACTCCAGCGTGTTCCCTTGGGGTTGCTCGGGTGGTGACGTCTAGTGATGCACCAGGTATAATAGAAGAGGGTGCGGATCCTCTCCAAGCGTGCGATACACAAGGACTCTTGCTTAGGAAAGCTCAGAGAAGGAACCAAATGATTTATAGGAAAAACCCGTGCCAGTTTCTCCAAGTGAAATGTGTGTTTTGCCCTGCGGATGTTGCGAGCCCTATTTTGGATTTCTCAGTAAATAAACAAATGAGCCTGTCTCTAATGGAGCATTCTCCTTAACGACATCATCATGCCATCTGGCTCGTGCGGAGATGAAACCTAATTTATCCTGAACTTATTAAGTTAAAACCTATTAGTCTTGTTTGCATCAATCTGCATATGATAAAGAAGCTGCCTCCAGCAGAGAAAGGCAAAGAAACTGTTCAAAGGGGCAGCCGGTGGCTACAGGACATTGCCACCAAAAAGAAGACACGTGTCACTGCTAGCAAGGGACGGGGAACTTACCATGAGGTGCTGGTGCTTCATTCCCTGGATTTGTCCAGAGCCAGGCCTGAAAGCACAGGTCCGGAAAGGCAGGGGTAGAGTTGAGCTCATTCAGGGCTGCTGACTTGCACTTTTGTCGTGGATCTTGCAACAGAGCAAGCTCCAGCTTCTGGAGTCATGCGATTCCAAAAAATCAGCTTTCTTTTCCTCTTCTTTCTCTGCAAGTTGGCTTGCGACTCTCCTGCCTACAGAGAAAACCCACTTTGAGCACCAGAGGAAGGGATGCCCCATACAAACAGCCTGGGGGCTATTGAACAAGTCAAAGGGTTTGGAACAGTCGAGCTCTGCCTGCGGCAGCGATTCTCAACCAGGGCGCTACAAAACCCGGGGGTGGCTTGAGATCCTCGTAAGGGGGCCACGGCGAGGCACCCGCCCAGCATTAGCACCGTGAGGTGTGCAAACGAGATTCACGAGATAGACCCAGGGATTTCGAAGAGGAGCCTGTGGTGGTAAAACCATTCCGACCTGTTGTGGGCTTTCTGAGCTCTTGGCAACAGAAGGATTGCTCTGTAATATTATTTTCCTGTAGTCAAAAGTTGAATGAAAGCTGAGAACCAGCATTTCCCGAGGGGACCTCGAGTCTGAAAGGGTTGAGAACCACTGGCCTGAGGCCATTACATTCAGTGGAAAGGCTCTGATGGACTCAGCAGGCTTTGCATCAGGCGGTCGGGGCTTGTCTGGATGCAGAAAGGAGGTGAAGCCAAGATTTGACTACAGGTGTCAGCTGCTCTCTTCCTCTATGTACAGCCTTGTCTTCACCCTCGTCCTTCCCCTCTTTGTTACATGGCTTGCTTGTACAGGACACAGCCCCGTGGCCTCTGATCTTTGCTGGAGGAGGCAGGGCTGCAGGCTGACTTGTGGGTGCTGGGTGACCATTATCCTCAGCCCAAGTTTGCTTTGCCCACGGGTGCCAGGTCAACAGCCCTCCAGGGGGGATGCTAGTCAGTGCCAGGTGCCAGGGGAGATTTCCCTTGGTGCCTCTACCCCGCTCTGCAGGGGAGACGAGGGGGCCGGGGCAATGCTTGGCCTCTGCAGCAGGAGGGGAGGGAGGAAACAGGAAAAAGAGGAGTTTCCAATCCTGGGCTTGGCTTGAAAGGTCATTCGTTCCAATCAAGGAGGGAGAGACAGCAGAGGGGGCTGGGCAGGCACGGATCGGCTTCTCCGCTGCCCTGCAGCCACGCATGGCTGGACTTATCCCTGGACAACGGCAGCAGGAGCATCGCGGGTGCCCAAATTTGCCCACCCCAGCCAGCCTGCAGCAGCAGCACCGTGGGCTCTCTCCCCCTGCCGCAGCCCTGGCCTGCATTGCCAAGCCCCCTGCATCTCTCCCCTGCCACCTCACTCTCGCTGAGGGAGAAGGTTTCCTCCCTCATTAGTCTCTCTCCACCAGGCTCCCTGCTCGCAGAGAACCGGCTTAACCGTTTGGGCCCCAGCATTGCTACAGGTTCAGCCCGGCACTACTGAATCCCAGCACCTTAGGGTTACCATATTTCCAGTTCCAAAAAACAAGACACCCGTCGTGGGGTGGGGAGGGGGATAGATGATTGTCGGGAGCAGTGACATGACATGCCCACTGTATTGCCCACTGTATTGCACAGCCCACGAGTGGACAAAGGCTCATCACTGGACTGAGCCATGGGCAGGTCTGGCCTCAGGGGGAGGCGATGTCCCCATACAGGACGCCCCAGTCTCCCCTCCCAGGCAGGCGGCTGGTGACCAAGTTGGAGGGGCTGAGCCAACTGGACACCCCAAGAGTGGGACAGGGGCAGACACTGCCTGCTCTTTGTGAAGGGCCATATATCCCCTTCCTGTCTAAACACTATATAGAGGTAGACACTGGACCCGTGTAGGACCTGGAGGCGCTGTACAATTCAGGCTGTCGCCGACCAGAGCCAGCTGGCAGCCAGCCCAGGGCTCTGGCAAAGCTGCACAACCTCAGAAGATGGACACTCGTGTAGGCTTCGGCTTCTCGAACAGCACACGGTGCCTCTACCCCCAGCCCCCTGCTGCCGGCACCCCTGCAAAATCACACGGACAAAGCTGCCCCCCTCCCCTAGGTCCTTTCCTTAGACGATGCTTCATCTAAGACGGCAAAGGCCGACTCCCCCAGCAAACCCAGTCCCTCCCGTCCTCCCCACGCCCCCCGACACCCTGGCACGTGGCCAAACCAGCAGTTATTCTAAGGGCGGGTGCGTGTGTACGGGTTTTGTTTTTTAATTGGCAAGACCTCTCGATCTGCTTTTAAATAAATTGCTCCGGCTGAAGGCACACTCCATTAAGGACACCGCCTCTGTTCCCATTTCCAGAGGCTTGTAAATATTGATGGAGGCCTGTGAGTCAGCTGCTGGAACAGCCTCGGAGAGCGGAGCGCGCCTGCCTGGATGGGCTGGGGGCAGAGCAGGGGCTGCTACGGTGCCTAATGGAGCTGAAAGCTCAGCCACAAATGATTTATCTTTGGGAGAGACTCAGCTGCTACTGAACAAGGCAGAGAGATCCTGAGATAGGAGGTCTGCCACACGTGGGTCAACCCCAGCAGCTCTCCAGCCCTAAAGGAAGCCAGCCAAGGCAGGCGCTGTGCTATGCTCATGTCTCAGAGGTGCTTGCAATGAAGCCCCAGCATCCCTGTATCTTGGGAAAGGCACTGCCAGAGCCATGCATTTGAAATCAGTGTTAAACAAGAGAGCTTGCGGTAGAGAGCATGGACCGTGGATGCCTGGCCTTCCCCCGCGAGTGTATTTATAAATCTGCGCTCACCCAAGCAGCGCTGGGAACTCGTATGTAAAGGAGCAGGAACAGGTGCGAAGTACGAGTCTGCTGTGTGCTAGGGCCAGATCCTCAGCTGTGCAAATCAGCCCTGCCCTGGGGATTTCAATGGAGTTGTGCCAGTTTCACCCAGCTGAGAATCTGCCTCTCCTGGAAGACTCCGATACAACTCCATGCCAGTGCCTCCAAGTGGGTTTCCAACGCTTTTTTTGCTCATGCCAGGAGTGTAGGTGTCCAATTTAGCACCCAGCCCACCAAAATCCAGCTCTGATTGACATACTGTGTGCGCAATATAATTTACTTGCTGGGCTGTCAGCCCTTTTGTTATCGTGTGCCCACTCTATGTGGAGATCCGCCCAACTTTGTATCCACGCCTCTCCTGGAGGGTATCACGGCAGCTCAGCCCAGCCTGATCCATGGCGAGGTAACTCTGTCCATCACCTTGAAAGGCAAAAATCAAACTCAAGACCCCCTCGTTTGCTCCCTAAAGCCGTGGCCGGGAAGGAGCCTGGTGAAACATTTACCCATCCGTCCAAGACAGAGTAGGGCCACGCTGCCTTCCTCTAGGGGCTGTTGTGGGAGGAGGGGGCATCATTGCTGCGTTTATTCACCTCCTAGGTTTGTTGGGCTGTTAAATTTTTTAACTTGGTCTGAATAATTTAGCTCCGACATTATGTCAGTCTGGGCGGATGAGCTTCAGTGCTTCCTGGATTGCTGCGTGACCCACTTTAGACAGAAAGGGAAAGCTACCCAAAAAAGCTCACAGCAGGCAGGAAGGGGGAAGCTTTTCCACACTTTCCAGTCTCCATCTCCTTCATCTTCAGTAGAACGTCAATTGATCTTGGTGCAGAGGTCGTAGGAGGCTGTACATCCTCCTGGCAACGCGGGTTGGAGCCGCTCAACCGGACGCCTTCTCCCCAATTAGAAACTGGTCTATCACCGAGTGGCAAGTCCAGGGCTCTTGTGCAGACTGCCATGAAGACTCTGGCAGCACAGAGAAGGGGGCAGGGAAAAGGATGCCTTTTGCTCAGCATGGGAGAAGTCATGGCCATGCGCCTTTCCTTGGCTGGGCAATAGCAGGTGACTCCACTGACTCCCACAGGGTTGCACGCACACACACACACACACACACACACACACACACACACAGCTAAGCCTCCTTCATTTCTATGTGAACCTGAACCCCACTGCTTCACCCACGTGCTTACCCCAGATGGCCTGAAGCCCCAAACTCCCACTACTCCCTGAGGCCAGCACTGGTATCCCACAATGCACTGATTTTTTTCCCCCCACCAAGAAGTCAATGCATTGGATGGTGGCACCAGGCACATTGGGTTCCCTAGCTGGAGTGCCACGTGTCTTTTGCCAAGACCACCCACGCCTGTGAGGACATGTGTGGCATCAGCAGAGACAGCCACCTGCAAATGCACTTCTAGTGTGGACAAGGCCCGAGATGAACCAGACCAACCTTGAGTAGTCGGCACTCAAGACGGTCCAATGCTCTTTAGGAGATGAGACAACAAGGATCTTCTCTAGAGCGGTCTGCTTGTGTAGGGCCAAGGGGCTCGTAGATACATGTGATTCACTCCAGGTTAGAGAGGAAAAAGCTAACGGACAAGGTGTGTGCTAAGAGTGTGACCCCAGACCAGATTGCTCCGAATTCTGCATGTGCATGCACGCGCGCGCGCACACACACACACACACACACACACACACACACCATGTGACCATGGCAAAAATCATGGCAGCTCAGCATGGCCATGCAACCTTCCTTGGCTGGGCAATGGCCTCCACCGAGCTGCAGTTGCACCTGCTTCTACTCTGATCAGAGGAGGGCGAGTGAGAGATGGCCTCTGAAGCATTAAAAATGGTTTGAATCCATCGGCTGCTCCAGCCCATCGAGAAAGGCTCTTTTCTACTCTCCACGGGGTAAGGAAGAGTCTGGATTTTAGGTGTTTTTTCATGCCTAGCGCCATGGTCCCTGGATGCTGAAGGTCAGAAGCTAAGATCTCACAGTCATCCATGACCTGCATACAGATGCGAGCACAAGGGGTTGTGTGGCTTTCATCCATGCCCATGCAGCACAGGGGACGCTGCCCTTCCCCACCTGCTCTATCTGCATTTCAGCCCCTGCCCCTGCTCCATGGCATTCGACTAGACCTGCTCCCCGCTCTTTCCTGCTGGTCTCAGCCAAGATGTTATCCTCTCTGTTAACCTAAAAAATCCTTCCGTTCTGGCGCTTCCCTGGAATATTACATCCCCCAAACCCTTTTTTCTTGCCAGGCACCCTAGTGCCACCCTGCCCTATTCACCAGCTCCCCTCTGTGGGGAGCATTTAATGATGAACAATTAGCAGTCAATTAGCTTTGCTCCATAAATTTGAATGTCCACCAGGCTTTCTGGACTTGGGTTCTTTCTTTTCATATGATCAACATAGCTTTCTTGAGCGTGATCCAATTCTGGCTAATCTCCGAGCGGCTGGAGCAGGATCTTGCTGGCTCTGTGATGTATTTTGCTGGGTTGGGATTGGAAGGGCCATTGTGTTTCATGCATTTTGTTTTTACTTTTCCTGTCTTTAGCTAGTGAAATCCAGCTATACGGATCAGCGGCGAGAGGCATTCAGGCTGCGTGGGTCCCATCTTACTTTCCAAAGGCCGCTTCTAACGTATTCTGATGAGCTTTGTTCTCCTTCCGAGGGATCGTCGCTTGCATGGATCAGAGCTGCGACGATTTCTTTAATGATTTCAGAGGCAAGGGACAAAAAAAATATTCTCACCTTTTCAAGTGCCACTTGGCTGAAGGTAAAGAGCACTGCAGCTTGTGGGAGTGCTAACGAGGACTAATTATAACCTGGCTGACCTGCCTCAGCGTTTGGATGCCGGGTAGGATGCACAATGAGGAATTTTTGCGTTTATGGAAATGCCTCATTTGGGGCACTCGTGCTTTCCTGAATCTTTACAGAGATGCCGTTTCGATGGTGGGATGGAGGGACAGGGTTGTCCGAGGAAGGCTCCTAATCCACTTCCACCCACTGCCCCTGACTTTTGCACGTGCTGGTGGATGCCTCGCTTGAGCCAACCCTTTGGGGCATCAGAGAAGCCCAGAAGCTACAGCCCGTGTCCTGTTAGCTGCTGATGGGCTCTCTCCTCCTGCCAGTCAAGCTCTCTGAGTAGGGAAGAGCACTTCTGGGTGGGCAGGGATCACCTGGCAAGTAGGAACGGCGCAGCCTCAGTGCAGGGCTCTGCTGGAAACACAGACCCACGCCAAGCCTTGCACCAAAATCAAGGGGGCAGCTGTTTCAGCAGGCTGCAGAGAGGTTGGGCCTGCTACAAGTAGAGAGGGGCATTGCCAGGATAAGGTGAGGGGGCTTCTCCCGTGTCTGCATCACTGAGTAAGCAGGAAAAGAGGTGCTGTTGCATGAACACTTGCAATGCCACCAGGGAGCTGCCCCGTTCCCAACACGGTGCTCAGACACGTGGCAAACACCCACTCACCCTATCTCAGGGGCTGCCTGAAATAGCCACTACCAAAATACTACCCTCAGCCTCCGCTTCCTCTGCCTCCGGGGCTTTCTACCTGGATGTCTCAGCCCCTGCGTCTCCCTACCGCGTTTATTATCTTCCTTCCCGTGTTGACACAACTGGCATCGCCCTGGCTGGGGTGCCAAGGTGAATCAGCAGGGCAGTTCTTCAGGCCCAAGCCCCTGTTGTGTAAAGCAGCCTTAAAACCAGGGTCCCCAGGGACATAATGCAGCTGATTGAATGCCGGTCTCCGACGCTCGCAGGCAGCTGGGCTATTCTGCAGGCTTAGGGCTCTCCAGTAATTCTCAGTGACATCGATCAACTCTGCACCTTCCTGCCCTGTCCCCAGATGCATGCTGCCATGTCAGACATTTTACATTTCTGCAGCGGCTTTTATTCCCAGAGACTCCAAAGCACTCTGGATCCAAAGCCGGCGCGGCTGACTCACGGCCTCCCTGGAGCAGAGCGGGCCACGCAAGCCAGGAAGCGTGGCGTTGTGCGCACACACACGCACACACTCTCCTGCTGCACTGAGGCTGGTTTTTTTGCTCCTGTAGATCACGGAGCGGCAGGCTTCAGAGCTGCGATTTTTAGGCTGGATACACCCGGCCTGATTGTTGTGTGAAGAGCGATTGCACGGAGTCGGCTCTTCTGAAGCCTGGGGAGGCTCGCACATCACGCTCCCCACTTCATTACGTGATGCCGTACCAGTCGGTTCCCATGTCAGCCACTGCTGTGATAATTCAGCAAGCCCAGCCATGAATCCCAGCTCACTTAACTCACCGCGGCACGGTCCTGGTCCCGTAGGCATTGCCTTGGTTTGATGATCGCTCACACCCCTTGTACGTGCTGCAGAAGATGAGAAGAGGGAAGGGCTGTCTTGAAGGTTGAGAGGACACTGAAGTGGCAGCGGGCCCTGGGGAGAAGGAGGAGGGATAGAAGTTGGGCTACACTTACCCAAGGTGGAGACCCAAGGGACTTCTTGGTGGTCTGAAGACACTTCTTCATCTACCTGCATGCTGGGGTGGGGGGAAGCTGGGTTTTCTGCCTCACAGGAGCCAGGGTCTGGTTGAAGGAACAGAGGCAGTAGTGCACGGAGGAGTTTCTCTATTTTCTTTTGGCGTATTCATCACAGTCGGGTCAGCCATGTGTTGCTCCTTGTACAAGACTCATCATCCCCGTGGTCACAGGTGGGGCTTGGAGTATGGGGGGAAGATTAGCTCCTGCATCTCCAGTGATGGGGTGCAGTGAACATCACTTGCTGCAGTGCTACAAGCCCCCTGGGCAGGGGGCCTGGACTCCCGTGCTGCAGAAGGGACCGAGAGACCCTGGGAAAGGAGACACAAGAGGCTGTGGCCTCAGACCGCGTGTCTTCTCTTTGCAAGTGCAAGGCAGCGAGCCAGGAAGTGCTTCTTCCAGCTGTGTCCGTGCCAGCAGCCAAGGGAGACAGACACAGAGAAGCCTGTGGAGGGACGAGGAAGGTTGGGGACCTTGCTAGGGAATGAACTGCAGAGACGAAGGGCTGCTATGCGGCTTGCCGGAGAACGTGGGTGTTTGCAATAATGGTTTCCAGCACGCTGCGATAGTGTCTGAACCAAGAACCTGGAAAGATTGGCCTGAGCAATAAAGGCACCAAGGCAGGACTTGCATGAGATGGTGCTGTCTGCTCTCCCCTTCTTTTGTCCTCCGAGAGACACTGGCAGGAGCTGGGCGCTGGGGTGAGCCTCCTGAGGAAAGCGGACTGGGTGTACACATCTTACTCATGGGTTATGGGCACCGGCTTTGCAAGAGGTCTAAGTCCAAAGCCAGGACACTCACCAGCAGGCCGGGATGAGGGCAGTCTGCAAGCCAGGGCCTAGGCACAAGCCAGAGCTCACACCAAAGCCAGGACCAGGGAACTGCCAAGCTCCAGGAATTGATGTTACCCACCTGGAGACCTGGGCCCCCCAAAAAAACATTTACACCCTGTGGGCAGTTCCCAGGAGCCATCCCCTGGCTCAGCCAGCAATGTCATAGGCCCCAACTGGGGGCAGGCACTAGCCAAGAGCTAGCCCTGAGACCCCCAAGCCGCATCTTGCTATGGGTCGTCCTCCCCTTTGCCCCCAAAACAGCTCCTGGTGCTGCTGTATGATGCAGCTCTAGGGAGGGGGTGCAAAGTGCAAATGCACGAGGTGCTGTCTCCTGCAGCCTGCGCCGGTCCTGAGCTTGCACGGAGCAGACCTGCTGCCTCTCGCAAGCACGGGCAGAATCCTCGGCTCTGGTTTGGCGCTCAGGGTGCAGCTGCGAGCCCTCATTCCCTTGCTCCCTGCCCTCAGACATAGCCGTGAGCAGGCTTGGAAGCCGGACAGCAGGTCTCTCTGGAGAAAGCTATGCCCCAGCTGTCCTGAGGCTTCAGCACTGCATCTGCTCTCGGTGACGCCACCGACTCCCAGGCTTGCGCCCGTGCGCACACACACACACAGACCCAAGCACAGAGCTAAACCTCCTTCATTTCTATGTGAACCTGAACCCCACTGCTTCACCCACGTGCTTACCCCAGATGGCCTGAAGCCCCAAACTCCCACTACTCCCTGAGGGCAGCACTGGTATCCCAAAATGCACTGATTTTTTTCCCCCCACCAAGAAGTCAATGCATTGGATGGTGGCACCAGGCACATTGGGTTCCCTAGCTGGAGTGCCACGTGTCTTTTGCCAAGACCACCCACGCCTGTGAGGACATGTGTGGCATCAGCAGAGACAGCCACCTGCAAATGCACTTCTAGTGTGGACAAGGCCCGAGATGAACCAGACCAACCTTGAGTAGTCAGCACTCAAGACGGTCCAATGCTCTTTAGGAGACAAGAAGTCAAGGCTCTTCTCTAGAGCGGTCTGGTTGTGTAGGGCCAAGGGGCTCGTTGAGATGTGCGATTCTCTGAAGAGGGAAAAGCTAATGGGCAGACAGACAAGGTGTGGGCTAAGAGTGTGACCCCAGACCAGATTGCGCCGAATTCTGCATGTGCATGCGCGCGTGCACACACACACACACACACACACACACACACCAGGGTAGGAGCATGCTGAGAAACGAATCAAAGGCATCCAGAACAGTCTTCGTATTGCTGAAGCAAATTGGCATCCCTCACTAATTAATCCGAGCTGAGGAGCTAATTCAGACCCTTGATTACAACTCGGCATAATTAAAAGAAGACAATCAGCAGCAGGAGCGCACACCTACTCATCAGAGAGGGTGTTCGATGGGCTCAGCGCCTGGGTCCTCTCCTGCTGGTCTGGGCTATTTAAAGAGCCAAGCTCAGGGAAGAGACTCTCACTTTGAAACAAAAGAGCAAGGAACTGGGTGATGCGTAGCCGTGCTCTGCCACTTGATGGCACTTGCCAACTGAGGGCTTCAAAGCAGTTATATAATGAACAGAGACTCACAGCATCCCTGAGAGACACCAACCCGGTGGGGAAACTGAGGCACAAAACAGCCACGTCACATGACTAAAGCCACACTCGCAAGGAGCGGGATCGACACCCCACACCCATGCTCATCCCTGGTGCTCACCCCCATGACTGCATTTACTAGGGCAGACACCTCCGTTTTGCTCCCTTCCCCTTGAACCACCTCATATCGGCCTCTTTAGAGCACCCAAAGCATTCGCTACCGAGAGCGCCGTGGGGCCTCTGCGACAACTCACAATTAAAGAAATTGTTTTGCAAAAATCTAGTTGGTTTAATAAAGGATATCACCTCTACCACGAATCCGGATTGCTTTTTCCTCTAGACCAATACAGCTACAACCTGGATACATGGAGCCTCTACAACAGTTATCTGTGCACGGGCAGCCAGATTCCCCATTTCCCTCCACCGTAATTCCCTGGCTTGGATTTTTTAAAACAGCACAGTGACTTTTTTCCACATTTGAGGCATCTTAGGTCTGCCAGGACTCTCATTAGACTGCCTCCTGCACCTTTATACTATATGTTTTCCACTCCGGGAGACTAATCCTGCCTCTCTCCACTTCCCTGTCCCATGCCAGCTCATTTCCAACCTCATTTGAAAACCTACATTTGCTCCCTTGCCTTTAGTGGCTAATTCCTCTCTCTCCCTCACAGGCTTGTGCCGCTGTTGAGGATGCAGCTGGCTCGAGTCCTGCCACACAAAATGCAGCCCCAAGCCTGGAGTCAGACATGCAGCGCTATGCCCCCATACCTACCGCTGTATTATTTATTCTAACCAAACCTAGGAGATTGCCTGGCTCCAGATGCTGCTGGACCTGTGGTGGGCCACCCTGCTTCCTGCTTGGTCTCGTGCCTTTACTCTCATCCTCATTTCAACAGAAGTAAAAATGCCGCGTGTCCCAAGCAGCCAGAGAGGGTGAGTCGGGGCTGACTGGGCAGGGAGACGGATCAAATGCAAGAACCATCCCAAGGGCTGCAGCCGAAGGAGATGTCCCACAGACAGCTAGCCTGCGATGGCTGTTGAGTGTCCTCTGTGGCTATTGCATCTGTCCCTGGTCCCCATTGAACAATGTCCTGATGGGGCTGGAAACCACCTCCCGGTGATGCTCAGGGCAAGACTCCCACAGCCACTATGGCACTGGGGCCAGCTCAGGCCCTGGCGCTTCCACTCCGTCCTTTGGGCCAGCAGCTCGAGGCCATCCTCGTGCATTGAGGTCTCCCAACCATCCCCATTTGCCATGGGGAGCAAGACACCTGCAGCCATCGACTGGCCCGAACAGCTCTTTGAAGGGCAGCAGGTAGCAAGGGTGCTACCTGCTCTAACTCCTGTTTGCCAGGCCCCTCTCTCACGACAGCAGTGCTGAACATGTACCGCCAGCAAAGGACTCAGGGAGCAGGGGGCTCCTGCTAGTGCCGATGCCCAGCCAGAGGGCTCTGGGATGCGCTGTGGGCTGGGGGAGAGGCCCCCATAGGAGGATTGTGCTCTGATGGGACTTGAGCTGCTCCTTCACCCAGCAGACTCTGCTTTCCTAAAGAGAGCAGCCGGTCCTGAAGGGACTAAGTGCTGGTCCAGGAGCATCTTTCCCCACGGCCCCGAGGCGCCGTGTTATAAACAGCAGCCATGGTTGTATCCAAAGCACCTCTACCCCAGCAGCACTTGCTGTCACAAGGGGCAGCCTCAGCAGACTGCCAAGAGAGGGAGGAGGAAGGAATGAGTAGGAACAGGCTTGTTTTAACACCTGGCAACTAATGGGCAGTGGGAAAATGGTCTGTCGCGCTGTCTTCGCCCCAGGATGAAGGACCTGCCAGCACCCTGCACCTGGGACACTATCAGTGCCTATAAAATGGGGTCCCTCTCTGCCCTGTGGGGCACCCACTCCCAATTCCCCTTGGGGGTCTTTTCAATATGTTCAGCTGTGATCTAGTTGGCAACAGCCACCGCAGGTGGGGAGCGAACAGGAGGGCAGGACCAGCCGTGAGATCCTGGAGAGAGCAAAGCAGTGGGGAGTCTGGGGTCAAACGCCTGCTAAGCGCTGAGCCCAGAGAGGAATTGAAAAGCCCGGATAGGCAATGTGGAGATGTACCGGAGAAGCGGCACAAGCCCTGCAGCAGAGAGGAAGCCTTTCGCTGCGCCCTTTAAAACTTCACTGAGGCCGCACGCTCCCTGGGACAAGGGGAGCCGAAAATCTGCAGCCAGGACTCTGGTTTCTAGTGCAGCTCCTCGCCAGCTTCTCAAACCCGAGGATGGGATTGAGTCAATGACATGACTGTGACGGGCAGAATGACTCTTGTGGCCCATTCACTCTCATTTTGTGCCCAGCACGTTATGTTTGGTGCTTTTGCTTGCAGCCAGCTGCCATCTGTGGGTTTCAGAGTCAACGCGCTGCCACGATGGCGGGATCACACCCCTTGGAGCCAACGGGGTGCTTCGTCTGCCTCCATCTCCACCACCCTGAAGGCCAGAACTGATTTTCTTTGTACTTCGGAGATGAGACGGGAGGACGTGGAGGCAGCTTCCTGGGAGACAACGGGGCGGTGGGAATTAGAGCATCCAAGACCCAGCTACGCCTTGCACCAGGACAGCAGGGGACTGGGTGGGGGGACCCTGCATGGTACCGAAGTGTTGGAAAATCCCTGTAATCATCAGGAAACAAAAGAGGAAGTGCCAGGGATGATGGGAAGATTTATGCAAATTGCCATGGCAATAGCCAGCCGTCTCAAACTGTCAGCGCCATTGCAGGAAAATCCGCTTTTCCGCCTCGCTGACAATGTGCAAAGCGGTTCCCAGCATGCCCAGCGGCTCCGGCGCCCCTCGTGCATGACACAAACCTCGGGCAGGGATGGTTGGCCCCCCTCGCAAGCAAGGCGGTCGGCTTCAGAGCACCTGGAGCGTGGGCTTCCACCGTTGGCTTTGCCATGGGGACCGCCACGGGGCCCCTCTGCCTTGCAATCAACACTGCAGCCTTGTTCCTTCCCTTGAGCCCCGCCACGCCTGGCGTGTCTGCCCACGGAGAAGAAACCCTCTCATGCATGTGAATGCCGAAATCCCTGAATACACCCGGGTGGAGCCTTGGCTTTCTCCAGCAGCTGAGTGACACGCCGGGAAATGCATGCAGACAGGCTGGGCCCCTGTCCCCCATTCAGATTCCCTGATAAATACGTCAGTGAACAGCACGGAGACGAGAGACACTCCCAGTGCGGCCCTTTCCTCAGATACAGAAAGCAGCCCCTGGACAAGAGGAGACTTCATAAGGAGGAGGGCAACTCCAAGACGCGGCAAGGGCTGAATGCGAGCCTCCCTTCCCCAAGCTCTGCCCCTATCCCCCCAACTCATAATCAAGCGGGGGCATGTGTGACGCCTAATGCTTTAGTGGAGACTTCAGCACGACTGACACACGCAGTACATTAAACGCCTTATTGGGGATTTGCATAAGCCTGGGAAGGGAGGAAGAGCCCCGAGAAAGGGCTCGACAATGGGAAACCAAATGCGCTAACGGGCTTAAAAAAAAATCTGATAAAGGCATAAACCAGTTAAGAGAATACATCGCCCGCGCGGCAGCTTAGTCAAATCCTGTCTCGCAGGAAATCCTCTTAACCGATCACCTGATCGAGTGTTAAATGGCTAATTGAATAATAAAGCAATGATATGTTTACTGCACGCACTGTATACAGAAGAGGAGAGGCCGCCAAAGGCCAAGCTTTCCAGAGCCTCGTCATCAGAGACGGCTCTGCCCAATGTTGACCCAATCTTCCAGTGGGCAGTGGTGCCTGGAAAGCTGAAACGCAGCAAGAAGAGCGGGGAGTAGATTATAAATGGGCTAAAGTGGCTGCTCTGGATCCATCTTCCCAAAGCCTGGGGCTCTTTGGATTCTGTTCTCTGACTCATGCCCGTCCGAGGTGCATGCTCAGGCCACACCATGGAGAGGCCATAAATCTGGCCCCAGCCCTGAGAAGGGCTCTTCTTTTTAAGATGAATGGGAGGGACAGTGCACACCCTTCTGCAAAATGGCCACCTGCCTATCCTCAAGTAGGAACCATACAGCAGCTTTGGAGGTGAGCGCACCCACCTCTGGGAGGGCTCCCCTAGTGCCCCTGCCCTACTTCAAGAGGCCATAATATGATCACACGCCCACTCTCAATGGCATCAGTCATGCCAGCCAGGCAGTCACGCCAGCACACGTGTGTCCCCCACATGGCAAGCTTGCTTGGGTAGGATTTGGACAGTTCCCGTCCCATGCATACGCTGCACCAACCTGAGCCATCAAAACACCAGCACCTGCCCTGGGGAAATTTATGCCATGAGAGCTGCTCTTTGCAAATCAAACCCAGCGTTTAGCAAAGAGCCGTAGCAGAGATTTTACAGCCGTTAGGCAGCGACAGCTCCAACCCTGCCAGCTGCTTGATCTGGGGGGAAAAAAAGCAGCAGTGTCAGGCAGCCAAAACAACACAAAGCAGGCTGCCAGGAGCAGGCAGGACCGACCATGGGCAGCAGCCTGGAGACAGAGCACAGTCTTTTTCGTTAAGGTGGAGGATACGCAGGCACAGGTCCGCACTCCCCAAAGAAGGGATGCTTCCTTCATGTCCTGGAGATCTTGGCAGGCTACAGCCCTAGCATTTTGGGGCCAGAGCCCGTGCAATGCTGAGCCTTGTCTGCAAGGAGTAGAGCATCCTCAAGTCCCACAGACCTCAGTCCTCCTAGACCGTCCCAAACACCCCAAGCTGCAGCTGCACTTGGCCGTGCCAGTCCTCCCCCAGCCTGGCTGAGCACAGGCAGCTTCTCCCAGACTCACGGAGATTTCGTTCTCCCTCATCTGCACTCTCTGCCCTTTGACTCTGTATCTGAAAAGCAGCTGGCAATGCCAGGCTCTTTAGCCTGCTTGCAAATGCCAGCGGGGAATCATAGGGGAAAAAAACCCGCAACAACCCAGGTGAGCAATGCCTTTGGATCGTCTCCAAGACCGGAGGCCTTGCACTCGTCTACCGCTACGCTGTGCCGCTCCAGGGAGGGACTGGCCAAGTGACCGGCCAAAATGCCGGCGTCCATCATCCCAGGTCACAGTGGACAGGCAGGAGCAGGGTCTGACGGAGGGGACTTCCGGCAATCCAGTAGCTCAGTGTTTTTCTCTGCAGTTGGATGAGGGTGTCTGGGTTTTCACCCTGTGGGGCTTTAACCTCCTGGTGCTTCAGTTTACCACCTTCCCAGAGCAGTTGTCAGACTCCAGCCACGTCTGTAAGGGGCTTGGGTGGCACAGCAAGGAGTGCCATGGAAAAGTCCTTCCACCAAATGCCTTGAAGGGGAGTCAGATCCAGACCGGCCACAGTGTTCGAAGCTCTCGAGGCCAACATGAGCTCGGGCACCTTTGCAGAGGAAACGGGCATCCCCGCAGCAAGAAGCAGAGTGTACTCATGGAAATCGTGGCTGGGCTTTATCCCTAGAGAAGTGCCAGTGGTCAAATCAGCACAACGCTTAGCTGCTGGGGACAAAGACCCCTCCTAGGATCCCACCCCATTCCCCAGCCCCCTCGAACCTGGGAAGTGTGAGTGAGGGGAGCGGGAAGGGACGGGGCTCAGCTTGGAAACAAAATCCCTTACTGCATACATACTAAAACTTCTCCGTATCTCCCTCCTGATTTCCAGCACTTCTGAGGTTCAAATACCAGTCACAGCAGGTCCTGATAATAAGGCAGCGAACTGGGGGAGGGTCAGAGATTCGGGAGCCTTTTCGTGTTGTCTGACACCCACAAGAAGAGACTCTGCTGAGACTTATGGCTCCTTTTATCTAAGCCCAGGCTTGAGCGAATAACAAATTAGTGGGAAAATGGGTTGTATTGATCTTGTCCTCTTGTCACAGCAGCTGTGAGGGAGCCGTGGAGAAGGACGCTTGCTATATCTGGACTTCTCATACGTGTGCAAACAGGGGACAGAGCTGGAAGCAGCCTCAGCAATTTGGGCTGGAGGCTTTATAGGCAAGTGGTTTGCTGCGGTTAGGAGCCAGCTGAGATAGCCCAGCAGCCAGCACAGTGGATGCCAATCACAGGGTCACGACTGGTCCCTGCCACAAAGAGCCTGCAAGTCAAGCAGGCCAGACAGACGGCGATGAGGGAAGGGGGATACGCCACACCAACACAGGAGTATTTTCCAGCACCTTTTGCTAAGAGGAAAGCGAGTCCAGCCCTTTCTCTTACCCCTACGCTTATGTTACCACCCTGGTAATGGGCACCTTATTCATGGATGTTAGGAGCTGCAAGGGACCTCTTGAGATCATCAGGTCCAGCCCTCCAGTGCTTGGGCAGGAAAGACCGCAGGGGTCTGAAGACTTCCCCTTCCCTTCCTGCATCTGGCATGGTCTCCTCTTCTTCCTCGCCCTCCCTCCCACCTGCTTTTCCCAGGGCTCAGGGGGAATTTCAGCACGGAGTCGCTCCAGGGAGGCTGTGCCACGCTCTCCTTCCCCCAGCATTGCCACCACGTGTCCGTGGGGTGGAGGTGCGATGGTGCTGAACAGACTGGGCCCGAGCAGCAGGGCACTAAGGGTGGGGAAAGAAATCTGCTGGGGCACGGTCCCACCAGCAGCAAGGCATGGAGAACAACCATAAGCGTGCAAGGTTTGAGGGGGACTGAGCCTGAGACACCACTGGAGACCACTGCTATGGTGGTGCAGTCAGAGTCACGCTGCCCAATTTAGCTCCATCCCTGCAAAGCCCTGCACCCTCCTCTCCCAACAGACCAGCTCACAGTCCCCTCTCTGCTCCTTTTCGGTCTCCCCTTTGCCCTCCGTCTCCTTATCAAGCTGCAGTTTCCCCAGCAAGGCTGGCATTGTTCTGCCTGGCTTCCCTCCCCTCTTCCCCTGAGCCGCCACGACCCCCTTGCTATAAATAATCGCCGTCAGGTGCTCATGCGGTGAGCGAGAAGGAGAGACTGGCACTTGCCAAAGCAATCAAGCTGCTTCTGTAGCCTGAAGAAACAAGGAGAGCTAAAAATAGCCATGGGCTGCTTCCCTGCGACTGCTCCTCTGCCCGGCAGCCCGCGCACAAACAGCATCAAGATTCGGATTTGGTAGGGAGGGGTTTGCTCAGCATCGCAGGACACCTGTGTCTTCCCCATCCCTAGACTGCAGACCACGCAAGGATTTTAGAGCAAGCAATGGCTTCGTTAGGACCCAAACGCTCTGTAGTTTGATGGACCTTCGTATGCGATCGACTATCCTGGACTGCATCTGCTGATGCAAACTCCAATGTAAATAGTGGTTGGAGGTGAGAGCGCGAGGGGCTGCATCGGGGGCAGGTTTCACCCTCCTGTGTAATTGCAGGCTGGCAGATTAGAGAGCAAAATCGCAGCCCCCGGCAAAGAAAGGCCTCGCTGAGAGCAGAGGAGCGGCTCCAGGCGGCTGCCAGGTTTGCATCAGGTACAATTAGATTGCTTGGCCAGACAGACCTCTCTCCACTTGGTAAATAAAGCAGCAAGGGAGGATCAGGATGGTTTCTGGGGAGAGGAAGATTCAGTTCCCCTTCCTCTGCAGGATCCTTGTCCCACGCCACGCCTGCAGCGGGGCAGAAGGGTGCAACAGCCCCGGCGAGGGGAGAGCCCGCGATTCCCCAGCAGAGGTGGTGCTAGACGTCCTGTACTTAGATCACTCTCAAATGGCCCCCGTCTTCGGGCTGGGGCGAGAATCCCCACTTGGTTCTTGCGTGGGAAAGTACCAGGGACACATGCTCCTTTGCATGTGTTTGCACAGCTCCTGACACAGAAAGCTAGAAGAGGGCTGGCAGAGCCCGGGGGGTTCAGGACTTGCTGGCTCAGAAGCTTTGCCAAACCTCTGGGGCTTGCAGAATCGGGGTAAAATGTCTTGCACAACCCTGGCGCCCTTGCAGTGATTAGCACTTCCTCCTGCCCCCTCCCTATACCCAGTACAATGTCTACCCCTCCCCTTTTAACAGGACCAGCCTTTTGCCCCCTTTTAGATGCCTGACAGCCTCCAGAGCATCCCTCTGCTCCTCCTCGGCCTCTCCTAAAGCAGAACCCAGCACATCTCTCTCGGTGCCTGGCAACCACACCTCTAGGTTTTATCCTTCTGCCGCTCTGTAGGCGCTCATCCCTGCTCCACAGGTCACGGCTCCTAGCACGTCAGGAACAACAACGGGCCTCTCACTCCAGCTTGCTAGAGGCCAGGAGCTGATTTTTCCCTGTGCTTTGCCACCTGGTACCAATTCCTGGTGTTTGCTGCCCATGGGGCTCATCGAGTGCCTACCGATAGGTTCCCACCCCCCTTCACAAGTCAAGCTCACCAGCGTTCGGAGAGCGGGACAGCTTTTGCATCCATCATGGGCCCAGGGTCCTTTCCAGGATGATGTCTTCAAGCTTTGGAGTGGCAGGGCCTGCACGGAGAGGGGAGCTGCTCATCTCATCCTGGGAAGAGACTTTCTTTTTGTTTAAAACAGACCTTAAAGCCTTGTTGAAAACCGAAGAGTGGTTCCACGCCGGCTGCTTCAAATGCAAATTGCCTTTCAGCGAGGACACATGAAAGGCTCTCTCAGATACAAATTTTTCCCTCTCCACTCTTTGAAGCTGCCTTTGGTAGAGAAGGGCACAGGCGCACGCTGCAAACCTGCTTTGTTTGTTGTCTGCCCAGAGCAACCGCTCGCTTTGTTCCGCTGCCGCACGGCGCTCTTCAAAACCGACCTCTCGCCGACAACTGGGCCCTGGCGTGGGAGGTGGATGCTTTCCTCCAGGTTCGGTACCCTGCGCTGCCCAGCCACCGCGCCATTCAGCTGCCTGGGCCGGGCCAAGAGGCACAAAGTGAAGAATTGAAGGTACTGGGGAAAAGCACGCCAGCGACGCAGATGCTGGAAGCTGGTCTTGGCCCCTCTTTCCCCGGCACATGGGTGTTTGGGCAGCAGGATGGGGATGGATGCACCAAGACTGCTGCTGCCGAGGGGGAAAAAAAGCCCATGCAGATAACTCAGAAAGCCACGAGCATTTCCCTGCCAGACACCAGCCGGGCACTAAACTTCTGCTCGCAGCCTGAGGAAACAAACACCATCTGCATTTTGCAGAGCAGGGAGAACGCAGAAGGCAATGGCAATGCTTTGCCCAGCACCAGACAGTTCAGTGCAGCACGGAGAGGACCAGCGGGACTGTTCGGAAAGATCCCCATTACTGCAACGCCCCTGCGCCCCCGCCCCACTGGGCCCGTTGTGCACGCCGGCTGCAAACACCAACACAAAGCCATGGTCCAGGGACAGGCGCTCTGTCTCCCCATCCCCTTTGGAAAGAGACCCTGCATGCACCGGGCAGGGCAGTGCAGCAGCCTTCTTTTCTTCTCTATAAATACCTCCCCCACTGAGCAGAGACATGGAAGCAACCCCCTTCCAAAGCTGCGCCTCTACAGCAAACCCCCAAACTAGGTTTCCTCAGCCATCTTCCAGCTATGAGGAAGGGGGAGGCATAAGCCTCCGTGCCCCCCACTTCCCATAGCCATGGTGAGGCAGTGCTGCTCCACACCGAGGATGCATGCCCACAGCCAACGTTTGCTTTAGCTTATTCTCCATCCCCCATTAGGGAGCACGGTGACACTGTGACACTAGAATAGGATTCAAGACTCGGGTTCTGATCCTGGCACTGCCAGGGTTTTGCTGGCCAAGTCACTGCCTCTCCATGCCTCAGTTTCTCGAGCTGTACAATGGGTAGGATGGTCTGTATAGCGCTTTGAGACGTCCAGATGAAAAGTGCTGTCCAAGAGCTAAGCACTAGCTACACGGGCAGCACACGGAGAATGCCCCAAGGCTTGGATCAAAGCTGGAAGCCTCAGGGTGTGGCTGTGGTTTGGCAAACTGAGGGAACTAAGCCAGAGGGCAGCCGGGCGGTAGAGACAAGTGAGAAATGCTGCTTTGCTCTGAAGGATGAAACCCTGGCCCAGCTGAAACCCACAGCAAGCCTCGCTTGCCCACAGAATTGCACCCAGAGCGCTTGTAAGGCAAGCGTCTCAAAGGCCCAGGTGCAACTGGGAAAGCAAGAGACACTGAAAATATTTGGCTCCCGGGTGAACAGCGAGTTGGTGGTGGAGTTGGAAGGGGGGAAAAACTGAGCACTGCAGCCCACCACAACTCTCCCCCCAGGACTCTGCTCCTGGTGCCCTGCAGCGTGTGAGCTTATTTGTGGCTGTGCAAGGTGGCTGGAAAACTGCTGCTTTGGTCCAGTCCGGCTCAGAGAAGGGGAGATGACAACTCCGTGTGTTTGCTTGCTGACCAAGGGCCCAGCTGCTCGCTGGCAGAACTCACACCGACGGCAACGGGGCTGCCGTGCTGGGGTGACTGACACGACGTGGTGCAGCTTTCCCCACTCACAAGCGGATACATGAGATGAGAGGAGCGGGTGAGGCAAAGCGACCAAACGTAGGGACAGAATCTGCAGGCAGGGCTTCTCTGGAGCCAACGTGTGGCACCAGGGCCTTGGGTACTTGCCTGGCTGCATCCTCCCCTGGCACTGATGAATGATAAAGGCAGGTCTGGGTTACACAAGGTGAGAGAGCAAAAGCCCTTTTCCTCCCGTGGTGCCAGGAACTGCAATGGTGGTCACTGAGCCCGGTCTCATCACCACCACTCCCTCAGCACCACCTCGGCAGCACTCCTCTTCAGCTCCTTGCTCTTCCCTTCCTTCCAGGGACCTCAGCGTCAGTCCGACTGCCCTTCCCAGCCAGCTTCTGCGACACAGCGGATGGCGTTGAACAGGAGCGTTGTACCACCTAGCGGCCATTCAGTACGCTGCCAAAGACAAAAATGAGAAGATCCCATTAAAAGCTCATGAGCAAGTCCACATGAGGGTCCCCGGCTATCAACCCTGCCTCTTCCCACCAGGTCCAGACTGGATGTTTCTTGTTGAATGGGCCTAACATAAGGTCACCTGTGCAGTGTAGCAACCCCTCTCGAAGCAAAAAGCAGGCTTTTCAGATCTGCCTTCCTCAAGCCGGCAGTGTCACAGCATCCATCAGTCCCAAGCCAAAGCACTTCCAATCAGGTGTCTCAGACTATCAAGATCAATCTACCTTGATTTATTTGCAGTCCTGGCCTTGCTTCTAAATCAGGTTGGTTCCTGAAGCCAGTTCCCTTCCTATGGGTGTTAACAAGACTCCCCTTTGCAAAGCCTCGTTAAAACCTCGGAGTTGGCCTATCTGGCCTCTGCTGGGTTTTTGTTAAGTGCAGCCATCACATCTCTTGGAACATGCTATGCATGTAAATTATTAAAGACGGTGACTCAACGACCTGAGCTTAGATAGAGTCAGATGCATCTACAACCAGCCTGTGAATAAGACAGATGTCTCCTTGTGGGATTGGGGAGGGGAGGGAGTTGGTTGGTCAATGCAGCTGCTTTCCTTCAGCCCAGCAGCTGGATCAATGATGGTGTCTACGTGGAGGGCCTCACATAAGGGAAGGGTAAGCTTGCAATGGTGCGGACACGAAGCAGGAACGCGGTATAAAAGACCCAAACGCTGAACTCCTTGCTGATTTATACAGCCCCACTGATTTTTAATGGGATTATTTGCAAGAGCAAGTGTATTAGGATCAGACCCCGCATTTGCAATCTCCCTGCTGGTCTCGTTCTCGGGCCTGGTAAGCGACGTTCCTCACGAGGAATCACAGGCGATGCACCGCAGCCTGTTATGAAGCTGATCAGATCGGCCAGCCATAAGAATCCCTCTTGACCTTTGAAAGTTTTGTGTCTCTGATTATAAGCCCGCTGGCAACTGGTAAGCTTACAAACGTATGGGGCAGAGGATCCAAAGGTCTGTAGCCGCCAGTGAAATGGGTGTTTCTCACGCTACGGGTTGGTGAGCAGAGGGGCCTGTTTTACTCGCGTAGCTCCATTAATCAGCTAAGAAAACCTATGGCTCGTGCCTGGCTGAATCCCATGCAGAAACACAGCCCAAGAGATGCCCGCAGAGGGTCCCAGTGGCGATGGGTTGGGAGTTGCCAGAGAAGCGTGTAGGATGGAGAGGGTAATGCACACTGTGCTGGTTAGTGAGTGCTATGAAAAAAATAAAATAAAAATGAGACTAGCATTCAGCTAAAAATAGAGTTGAACGCCCAAACGCCAGCCTCATGCTTATAGCCCAGGAGCAGTATTAGAGAAGCAGCAGTGTTTGCTTGTGCTTAACATTCATCCGGCCCCTCTTCCATTTTTATTACCACCCAATGTGCAAAGAGGAGCTCTGCTGCATTGGAAGAGGCTGAAGCCAGAGCATTTGCTAAATTAAAGCCACGACTCTGATCTGTGGCTTTCCAAAGCGGCGCGCTACCCTCTGCTTAACATGCACCTCACTGCTACCACACATTCCTTAATTCTCCAAGAACAGCCTTGTCACAGCTGAAGTACAGTACATGCAATTGGACTAATTTACAGCCTCAGCAGTTGTACTGCCCTGAATAGATTTCATCTCCGAACTCAGGCAAGGACAAGATGCTCAGGAGATCAGTGGATGAAAAATGTGCGCGTGTAGGTAGGGGAGAAGGGTGGGAAGTAGCAGGAAAGAACAGATAAAAATGAGCAGCGCAGATGTACATGGCATTAAAGGCCTTCAAGGTTTTATTTCCCTCCTGAAAGCTACCAGGTCATTCAAGGTGAGAAGGAACGAAAGACCAACATGCAGCGCAAAAGCTCTCTCAGAAAGACAAGGGGTTGGAAGTTCCTCATTGCGGTAAAATAAATTAAATAATTGGAGACAAATATTCTCAGCATCCTCCCTGGGAATTCAGACTTAATGTGCCAAAAGTTGTTACTACTTTAAAACAGGCACAAGGCCGATTACTTCAAGCGAACTGCACCTTCTTATTCCAGCCTGTGCATTTGAGCTATCGCTCACAATAACCTTCCACTGAGAGTGGAATAATCTGCTGCCCTAGAATAGATCTAGTATTTCGAGAAGTTTTGCAGTGCTTTGTGATGTGGAGGAGAGAAGGAAAGAGGTTGCGAGTGGTAAAACAAGGAAGTCCACGTGCTGACAGTTTTTGTAAGAGCCTTGCCAAGGCTTGAGCTCAAAACAGATACCTGGTGCACTACGGAGGCACCGGCACCCTTCCAACAAGCTTCCTGAATGCTTGTTTGGCTTGAAGTCTGCTTGACACCCTCCCAGGGGGTTGGCATCTGGAAGACATCATCTGTTTCTTTTTTCACCCCAATGTGGAGACTACTGGTCTGCTCCGCTGAATCTGAAAGACAAATATTTCATTCAAGGAAAAAAAAACAAAAACCCTGCACGCTACACCCGGAGAAAGTGAGTTGGTAACAGATACCCTTTTGTTAGGATGGCTAATGGTCTTACTTTGAGCCTTGCTTTGGGTATACTACTGGCCAAAGGATTGCAGTTCAGGTGGGAAGTGGGTTATGAAGTGTTGGACCCCAAAATGAAGCTCTGACGTTCAGTGCACACGACATTCGACTGAAAGCTCCTTGCTAGATAATGAAAACAAGATCAGTGAGTTAATGCCTTGGTTTCTACTTGCAGAGCCGTGTCCCAGGCGCAATGCAGCTTCCCTCCGGGCGACTTGCACGCTAACACGCAGCCTCGCTGTTTTAACACCTTCCTTCGGGGGTACATCTCCGCTGCTGCCACCCCAGCACGCACCCCACCCACCTGCCAGGAGCCTGTTCTGCAGACGCGGCATGTTAACAATTTTGCACACAACCTGGGGCTGTTGCTGCTGCAGCTTGGCTAGATGCCACTAGAGAAGTGCTTCTCATTTAGCAAATGGAGTGGTTTGATTTATGAACTTTATAAATAATTTTTTTAATGTATAGGCCCTGCAGGGACTTAGGACGGAAGTGGAAGAGCAGCCAAAACTATATCTTTCCCCCTTCTGTGCCAAGTTCCCTGTATGCGTCAGGGGTGGAGCACAAGCCTGGCTAAGAAGCCGTCTCGACACCACACACTCGTGCACTGAGCTCGCAGCAGTGTCAGACAGGCCGTGTTTGGCTCCTCTTCTGCCTTTGCCAGGCTGCCTGTCCTGCCTTGGTATAGGAAACAGAGGGTCTAGAGGCACCGCAAACACCCTTCAGCACAGACCAGGCTCAAAGATGAGAGGAAACGACTATCAGATCAGAAGGGAGAAAAATGAGGGAAGATGCTTCACTTTTAAGAGGCTGCAGTGGTAGTAAAAAAGGCAGTGACATTCCCTCAAGAAGACAGAGGGAACAAAATAAGGCTTTAAGTGAGAATTTTCAACCAGGAGCAAGGGGAGATGAAAAAGTATTTAACAATGGGCCAAGGAGACAAGCTGCCGTCTCTCCCCACGGCCATCTCTGCAGCGGTTTAACACGCTGGCCGTGCCCCTTGACAGCAGCAGGTAGCACATTTGGGCTGCAGATGCATCAGAACTCAAGCTCGTTGGCACACACACTCCTCCATTGCTCACCAGCCCCGTAGTCACACAGCAAACAAATGAGGAAGACACAAAATACATATCACAACACAGGTTTAATTTCTTATGCGATTATAAAATTCCAACAGCAAGGGGCTAGCAAGAAGAGCGGGACACGGCACGGCATGGAATGTTAAACACGTTTTTCCACTCATCTACACAGACTTTGAACAGACACAAAGTAGCACCGCAGGACGCAGGTTCTTCCAGGTGAGGAAGTCAACGCGAAAGGGGAAGGTCTGAGACAACAGGTCTGCCACAGTCCTGGAGCTTGCGGCCTGATGCCTCCCCACCCTCGCACAACCAAATCCATTGTATGCAACAGCGGCCAAGAAAGAATTACATTGCAGATTACTGCAGCTGCATGGCCAATGGCATAGAGCTGACGCGCAATAGCTATTTGCAAGCCAGAATGAAGACCTATTGCCCACTATTTCACTGTCAGTGTAAAATGGACGGTGCTGGTAAAGGTGCATTAGATAAAGGCATGTTAAAAGTAAAAGAGAAAAAAAAAGTGATTTGCTATGTGCCTTCAGTTGTGCTGTTGCAATTTGAATAGAAATTTCACATACCAGGAGCCAGGCTCCTTTATTTGCAGCCTAAGAGTCTCATTTCCTTCCAACATGTGACAGACCCCCCCAGAAAGACAAACATTATGTTTGCACGGTTAGGGAAGACATTTCAGCACTGGCCTCAAATGGTAATAGGGTCAATCAAAGCTATGCTGCATTCGTGACAGGTTCGGACTCTGAGAGGAGACCTTGAAAGCAGGGCAAGGTTTTGAGCTGTGTAACAGCAGTGATTAAAAGCCCACACAACATCTAGTGAAGGGGTACCAATACTGCCCATGTTAGAGCAGGCTGGTGTGCAGCAGGGAGAAATATGCTGAGTAGCACAGGTGACCCTTCAGGAAAGAAACACTTAAACCTTGCTACACATTGACTTTCATGAATTACCATTACTGGAACCAAAGAGATAGCAGGAGATGTAGTATAAAAATGTCCTGCAGATTAGATTCGTGATCTGTATTCAGCAATGGTAGCTCTCCTATTGGTCTCGTTTTACGATTAGTTGTAAAATCAATCACAACTTCCCTTTCACCAGAAACTCCTGTTGCTATATTTAAGAACATGGCTTCAAGATCCCACGCTATTCACCACTTATTTGCATTCTGAGGCAATCTTAAAGAAAAAAACCCCAAAACCCAAAACAAGCCTCATAACTTTTTTTACACCTTACATAAAAAAAAAAATCAGTTTCTTATATAGGCCCCAGTTCAACAAGGCACTGAAGCATGTGCCCAACTCATTTCAGTGGGTCTGCATCTTGCTGAATAAGGACCTTGGGCAAGAACAACAGGTTCCTACTAACCTTCCTCTTCCTCACACGATTCTCCCTCCCGCCCAGTCCAGCTCCTTGCACTTATCCGTAGTGCAAAAGCAATGCTCTAAGGAAAGTCCAAAGCAGGTAAGATCTCCTGGTTCCAAATGCAAGACAAGGAAAGGTAAAATGACAAACCCCAATGCAGAATGCGAACGCTTGCTACTTATTCACATGGCAAAAGAAATGGGAGTTGCTTGTCTACAGTACTGACTGGGAATTAATCACACTAAAACCTAACCAAACCTGAGTTTAGATTCCAAGTCTGCACTCATTTCCCCACCCCCAGAGACTTTGGTTGCACATTTCCCCACGGACAATACTTCCCACAAAGCTTTACTGCTAGCAGTAAACTTTACTAGTGCAGTTATGTATCCAGACAAACATGCTTTCAAGTAAGAGTTACTGTCCTGTTGAGCGTTCATGCAATATGAACAATTTAATCTAGAAATTCAGGAAAGACACAGTTAAAGATTTTAACACCATCTGGAATCCCAGCCCTGGGTTATACATGAGGAAAAGCTGGGAAAGGAGGTTTCTGCTATACACGAGGTACAGGCAAGTCCTCGTACCTTTGGAATTAATTGCTGGGGTGCCTTACCATTTACAGAGGTAAGATGCCCACTCCTGCTAGTGTAATGTTTAACATTAGGTTGAATGAGAAGGCAGGCAGGAGATAAAATGGGCGTCTCAACCCCTTGGTTTGATACCATATGACTAACCTTAAGGGTAGGGTCAGGTGATAAATGGCAGTCAAACACCACCGGAGAGAAAGGAGGCTGCAAAGCAAAGCATCTGTGCAAGACAGCTTTGTTCCCAAGACAGAAGCAAGCTCTCCTCAATAAGCATGGTGTGAAATATGCTGGGATGTGTGACCAGAATATGGTCACAGCGGAATGATCTAAATGGGAGGTAGATCTCCAGCTGTTTCTCTGACCTCACTGAAACAGCAGGCAAAGCGATGACAGAATTAGCTAGGCTGGGCTCTCCAGTCAATGCAGACAGATGCATTGGCTGAGCAAGGTTGTGGTCCCTGGACTGCACAGGATGGGCTAGAAATTGTCACTTCTTTGCTGAGAGCTACGAAGTCTCTTATGAAGAAGTCACCAGTCAGTAAACAGAACACGGCTGGACAGGATGGTCTGCTGCATATCAGCAACAGATATTTTGTGTGCGTGTTTGTGGTCTCAGTTCCTTACATGGAGAACGCAGGTGGTGCTGGAACTTTAACTATGAATGTCCTGAGTTTCTAGCATTTTGGAGGATTTGTCTGTTAGCATGTCTTTAAAGGGTAAGGCGATAGCCTGGTACTTATTGCCAGGAATCCCCTCTGTTTTCACTGGAGTGGAGAAAGTATTTTTTGGTGCCACAGTTCGAATCGTAAAGCTAATGTTTCTCAGACCTACAGTACATCACTGGTGCTCAGGAGTTTATTACAAGCTCTGCTGATGGACCTTATAACTTATGCCAAGCCTTCAGATGTAATATCAGGAAT
>NW_005842089.1:1932381-1939831 GCF_000455745.1 Alligator sinensis
ATATCTGGGGTCTCATGGTACTGCAGCTGCCTAAGCTTGTATTTACTCTAAGACTTGCATTTCAGGCCTCTCTACAGTTAAGCTCCATAGCACAGCCTACAGTAATTCAGGATGATAACAAGCTCTGCTTCATGGGACTTAGTTTTCCGAGTGCTTAAAGCTGAAAGACTAAATGAGATTTCAGCATGGTTCAGAAGCTCGTACATCCAGAGGGGACCACGGAAGGGGCCTCAACTAGCTGCTTTATTCAACATACGCAGTACAGCAAACGACTCTTGAAGCCGGGAAGTAAACTTGACATCTCCCCACCGATATGTGGGGTATAGGAGAGAACGGAGAAGATTCTCTTCCATTAAATTTATTTGACAGATGGATAGCAGTTCATTTTATAGTGATATACATCATAACTATAGATATCTATGTACATGATTCAACTCTTTGGTAGGGATGACCTCCACCTTCTGCTCCCTTAATGGAAGGTGGAAGTCCAGATACCTGGAGCTGGGTGTTGGAAACAAGCTACCGCTGCCTGCCCCTATTCAACAACATACATGGTACCAAAGTCCTAAATCTAAGGAATCCCTTGTCCTTGGTATGCAGTTAAGCTCATCAGAGCCCTCAGGGAAGTCCTGGCTCTCTTTCTCCCTTCAAAACCTAAGATTTTCCCTTTTATTTGAATCCAAATGTTTTTAAATGCCACACAAGGGAAAACATTTAATCCCTTTGTTAGCTGAAAGGTAAAGGAGGCTTACCCTCCAGGGGAAGAGATGCTTGCACCAAAGGCTCTGGTACACTAAATATATCCATGGTTTAACAAAAGGCACATTACAACCCTAAAATAGACTGCAGCATTGCCCAGCTTCAATCGTTCCTCGCCAGGGTCAGGGCAGTTCAAGACCATATTTCAGAACTGCCAAAAAGACAACCATCCCTTTTAATGCTCCTCAAACACATAGGAATGGAGGCAACAAAATGTAGTCTAGTCATCCAACGGACCCCTGAAAAAGGGAACTCAAAAGCTGGAACTCGGGTAGACAGTCACTTACGTTGACATCAGTCAACAACAACACCTGAACCTTCGCTACTAAAGCAGAACACTCAGACCCAGGGAGGAGGGAAACAAGGGAAGGATAAAAGAAAGTTATGCCTTTCAACTGAAAGACCCTAAGGCCAATAAAGGAGTGGGGATGACAGACTCTGAAGGGATCTCCATCCAGTCCCTGCCAGGAAGGATGCTACCCTTGTTTGAAGGATTAGACTAAGTATAAAATGACAGACTACTGCTGCTCAGAGCAGGAAACAAGTGACCAACAGGTAGGGAAGAAGAAAGTGCTTTCCAAGTTAGTAGCCTGAAATGACTCTATAAACATTCAGCACATTGGCTAATTAGGACTTCAGACAGACAGAACAAGAATTCAGGATGCACAAACAGTGTTTTTCCACCTCTTTTTAGCTTTCCTTCCCCCCCAAGATGTTTTCCTATAGAGGCACTTTCTATATTACAGATCTTTGGAGAGGGAAGAAATTCCAGTTTTCCACTCTGATGAACAGAACACTCCCACAAATAAGCGACATTCAGAAGGAATTTTAATTAACAAAATGGTCCAGGAAAGGGGAGAGGGAACCCAAGAAACAGGCCATTGCTTCTTAAAGGTTGCATGTCAGTCACTAGGTACGCCTGCAAGCCCATGCACAGGAAACCATTTGGACCTTTGTCAGTGCAGAACTAGCCTCGGCTTCCAGAACCACTTCTACACTCCTTCCTTATATATGCTAAATATTATATACATATATAAAAAAAATACAAACTTGGGTTTGTTATAAAGTGGCTTCTCTCTCCTATGCTTGCTTGGCACATGAATGCATGCAAAGCTAGTAGGCTCCGAGGGCTGCACAAACAGCAGGTTTTGGCAACAAAAAAATCCCCAAAAAACAAAAGAAAAAAAACACAGCTAAAATAGATAAGCAAGATTAAAAGCCACTGAATTGAAAACCGTGTATTTTTTTTCTCCAATGGTATAGAATTAGGACTACAGCTACAACTTTTAAAACTTTAGAGTCTGTCATCCTCTCTCCCAACTCATGTCAAAGTTCATAGCAGCATAACACAAGATTCCTCAAGAAACGTCAAGCCAGTGTTCTCTGCTTCAGGAGTGAGTTCACGGGTCAAAGTTCAGTCTGTCCGAAGAATCATGGGGGGGTGCTCACTGTCTTCGTCCAGTCGCAGGGCGTTGGTTTCATCTTCCAAGCAAGCTCCACCCACTGCGCCCAGGTCCTCTGTATAGGCTGCAGAGAAAGAGACAGTGCTTAGGGATCAGCAGCACCACCAGAAGCTTGGATCCAAAAGGAAGCTCCTGATGGACCTTTCTAAACTGAATTATGAGACACTGGACATGCAAATGCTCCAGATTGCCACCCAACAGTGACAATCCTGATCCCCTCCTAACTTTTTGTACTCTACCCTTCCTCCCACAATGTTGTTGACATCACTGCATTCACCCTGGAAGACAAAATACGTAATCTCCACGGCTGTATCTTCTGCTACAGTATAACGCAAAAAGGTGGCAAGGACATTAAATGGTTGCATGCCTGGTCTCCACTCACTAAAAGAATCATCAGCAACATTCAAAACCTTATCTTGCCTGGTAGTACAGATAACTTATCAGAGAAGGGCAAATTGCCACCATAACAGCAGCAGTAATATTACAGCGCCCTCCACTATTCTCACAAAACATATACTGCTTTGGAGATGATTTACAGAAGCCAGTGTAGAGTTAGGACAGATAATACTCTGTCCTAACTCTTGTAGGGCAAATAATACTCTGGCATGCATCAATTGATGCATCTGCAGCAAAACCAAGGAGGTGATTCTTCCACTGTACTCAGCACTGGTGAGACCGCAGCTAGAGACTGCGTCCAGTTCTGGGCACTGCACTTCAACAAGGACGTGGACAAGCTTGAGAGAATCTAAAGAAGAGCCACCTGTATGATCAGGCTTAAAAGGCAAGCCATATGAGGAACAGCTGAGGGATCTGGGACTCTTCAGCCTGAGGAAAAGGCGGCTGAGAGGGGACCTGGTAGCAGCTTACTGCTACACCAGGGGAGGACATGAAGGGCTCGGTGAGCAACTGTTCACCAGGGCACCCGAGGGGAAAACCAGGAGTAACAGCCACAAACTCCTGGCTCAACATTAGAAAAAACTCCTTCACAGTCAGGGTGTCCGGACTGTGGAATAAGCTCCCTCCGGAGGTGGTGCAATCGCCTACCCTGGAAATCTTCAAGAGGAGACTAGACAGTCACCTTGCTGGGGTCACCTGACCCCCAGCTGTCTTTCCTGCCGGGTGCAGGGGGCTGACCCGATGATCTTCCAAGGTCCCTTCCGGCCTTACAATCTATGAATCTATGAAACTCCTGCACTTTGTAACCATGTACGATTAGGATACCATAATCCAAGGCAAGTGTTACAGGGGGATTTAAATGCAGCTGAATACCAAGTTCTGTCCAGAAAACTGCAAACATGAATGATCTCTCCAGCAACACCTCCAAAGTAGCTCACAGAGTCACTTAACAGCTACCCACTTTTCCAGCTGAGTAATGGAACAAATGCTTCATTACATTTACCAAGTCATAAAACCCCCAAATTGGAAGAACAAAAGCAGCTTCTAGACACAGGCAGCTTTGGAGCCTCTCTGTCCCCATCTTCTACCTTTGTTCTTACCATGCCTTGTGGGTGATGAAGGCACGTAAGTACCTTTAGTCACAGCGGCACTGTATGTCTGTGCTACTAATGGCCGGTCATGTGATGCAGACTCTAAAATTTCATTTGCTGGCTCCATACTGCCATCAAGCCTAGTAAGTAAAGAAAGAGTAGATGAACAGAAGTTGATCAAACCAGTCACCAATACAACTGCAGCTGCTACCACACAGGACAGCTGAGCAAGATAGCCACGTTAAGCAGGTAAGAGGCAATACAATCATTAAGAAAATCTTTTAACCAATTCCTTCTGTGGTTGCAGTCTGCTTTTCCATTTTCAGTGCCACACATTCACCTGCATGGTGACAGAAGTCACCTTCCAAAGGACTGCAGGGAAGGAATCTCGTTGCTAACACCTCACGTACACTCTGCTTCCCACATTTCCAAAGGAAGCCACAGTAATGTAAATTCTTCACAGTGTGCACCTTACTAGCAGCAGAAAGGGATTGCCACTAAAGGTACACGAGCAAATTTTGTTAGTGAGATGCAGCTAGTGCTGGAAAAAGGTTATTTTATTTATTTTTTTTTTAAGTAGTATAGCTGATGCTAGCCAAAAAAAAAAAGAGAGAGAAAAGATATACTAGGGTCTATACTATGCTTTTTGCTGGCATGGCTATTTAGCTACCATGGTTAATGGACAAAGCTATGCCAGTCAACTTTTCAAGACCTGCTCCACAAAGACTGGATGTTGCTCTGAAAGATATATTCTAGCAATCAGTTACAGGCCTGATGAAGGAATTACTGGATCCAATCCTATGATCTTAGTTAGGCAAGCAGTCTGGCAAGATGATCAGAACAGTATCTTCTTGCCCTACAGACTCACAGGGTTTTTTTCCATTACTCCATCAGTAAGAAGCTTTCCCAAACCATTTGGTAGAACTGCTAACTTAACAGGCTATTTGACTAGCTTATACTCAAGGGAGCCTAATAAATAAGCCTGTAATGAGACTATATAGATCAGAACATGGGCCAATTTCCTTTCCTATAAGAGTAAGGATAATGCCTCTTTCTCCATCTTTGAAAACCACTTCAGCAGGGGATAAAGTGTACCAGGAGCCAGGTATTTCACATTATTGTAAAAAAAAACTGAACTCCAATTGAGAGGAAATGGGAGCATATGGCTAACAGCAGATTGATTCTTCACTGCAATCACAAAGCATTACACTTGTACTGTTAAAGTGGTGATTTGTGTTGCAGTTATTAGAAAAGGCAGAGACCTTAAAAAAACAGTATAAAAAATGAGCTGCTACCTGGTATGAGGTTAGCAGCAAAGAAAAAAGTTTTAGCATCAAAAAAGAGATTTCATGGAAAACCAAAATGGAACAATTACATAGGTAAGAACTTTCTTGGGACTTACTTGTGCTGTTTCATTAGTGTGCACTCCCCTCCTTCTTGGGGGTCCAGGTTGTACATGTAGAGATAGCCATCAGCAGCTCCCACTAGTAAGCGAGGAATCTTCTGGATTCTAGGAGAAAAGACAATAGTTTTATTTCAGCAAAAAAGCCTCCAAACTCCAGAGAATCTAGGAGATCTCTTTCCACTCAATTATTCCCTTATTACAACTGAGCGTAGCAAGTAGGCAAGAGAGATCTTGTATCAACAGCTATACATCCTGTCATGGGAGCCCTGGCTATCAGGCACACAACTCCTGTGACATTAAATGGAAGCCATCTGTCAGTCTGATTTGCATCAATTAACTCCTAACTGGAGGCAGTGTTGCACAATGGCTAAAAGGGACAGGCATCAGATTTTCATTCCATTACCATTTCTGCTACTGACTCTCTCCAGACTCAGTAGAAGCCCATTACTCCATTTTACCTGGGGACGTACTTATCTAGTGTTGTGCTGTGAGGCTTAATTATTGTTTAGAGTGCGCTTCATGATCAAACAGCAGATGTATACAATTGAAAAGGTAAAAATGAAACCTGTAACTGAACAGCTCAGCACAAACTCCTTCGTTTTCCACAAAAAAATTACTACCACCCAGCTTCTTAGTTTGATAGCTCTGCCAAATGGTTCCATCTTTGCTGAAGGCATAATGGAAGCTAAATACGTTGAGTCATTTCAAATACCTTTTTAAATGAATGCTTTGCTTCTGTATACATATATTACCTAAATTTAACAGCTTGCCTTGGCAAGGTGCAAAAGCTAGAGTTTGCAATTACCTTAAAGCCCTCTCTATTGCCTAGTCAAGGTTGTCTAATCCAACAAACTATTAATACAAATGCACTAGTATACCATCCAGCACTAAGGAGAAAATATTGCAGAGGCCCATGAGCATTTTGAACACCCTGTCAAGATAAAGAGTTCCTGTAATCTCACAGCACCTCTGAAAAGCACTTCATTCCACATTGATCAAGCAGCACAAGGGTTCCTGTTAGATTATGGGAAACTGGTCTTCACAAGATGTCCTGGAGCAGGGGGAGGCCTTACAACATTCACACATTACTCAGCTCCTGATGTGTTCTGTGCATTACCCGTTCAGCTACAGATAAGATACATGCTCACACAAGCCAGATGAACTCTGGTCATATCTACAACAGCAGCACTTCCTTTGCTTGATATCGGCAGCCTAGCGGGGGATGCAAGAGGCTCTGATAGCCCCTGTACTCACGTGGCAAGTGAACAGATGTTTTTGTGCCCACAGAACGGCAGGCGGACCGTAGCAAAGGCTCTGCCCTGGTTAAACATTTCTGTGACCTGAGAAGGCAGATAGCTTGTTGAGGCCATCAGCACTTTCCCAAAGTAACCTGTCCAGGTAGTAGGCTCTTCCTGAGGTCTAAAATTCAGGGGGACAAAAAAAGAAAAGGAGAGTTCAGGTTCATGTTCTATTCTAGACACTACTAGAACTAACTCGCAAAGGGGAGAGGATGACTTAGGGCCTCTTAATGTACAGGGGTTCTCTTCTATTTGTTTTTCAACAGACATATCAATCTGATAAGAGTCTAGTACCCCCTCTTTTCACTTAGGGTGGAAACAGACGGCATCTGATGTCTCACTTGCGCTACTGTAAAAATGTTTATGGTAGCACAAATACCAAGGAAAGAGAGGTCAGCACCCTTTGCTGCCGTACAAGAAAGGCAAATCAGTGGTACAACGAAAGGTGGTAATAGAGACTCCGCTGCTTTATTGTGGCAGACATCTACTACCTCTGTGGCCAAAGAGTATGAGCAGCCTGAGCTGCTTGCATTCTCCTGCCACCCTAGGGCAGGTGCTCTGGTGGCCTGAAGGGCTATCAAGCCCCCTGAACACATGTCCCAAGTCAAATCACCCAAATCAATTCCAAATCCATGAGTCATTCAAGAACCATATGTGGCCCTGCTACCTGCAAGCATCTCCACCCCTGCCTGGGGCTTCAGATGCTTTCAAATCCTTTGGTGGGCATTCTACGTGCAGGCCCAAGCCCAAAGCCTTGGGGGTTGGACACCCCCAAGTTTTGCTTGCCCTCAACCATGTGGCTGCAGGAGCAAGCTAGGGAGGAGCCTCCCATTTCCGTAAAGTTGGGTGTATAGCTGAGATCGTCCCACTGAAAGTGGGAGTGGGACGCTATCTGTGCACTACCTCAGTCAGGGTACTACCCTGCCAAGAAACTGGTTTTCCCCTGAAACTAGGGAAACCACCTTAGTGGTCATGGCATTTCCCTGCTTACAGGGAGACACCCTGGGGGACAATGGGGTGTCTTTCCATAAGTAGGGA
>NW_005842089.1:1939862-1964999 GCF_000455745.1 Alligator sinensis
GCATGGGTCTGGCTGAGCAGGGAAAGTGGACCCCGGTTCCGGCTGGGCAAGGAATAGCCCTGCTTTCCCCACTCAGTCAGCCCCGGCCCCAGGGATAGGTCTGGCTAAATAGGGAAATCAGAGAGATCACATTGCCCCTTCTCCCACACCATCAAGAGTGGGACAAGGGGTGACGTGTGTTTTGCCCGTTACAACCACACATCACAGCACAACTGATCTGCTTCATTCAGTGACGCCCATTTCTAGCCTTAGTGACTTTAGCCTTAGTGACCTGCAAGTGCTTCACTGCCTTCACTGAAAAGGCAGAATATAAAATTGTAAAACGATTTTTCTGTTTATATATCATTACATAAATGAAAACAAAAACCAAGTTTAAGATGACTGACTACTATAAAGTACTACTTCCCTTCTCAATCAGGTTGTACTCGCTTGTTCATTTGTCACAGTGCCACTCATTTTCTACAGAACCTTCCTGAGAAGGCACAGTAAAACACCCTGAATTTCTAATGGACAGCTCCCCTAAGTTTAGGAATACATGTTCTGTCTGTATCCTGAAACAGCAGACAGGGCATGTCATCCCGTAATACGGTAGAGAGATTTTCGGAAGTTCTATACACTCCCCTTCCCCCATGAAATGTTTTAGAAGCAGTAGCCTCTCTCACCGCTTACTGCATCCAGATGCCAGTGCATGAGGAGGATACGTTTACAGTAAGAGACAAAAACGTGATTACAAACATGTATGGGCCCCACGTTGCTCTCTGTAAATTGGAGTGTTCCTGGGAGAGGAATGTATAGGTTACCTGCTGCGAGCTGAGTCAACCGATTCACAATTCACTGTCTTTAACTTAAATGATTTCAAAAGAAAGGCCCAGGCAAACATACACAAAGTTTTTTTCTTGAACAAAATCTCAAGTATTTTGGAAACCTACTTTTCTTTCACAGTCTCGAGTTTGAAGATATGCACCGTCTCCGTGTTACTTGATGCAGACAAAAACATACCATCCATGCTGAAAGCCAACGAGCAGATGCTCACACACCTAGAAAAGACAGCAAGCGCATTTCTTTGTACTAATGCTGTGCCAACTGGGAAACGGAAGAGTCAACATTAAGTCATATAGCATGAACGACTGTTTAAATCAGCCTACTAGTGCCCCATGCTGGTATCTTTGTATATTAGACACTGCAGGCCCCTTCAGTGGATACATGAGCTGCATTGTGAAGGCCACGAAAAGTTCCAGGAATGTGGCAGAAAGGTGTGGGGGGAACCAGAAACAGCTTCCTTGTTCAGTCTCCAATCAAAGACCACAGGTCACTGTCACAAAGGGAAGATCTCCAAAGGATTTAAAAAACCAGACAGATTACACTGCCCTCAATTTCTCAAAAAGGAAACCTGTTTCTTTAAAAAGCACTCTGAATTTACTGACATCTTTTCCCGCTTTACTTATTAGCATTTGGATACCAACTCAAACATCATTCTAACTCCTTAGCTATTTACCAGAAGCAGGATTCAGACAGCAACAGTCTTCCCATCTTTCTATTAAGAGCAATCAGAACCACATTGCTAAGTACCGCAGAAATGAAGATATTTGTTATTGTAATAGAAATGGCAAAAGATCTGGAGATGTGTGAAAACAGGATACATACTGGCATTATTTTAATGTGTTTTTTTCCATCTTGGAATATGAATGCTCCCCAAATGTGAAAAAGGTGGTTTTAGTGGGTTTATGATCCCAAGAGAAGCCAAGGGATAACTAGATCATGGGGACCAAACATTAGAATAAGTTGGTTTTTTTTTTACACAGCTATTCTAGTGTCAGATATGTAAGATAACTGTGGCTATACAGGGCGCCATAATTGTATTAGGAGTCTTATAGTGGGTGAGCCATCTTAAATATGTACCCATATAAATGCATTTCTAAGGGCAAGAGCAAATACAATACTGAATAGAATGACATGCAGGAAAAGCAAGTTTTGGAAGGATGGAGGCTGAAGCTGCTCTAGGCATCCAGGCTAATATGAAAGAAGGCAAGAATGGGCAATGAACACTAGAGGGAAGTCAGGAGAGAAGTCTGTGCCGTGTCTGGGAAGGGGCTGCTGTAGAAGACACGTAAACAGAAGTGGGGCAATTAGGTCTTTGAAGACAATCTTAAGTGTAATGCCAAAAGGGTGTGTTTGCTGAGAGATTTGGGGCAAGGCTGTGCATGCTGCAATGATCAAGAAGGGAACATTACCAAAACATGGACAAAAGGCTTTGCTGATCGAGAGACAGATGAGAGAACAAATAGCAGAATGGGAAAAAGAGCACACTGTAATAGGGAAGGAAAGAGGAACTAAAGGTCACCAATACTGATGCTGGATGATGGAAGGAATAGGGACATTATCCCTAACAATATATATGCCTCATTTCTGTGGCATTAAGGGCATATACTTTATATAGATATTAGAGGTGCGCTAATATATCGGTTGCATATAGGATCGGCACCGATAAAAGGAAAATTAACATTACCAGCAATCAGCTTTTTTTGGTCGGTGTAGTGGATAATGTTATCAATAAATGCTGCGTGCCTGTGTCACCAGAAATACAGCCAGGCAGCTTGGAGAGCAGCGCTCTGCTGGTAAGTCTGTGGGGGGAAGGGGCGTGGGGCAGGGAATAGGCATGGAAGGGGAGCAGATAGAGGCTCCCCACAGTGAGGGAGGGAGTGGTGCTGGGGCAGGCGTTGCCCAGCCAGTGCAGTGAATGCAACCCGGGGGGCCGAGAGCAGGACAGAGCTCTGGGCAGCTCGCCTGGAGGGTGTGGGGAGGTGGGGCAGCTCCCTGCCAC
Source organism: Alligator sinensis (assembly GCF_000455745.1). Classification (NCBI taxonomy): domain Eukaryota; kingdom Metazoa; phylum Chordata; order Crocodylia; family Alligatoridae; genus Alligator; species Alligator sinensis. The sequence continues at coordinate 1,942,684 of NW_005842089.1, forward strand.
TGCCTGCACCCCCGGGGAAGGCATGGGGGGCACGTGCCCCCAGATTTATGTGCAGGGTCAAGGTGGATGTAGGTGATCTGCTGCGGGCTTGGGGCCAGGGGCTGCAGCAGCCTCTTCCCAATAGGGAGGCTGGGCTAGAGCTGTGCTTGAGGCAGGAGGTGGTGGCGCTGGAAGGGGTGGCTATGGGGTGGGCTATAGCCACCCCAAAATTCCCTGTAGCCACCCCTCCCAGCACTGCCGCCTGCCCTCCGCCCATGCTGCCAGTCTGCGCTCCTGGCCATCTGCATGCTGTGCTGTGGCTGTGCGCATGCACACGGCATTTATCGGCCACATCAGCCAAAAAAACCCGATTGCTGATACTCTCAATTTTCCTTATATCGATGCCAATCCTATATGGGACCGATGTATCTGTGCACGTCTAATATGTATATATAATGTCTGCCTACCTATGTCTATCCATACATACACTTTTTAATCTGCCCTTAATGCCACAGAAATGAGCTTTCACCTAGCCTGGACAGAGCTCTCCATTTTAAATGATACAAGCAAGCCAAAAAAAAAAAAAAAAACGGAAGTGTAAAAATCTTTCTTAGTATGACTGGAATGTAAAATAACCTTCTGATATCTATAACGAGTGCTTTTATAACCATACTCAGCATTACACAAAAATATAGTACTGATGTTGAGGGAGAAGGAAAATCAAAGGCATTCTGAAGGTTTTTGGACTATGTTACTACCTTCAGTGATTGCCTGTATAATTGAAGATTAAATACAAAACCTTGCTCATCCATTCTGCAGGAGACCATTTAAGTGTATAGCCTTGGGACTGAAATTAGGCTATACACTTAGCCAGAGAATGCATTTATCCAAACCTGATGTAAATAAATCAATGCTGCTTGGTACAGCTCTGTTAGTGCTGTGCTACCGGCAGCCCTGACATGCATTGGGTCCCCCTACCCCATTTTCAAGGATTCTAATAGCTGTCCTTTCACAACTGCTTTTGATAGTTATATGAAGTACAATTAGTTAGAATGGACAGTTACAGTTCACATGCAGTGAACCAGAGTACAATTAAGTTACAAAGCACAGAATGGGGCTGAAAAATGCTATCCATTTTATGGGTTATAACCAGAGTTGTTACCATGTAAGCAACTGGGACTGGCACTGTGTAATGTGGTTAAGTAATTATGCATATGCATGTAAGAGGAGTAAACTGAATATACATGGCACTACTAAAGTGCATTTGAATGGGGGTTTTTTGTTTGGTGATGCCACTAAGGTATTTTAATAGTTTTGAGCTAGTGAAACTGGCACGCTGTGTTACAATGTACAGTGCATATATTTGTTATAATAGGTTGGAAAAGTTTGAGGAGGTGGCTCTGCTTCTGGCAGGCTGAAACAGCACAAAGTTTGTCACCTGTACATTCTTACTGGTAAATGTTATTGAATCCAAGTCAAATTTCAATGGAAAATGGCAGTGGGTCAGTAGTGATATTACTAGGTAAAGACATAAAAACTAATTCTGCCTTTTCTAAGGATCAGCTTTGCAATTAAAACCAAATTCCAGCAAGACTTCTGCCAGGATTCATTTGTTAACCCCCACAGGTCTAAGACATACATCCGAGAGACTGCCATCAAAGATATGATCTTTAACCCCTTCACCCCACTTTTCAGAACAAGACCAACTTCCAAGTGGCTAATTTACAACTGTAATTGGAAAGTGTTACCGCCATAGACAGGTGTAGGACCAAGGCACACATATGGCTAAGAATGATTATTGTCCTGACTCTAAAGTTTTAATCGTTTGCTAAAATGTTGAGCTTATACTCAAGTGCCTCCTTATGCTTTGTACACTGGCAATATCAAATTACTGAGAGACGAAATGGTCTTGTTTTGCCTACAGCATTAAATGTACTGAGACAAAGAAAGGAAGTCAGTAGATGCAACTATTGCCCTTCAAAAGGTTGAAGTTTTAAAATTTTGTTTTTAAAAAAGTTAAAGCATCTCATCTTGGGCTCACGTATGACTAACAAAGATGTGAAAAACCAATACAATTTCCCTGAATGCCAACACAGTTTTGGATGCGTTGTAGTGGACTAAAAGTCACTTCTCCTAGCATACATTTCTTTTTAAAGAATATGTTGATCTTCAAAGCTGTTTTACTTCCTACCTTTCCATACTGCCAGTCTGCTGTAGAAGTTCAGGTGGAGGCTGTGAACTTACCAAGAGTCATAACTGGCCTTTGGACTAGCTTTTAAAAGCACATTAAATTAAAAACACAGTGTTTGCTTTGGTCCTTGATTGCTGCTTTGTTATATAAACATGCCTCACTTAAAAAACAGGTCTTATACACTAGAAGAACCAGGCCTTCACAACTTTTTGTGTTGCAAGGCCATTTAAAGTTCTGGTATATCATCAAAAATCTGCAGAGGCAAAACACTCTCATCAAGGACATGCAACTCAATTTGACACTGGGAAATACAGGAAAAACCTTGGGTAGAAGCCATCCTAAAAAAAGAAGAGTCAGGACAGCATTCTCCTTCCCTATAACAAGCAATTTTTTTTGTTATCCAAATCATCCAATCTGACACTAGCCAATAACCACTGACAAATTCAGCAATTAGTGCTAAAAATGATTCTGCAATGCAATAGCTGAATCTTGTTTTAGACAAGTACAGTATTACTGAATCTCTAAAATCCTTCAGCAGTTTACAACAGTCCCCCACACCGCAGAAAATAAGAAAAAATCTTTCATAACACCATCACCACTAGGAGATATGTATGGCTCAATGGGCACATTTATACATGCATTAATGTGCTTTAGTTAATGCACCTTAAATCTAGTACCGCCATTGTGAGGGTGCCTATATGTAAGTGCTGAGGCTGCTTTGACGTGCTGCAATTCTAGCACGTTGGAGCAGACTTGATTAATCGAGTCTGCTGGAGCATGGCAATTACCGTGCTCCAGCAGCCTCTTGCATCTCGTGTATCAGCACCCCCGTGCTTAAAAATGGTGGTGGGGACACTTGAACTAAAGCTCGAACGAGCTTTAATTCAAGCACCTGTGTTGCCGTTTTTAAGTTTGGGGAACCTGATACAGGAGATCTGGCAGTGCTTCAATCAGAGTGGTTCTCGGCGCCACTAATTAAAGCACTGCCCCCTGCCCCCCCAGCCCTGGAGCACATGTAAAATTGCTCTGAGGTACTAGGAAAATATAAATTGGCCTGTCTTAATGCACATTAACTAAACAGCACAGTTTTTAAGTGACGTTTAATGTGCATTAAAATTGGCTAATGTGCGTTAAAGCACATGTGTAGGATGCCCCAGTATGTGCAACATGGTCTGTTACTGCACTGAATTTTTTATGCTAGGAGTATTTCAGAGCATTGCAAAGGAAAGGAACAAGGCTCGAGTCACAGAAAGCCATATTCTCTTTTTGCTTTCTCAAGTTAGTACGTATAAACCTCACCTGTAACTTTATTTCCTGGACCCCTTAAAATCTATTTCAATCACTATATTTCAAGACTACAGGTAAAGCCAAACTACAGAATGCACTGGAAATCTACCGCAAGGAACGAGCTTCAGAGAATGAGCGGTTTTGAACTTCACCTCTTCACTCCCCTTCGGAATTCAAAGATTTTCTGTCCCTCTGGAATGGAAAATACTCGGATCACTGTCCCCTAAAAAGAAAAAAACAAAACAAAACAAACCTCATTCCTCAATTTAAATACCCTCTTTGTGCACTACACAGGGTGGACAATGATCAGAGGACTATTGCCAGCAGCTCAAGCTTTGAGATTCTTTTATCAGAATTTTTGCCACCATAAAACAGTCAGGTTTATCCCACCATGGAGTGTGGGAGCAGCAGAAAGGAGTCCTCTCTCTCTCTCTCAGCATATTTTCTTGCATGTTCACATGCTGACAAAGCTAGGACTACCTCACCTAACCAGGTAGAAAAATGCAATACACTTTAGTTAGATTCTAAAGCACATAATATCCAAATACAAAAGGAGGAAGCTGTGCCAATTGTGCAATTGTCTGCCTGTATCTGGCATAAGGAAATGATTCTTCTCTATTCCATCAGGACGTTTACTGTCTTGTTTCTGTTTTAGGTCACCTTCCTAACGTGGCATTGCTAACCTCTTTAAAAATAAAATGCTGTAGCACTGGTGGAAAATGTTTAAACTATATGTCTTGATTACAATCAATTGGACACAATTTAGTTCTTTAAGAAGCCTCATTATCAAACACTGTTTCACAGGATGCAAACTGTACCCAATAACATTAGCAGTTCTGAATTCAGAGTCTTCATTATACACCAGCCAGCCACTCTTGAGGGGGTAGGGAGAAACAAAAAAACAAAACAAAAAACCAACGGAAGTGCTGATGTGCACACTTAATTAGAATACTTTGAAATAAGGTTTATTCTAAAGGCACAAGCAAATCAAAACTTACTTTTTCTGATGCTGTGGCAAGTTTAGTACCACTTGCATCAAAAGCCAATGCTGCCAAGGGACTATCATGAGCTGGGATCATATTTGCTGCTCTCTGCAAGAATCAGCCAATAAAAGACAGAATTTAGTCTAGTACAGGCAACACCACCCACCCACCCCATATTTACAATTCAATGCTGGACATGGAAGAGCATGCAAGGTAAACAGAGGTGTTTTTTATAAGCAGACTTTAATATCTGCTCTACCTATTGGAAAATACTGAAGTGTACCACTATTGCCTACAAAACATTAGCATACTAACATTTATAAACAGACTGACTGCAGAAGAGTCTTTTCTTTAAAAGAGCATTATGGTATTTAATTATTCTCTCTCTAATTCACAGCCCTACTTACTAATCAGATGTAATATTACGCTCTTACTGTCTGTTATGTCTACTTGCACAAAGAGGCCGACCACAATCAAAACCTCACAGACAGATCTTGGGAAACTGGAGTGCCCACTAGCTCCTTTGAACACACAGAATCCTGTCTCAAGTACATCCTTAGAGGTGGTGGGGCAATTTATTGCATTCTCTCACCAGATTGATGGTATCAAAGACTTGCACTTCTCCGATGGTTGCACTCCCTGGGTAGGCCAGGTAGCAGTTGTCATTGTTTATTGACAACGCACACAAACCTAGGAAAGGGAAGCAAGAAAACAAAGGGGTTAGAGAGCCAGAGGCCAGATTTCCACTACACAGGTTTTTAGTTCTACGTACAAATCAAGCTACGAGGTATTACAAGCTTCCCACCCTCAGAAAGCCTTCACAAAACGGGATAAGGCTACATAATCTTAAAGTCAGATATCAATATATGAACTAGTTATAAAAAAAAGAAAAAAAGCTGTACTGTATGTTAAATTAAAAGCAAAGAAAATAGTTATCTTAAAGGTGCAGCTCCAATGATAAAAAGCTGGAAGTTCATTCTAATATCTGAAGTCTTATCTGACAAGGGCTGTGTACCAGCTTATTCTTAATTTTCCATGGTTAGTTTACAACCATGTTTGAATAATATGCTTAAGAGGCTTTTCACCAATTCAGAAAAATAAGATACTCTGGGGGTAACAAGTAGTTGCATTAAAGGGATGGCAGGAAGTACTCCATTTGTGATTGCTTGAATGCAAAAATCAATCCAAGAAATGGCCCACATTCACTGGGCAACTTGCTACCCTGCAAGAATGAATGTACTTCAAGGTTTGTTAATTATTACCCCCACTGAAAGTGGAGATAAAAAACTTGTGGCTAACGAAAACTACAGTTTCTTATAACACAGTTGCATAAAGACAGATCATACATGTCATTTTAGTTTTAAAAATCAAGGGAGCACCTGAAGAAATAGTTTACCTGCAGGGTTGGGAGGAGTCTCCCTGATTGTGTGCAGTACTTTCATGTCTCGTATGTTGTGTATATAAAGAGACTCTTCCAGACATACTATTAGCCTCTAAAAACAGAGAAAGGAAAAATGAGAGAACAAATGATATTGTAACATATATTTATTTATTTCTCCCTAATTACCATAGCCCAAGTAAGCATGTGAAAAACATCAAGTGCATTTTGAAAACAGGTAAACAATCAGTACCTAATCCAGTGTTAGCTATTTCTAAAATGGGGGAGGGAGCGAGGAGAATTAAGATTCAGCTGAGTCTGTGTTTACAGGAAGTAGACGGGGCAACCCCTAACTGCTAGGTGTTCGACTTCCTTCAACTTCACCACAGGGGACTAATTCAAGAAAGGTCTAGTCTCAGAGGCTGTATAATTTGGTATTTTTTGCTAACCAGAAAGACACACTAATTTATTTAGTTGTGTGTAATAAAGTAGTGAAGGATGCATTTATTTTTTAGTGATGTTACCCAATGTTTGCATATTAACTGGCATTCAATTAAAAACTTGCATATTTTTTTTTATTGACATGATCATAGTCATGTTGGATACACAAGAAAGAGCATCATGTTTTGCATTTAAAACCACACGTGTAAAAGTAACTGCAGTACGTGAACTTTATCGTGTCCTTTAAGATTTTAAAACTAGATCTTGTTTGTCCTCACACCTAATATTTATGCAGTTTGTAGGAGGAAAGCAAGCTTTCTTACTTCGACTCCCAGTTAGTTTCTCAACTTGAAAGAATTAGTTGAATAAACCAAATAAATCTCTCTCTCAACCCAGAGTAGGGGCTACTGCGAGGTTAGAACTTCAGCAAACTGGTTCCAGGAGATTGCTCAGCAATTCCTACCAGTTCAGAGATGCAGATTTCTTTAAGGTTCAGAGAGGTGGCTAGCTTGTGTTGTTTGAAGCCAGGCAGAAGGCAGGGCTCAGTGGCACCTTAAACTTTCATAGGCAACAGCTTACTTCATCAGATACTACAAACAGATTTTCACAGCATCTGAAGAAATACTGTTGCCTATGAAACCTTATGCCTCTCTGAACCAGTTAGTCTCTAAGGATCTGAGTATATATACATCTGGAGCCATTTCCAAAGGGGAATGGTTCCAAAGGACAGCAGCTGGTACACTCTAATTACTGTGTGAAAGAGTTGAGAATAATACGAATATAACAAAACTGCTCCAATTTCAATGCTGTTTCATGCAGCGAAAGATGCATTATAGTAAACACACACCTTAACACAGGTTATTAGTGTCAACTAGGTTTATTTATTTATTTTTTTAAGATTTAGATAAAAATATATTTTTGTATTATTATTCATTTTAGCCATCTTTAACTACGTGCTAGTATATGTGATATATTGTTTAATTAATATAACCCGTAAACTTACAAAACTCACAATTCTACAATATTTTGCATACAGAAAGCAATGAGCTAGGGAATTCCTGTGAAGTTCCTGAAGTTACTGAACAAGATGCCATGGGAGGAATTTTTCCACAACAATATTCACCTTCATCCAAATTTCACAGACATTTGGAAAGTACGTTTTTATACCATTCTAGTGCTGGGACCAGGAAAGTCAGAATGAAGAGTTATTTTTTCTGCTGATACAGAAAGAGTTGATGGAGAAGTGTCCACATTCAAGAGCCATCTTATCAACCCAAATATTACTACTCACCTGTCTATTGAGTTTCACAGCCAGAATTGTGTTGGAATAACTGTAGTTGCAAATCTCAGTCCCTTTCTTGAAGTGGCAGACTTTCAACTTGCGTGGGGCTTTAAGGCTAACTATGGCCACCAAGCTGCTGGAGAACAGCCTCTCCACGATGCACACGTCTTCTGTGTCAGCTGAGGAAATGGAAGAAGCGTCATGTTAAAGCAAAGACGGTCTAAGGAACACAAAAAGACTGAAGCCAATCCTCAAAAATGGGAAGTGGTATACACTCTGGGCTTCTCCATGGAGCTCAGGCCCCACAAATTTGGATTTATAAAGTCCTTTCTTCAAGTGGGTACAGATTTTAGAAGTTTCTAAAAGATAAGCTTTTCAAAAAACAATATTTACTATTTTTCACAGAGATGACAAGCAGACTACCAAACAGAGATATCTACATCTGAGAAAGAAAGATCTTGGATCGTGTGGTATATAGCAAAATAAGCAAGAAACCACCTGGATAAATCTGTTCTTTAAGTCCTCTCCTGTGACTGGCTTTTTGATGACAAGCGATCTGGAGTTTATGCACAGATTTCCATAAAGACAGACAGAGTATTGTGCTCAAAGAAGTTGGCAGGCTGATTGTCCTAAAACTGTTTCGGCCAGAGCCTTATCGCTATTTTATATGCATCGTTTTTCATCTGACAAGTCCATAAAACATTTCATACAGGAATCATTTCACCCTTCACTGAACCGTAGCAACTGCACAAGTAAACAACAACAGTTTCGCACATACAACATGCACACTACAACAAATACACTGAAAATGAATGGGGAATTTGAGCAATCAGCCAACTGAAATACATGCATGACACCGGGGACAGGGTATTGTAGGGGACCCCAGCAAAAGGAAAGCGCCACCACCAGCACAGTGCGGATGAGCATGCTGCGGATGAGCTTGCGGTGGCATTAAGTAAATGCTGACAGAATTCAAGGCCACCAGCACTTCTTAAGATTTTCCTTGGAGGTCTCTCATCCAAAGGGTTTCTAGGCATGATCTCAAAATGGCTTGTAAAAACTGACAAGTGCACAGTTCAAGGTGATACAGGAACATTTTGAGCACGGAGGTAATCCACTGAACCAGATAGCAGCAATTCCTTCTCCCCTGCTGGATCAGTGGCATTTTCTAAGATAGCTGGCTGTATATATGCATTTAATATTAAAGTGGAAAGGAGAAATAAAGCTGTTAAGTCTTGGAAGATAACAGGAGAGTACTTATCAGTTGCCTACAGCAGTTCTAGAGCCGTAAATAAGGATCTGCTAAAAGTCCAGTGTTCCATTATAGATTCAGCCAAGGCAAGTGACTTGTGCCTTCCTGCCTTGATCCATTATCATCACTCTAACATTTTCAAATCAGTATTTGGATCAGTGCAATATTTGATGCTTGCCAAACAGGAGAACTGCCCAAAAGGACTCTTTCTGAAGGCTTCCGATGCATTTGTTGGCCTACTCAAGCAATTGATACTGTTCTCATTAGATAAAACCAGAGGTTCCCTTAGAGACTATTTTTATCTGTCTAACTTGACTCTAGCACATGAATACGCTGCCAATAGCCTACATGAGTTCAGCAGAAGTGAAACTTTTAGCTAGTTCATCTGCCTAATTATTTGGGGGAAAATTGGTTATTTAAGAATTCCATGAATAAAATACATATACTTCCTACCACAAGTAGTAGTCTCAATACCCATGCAGGCGAGAGAAAAGTTTATACCTAGTGCTTTTTGTTATCACGTGCAATTTTAATATGGAAAGATCCTTTATCCATTAGACTTTCAAAAGTGACTTGAACATCTAACGTGGTATTTAACTTATTTACTTCCCTGTAGTGATCCAAATGCGTCTATAGGAAGAAGTGTTTTAGAGCAAACAGTGAAACTGTTTAAAGCAGACTTGCAAAATTCTATTCGATCACTTTTTGAATCAACGTTTTCTCTCTCCTCCAGAAATGGATGAGAGAACAAAAGTGAAAAAAAATCTGAGCTAGTTTAGCCAATAAATTTTAGTTAGGATTTTGCTGAATAATCTAACGGTGACTTTCAAATCTTCTTGATGTCACAAACCGCAGACAGACTGTCAACTATTTTCTGTAAAATGTTAATGTCAATTTAGGTTCCACAAACAAATTAGTAATAATGCATCTAGATTTAAAAATACCGTGGTCACTAATATGAACAAATTTGGCATGCTGGATAGAACAAGTTATACTTGTTAGTCGGTGCTGCTGTGCACTTCTAAAGTTCTTGTGATGAACCTCCGGGTGCTGCAGGTCAGCTATGGGACCTGTCACTCTTCCCACGGTAGAGTTGAAGAGCTTCCAGACTTGGAGGAGCACATGAAGGTTTGGGAGTGGAGTTAAGGATACATAGAAGTAATGTCCATGGTCACAGAAGAACTGGCCAAAATTTCTGGCAGATGGCAGCATGCAACAAGCAGGAGAGAGCTGGTTCACACTAACCAATTCAACACACATCCTCAGAGCTTTAAAAACGTAGAAGGGCTACAGAAATGTTCTTGGTCTCAGAGTAAAGAAATAAGACCAGAGCGAGAAATCTGTGCAGATGGTTATATTTAGAGAAAGAAAGATTTTGAGATGGGCTTTAATGAAGTTAAATGCTTTAAATATTCAGGGTGCACCTTGGTTTCTTTGCCTTCTCTTAGCAAGAACATGCAAGTGATATAATCCCTTCCCGGCTGCCAAGTCACATGTGCTTACTACCAAACATGCATTCAAATCGGTGTCAGGCTGTATGTCTGGCTGACCTGAATTAGCCATATTCTTAGATGCACAAGGTCGGCTGCACAGTACTGAAGTTGTTAACCCCATCCACAGTCCTAATCTTTTATATTCCTTACCTACCCCCTCTTACTCCATGCAAACAAAGAAAATTGGAGATTCTGAACACACACAGAGGAAAAAAATGTTAATAAGATCTATCAACATCTACAAGGCACAGGAACTTCTAAAACAAACACAGTAGAAAAATTTATAAATTATTGTGTAACAATATGAAAAAACAGTTTTGTTAACGGTTTAAGGGACCTCACCAAAAAAAGACAGATAAAAACAAAATGCATAGTAATAAAAAGACAAGGAGCATCCAGCATCTGAGACACAAGCTGGTTAGAACCAGCCAGGACTCTACTCGGCTGTATTTCCATTGCATCTTTAATCCAAGGACATCAAAGCATGTTAGAAACTTTCAGTAAGCCTTACAGCCCCTGCATGGGAGGCAAGTATACTCATTTCACAGAGGGGTAAACAGAACTAAAGGACAGAAGAGTTGTCCGTGAAGTGACAGCACAGGTCAATTGTGGGAACCAGGTATAAAAAATGTTCCACTCCCCCTGTTCAAAGGCCAGACATCTACTGCACCTTGCGAAGTTTGCTCTATTTCACCATCTATTTAGTTTTCAATTTAACTCTACAGTAAAAAATCCACAAAAGATACTAATGCAGAACGACATGAACCAGCAGAGCATGGACAGTCACTGACTGTTTGATGTCGACACCAGCAAATCCACAGTTACTCTTTTGGGTTATTCTGTGCATCGGGGTTTGACGCTCACATATGTGATGTTCAGATAATGTCTGGGCAACACATTTAACCAACCGCCTTCCCTCCTCCCCTGACCCCCCACAATTATTTTACATACCCAATGGAAAGACCTTGATTCTCTCAACTTCGCCACTGCAGAAACTGCATGCCCCATGGGCAGAGGTCAAATCATGCCGACTGGGAGAGCTTGAGAAGCTACCATTTTTTGTGGGGGAGGGTTTAAGGGTGGGGGGGAGGAAGAGGGGACTGGTGCAGATTTTATTGATTTGGACGAAGAAAGCTTAAGTTTAGCAGCAGCAAGGTCTCCAAGTATTCTCTTTTCACAATTTGTTCTGACAGCAAGGACCGAGATACAAATAAAATGCCATGATCCCCTTTATTCTGTAACTCGACTATAACAGTGGTCCCTGTCTTAATAACCAGTAAAAATTCCTATCCTGAGACTTCCTCTATGTTAATCACGTTATGATATGCAACAACCGAGTATAATGGCAGAAAAACAGTAGTTCTTTTGGTGATTATTACTAGACTTTCCCATATGCTACTTATGTTTGCAAAATATTTATATAGTATAACCTCATGAATCCGGTATGCTTGAGACCTAGCACTTGCTGGAAATTTGAACGTTCCAGATTTCTGAAACCAGAGTGGCAGCCAGTCCCAGCGCAGGTGGGGGGAGCAGCAGCAGCAGGCAGCGTGGGCAGCAGTGGCACGGGGCAGTGGATGGGGGGAACGGGGGCGCACCCCCCCCGCCGCGGGCAAGCTTCCCCCTCTGCTGCTCCAGGACAGGCTGTCGCTACTACCTGATTTAGTGTATTTTTTAAAAGTGCCTGATTTTTTAAAATTCTGGAATTTTGATATCCGGATTTATGATGTTATACTGTACTGCAAAACTATGGGCAATAAATGGTTTAATTCATACTTGCAATATTTCATAATGAAGTGTAAATGCAACTCTGGTGATTATTAACCAGGCTTTAAGAAAACAGCGAAACCAAAATAGAAAGAAAGAAAAGTACACTTACTGCATTCATAGATCTGCTCCAATTTGTCCACAGAAGAAAGAGAGAAGAATTTGTAACCTGACTTACTGCCAACAGCTAAGGACCTGTAAAGAAACGCATCAAATTAGCTAGGAAAAGAAATGAAATAACCCATCAATTTTACCTGACCTAGAATAGGGCAAGATTCAAAGCTCAGTAAGAATAGTGGTTAAGAAACCTGACCAAAAATGAATAAACAAAAGGACAACCATGGAGTAATTAGTTTCCTGAACACTGAGCAAGTCAGATAGGACAAAGGCTGTGAAACTAAGTGGTAAACCCTGTTCCACATCTCTGTCAAGCAGTCCACAGTCCATTTAAACCTGCAACCTGAATCACACTAAAGATTTTGTCATCTGGCTCTATACACCAGAATGAAGGTTGGTTAAGCAGTGTATTTCAATATAAAAATACATGACAACATCACCATTAAAAGGTGACCTACAAAGAATGTTCTTTTTTACATTGTACTATTTTGCTCTTCTTAACAATTTGAAAAAAAAATTCCCCCAAATGTTTTCCTGAACAGGTGGAATGCCAACTTCGGTCTTCCCTGGATTTATTGGAGGACTTGCTGGGGTCAGCGTCACATAGGCGTATAGGGGCTGCATTTTGAATCGTTTTCTCAAAACACCTTAATCACTGATGTTAAGCAGTTGTTAACAGACGCAGAACAAAGTTTCAAACAATTGGACAAAGCCCTTTCCCATCACCAACGCTCAATTTTCACTCCTAACTCATACTACCATTTCATTTGGTTTCTAATTAGTCTTCAAAGATAGAAAGGATGTGAATATTTCAACCAAAAAAACCTTTGATTCACCTTTTATATTTTCCTTGTATAGAGTTTTCCCCTTTGTTTCTCACTTTTAAATTAACCAGAGAGAATGAAACTAAACTCATAAAAGTAGTTTTACATAAACACGCAACTAGCTTTGTAGTGTACGTTCATAACCAAATGTATGAACATTTGGAAATTCACTTTGCACACTCTAGCCACCTAAATTATTACATGCCACATGGCCTCTTTCAATTTATATAATCACCTGGGCTTGACAGGCCCAAGGCTGACTATTAGCCAAGGTGCAGAATACCTGTGCTACCACTCTGGACACACACCTCTGATAATAATTCGAGCAAACTGACAATTAACTTACTACTCCTCCTACTCTCATTATACTTTTTTCTTTACTGGCTTCAGAAGTGAACCATTCTCAGTTTCAGGGATCCCAGAAAAGGTTAGATACCAGCTCTGAAACACCAAAATGAGCCATCTTTACTCCTTTCATTTCCCAAGCTATTAAACAGATTTACATCCATCTTTATATAGAATCAGACCAAAAGTTTAAGTGGTACAACTTTAATAAGATGACATAAACTGTATTTCCATTTTAAAAGGATCTAAACCTTTGTTAAACTGGAAGTTGAGAGTTCAGGGAAAGATAGCAGGGTTAGTAACATTGAGAATTAGAAATAATCTTATCAAGTTAGTATGCCTGGTTTAATAAAGGACACTACCATCTTTCCATATGTACAGATGCCCATTAAAAAGGCACTACAGAAGATGGTTGTGTTGCACCAATGTTTCACAGGTCCACAGGACCCCCCCCCCCCCCAAGAATTCCATCTTTGCTGGCATTTGGAGTGGCTGTATTTCCTGATCCTTTAAAGAAGTTTAAAATGCTATAAAACAAACAGAATCATGCGTTTTCACCTTTCCAGCCAATACCAGTTTGAAGAGAGGGGTTGTAGCTAAAGTAGCTCCTACTGAAAGCTTGTGGATAGGCACACAATGGTAGGAAGAATAAATCACCAAAATTAGAGATGGAAAAGCAAGCCACAGAATTCTCTCCCCAGTCAACAGATGAGCACCTAGGGCAGCTGATTTCTATTATTGCTTTCTGTTTTCACACCCAGCAAGGGGAAAAGAAAGTTCATTAAGTGCTTCTCCACACAAAAGATTTAAGTATTCACAGCAGGGTGTCCACATATTCAGCAAAACTCACTTGGTTTTAACAGGAGATCTGCAGAGGGGTCAGCACTTGGCACATGTCCCCATATTCTTCACTACAATTTAGGAAGAACTTAGAGGGTTTCAATTTAATTTGTCTTGCTTTAATTTGTCTCCCTGGGGAGAATTTACCCCCAAATTCAAACCAGTTGGAGGCATAGTGCTGAGACAACTCCAGCAGGCAGCATTGCTTTTAATAAATGGGTTAGTTAAAACTGTTTTCCTACTGCAGTGGCTCTCAACTCGGGTGCTGTTAAACTCCTCAGGGTACTGTCGCTGTTGTGGCCAGATAAAAAGTGTCCCATGTGCATGGCTGTGGGACACGTGCACACTCCTCCTGCATTAGGACTCCCTAGTAAGCCCAAAGCAGGCTGGAGAGGTTGGCCGTGGCTGCAGCCCTTCCTGGTCTAACCCTGAATGGTGTCCTCCAGAAACAGAGGCATGTGTGACAGGCAGAAATGCCTTGCCAGCCTCTGTTTCTTGGAGGAGCATGGGAAGGCCAGACCACCAAAGGCTGCAGCACTAGGGAGCTCCCATGCCTGCCTGAGGCTCCTTGGAAAACCCTAACGGAGTAGGAATGCATGCACGTAGGGCTTCGCTGGCCACAGCAGCATCCCAGTTGAGAATCACTGCTGCAGACAGGTCTGGTGGGCAGAGCTTCTGCTGTTCCTCTGCAGGACCTTTCCAGTCTAACAAACCTCACTGGTAACATTTAATATTGTTCTACCTGTTATTTTGCATTCTTCTATCCTATTCCTACTCCTCATTATAACCCCCGAAGGCCGTCTTAAACCAACTGTCACCCCTCATTTGTCTTTACACCCTTTCTATTCTTGTAGGTGGTTGACAGAGTCTTCTGCAGCGCTGCGTTAAGTATTGCCCGTTTTGTTTTCCTAGTCTTTCCACAAGCTCCTGGAACATTTGTCTCAGCGGTTTTCATGGCACTAGAGAGCTCAGCGCTGACCCAGCGTTCTTAAACACTTTGGGCCCCATCCAATGCAATATCCTACAAGACAAGCACTTGAAAAAAGTGTTTCGGCACATCATCTATCTTTACAGATTGTTATACGGAAGACAATTGGATGCCTCTGTCACTGCCACTTAGAAAAATCCACTTCCACAGACGGCACAAAAATATGTAACCTGAAATTGTTTTCTAGAGCCGTATCAATGCAATCCTGTCTTTCTCAAGAAGGCTGAACAGGACTCCCTTACAAGACCATGTTCATTGGCTGGAGAGGTTGCTCTCGAATCATCCCAGGCACCCTTAAGCCTGTCCCTTCATACAACCTGCTTTGGTTCTGTAGAGCACCGAACCCGTGGAATCAGAGCCTGACTCCAGCCATCAAATCCAGGTTGTCCAAGTGTCAGTGCAAAGCATTAAGTGATTGGGCCCAAAGGTATTTCCTTCTTATATTGAAGAAAGTCTCTGAGAAATTCCTTCTAGCTAAATGAGTTGGCAGGAGGATATAAGGTCATTATCACATCAGTTTGGCACTTCAGCCCCATACACTTTTTAGCAATACCTACTAGTCTACCAGGTAAGTTACTTGGTAACCTGCCTCAACCTACCCAGTCAACATAACAGTGGTTCTCAACCAGGGGTGCTACACCATAACGGTGTTTCAGTGTGGGAGTGCCCCAAACCCCAAAAGGTTGAGAACCGCTGGCCTAATGCTACAGCCACATCTACTGCTCCAACCTGTTTCAAAACTTTACATTTTGAGGGGGAAAAAAAGACATCCTTAGTGTTGAAAGGCTTAAAATTAATGAAAAGCTAGTGCAACGGCAGCATTCGAACAGCCAGGACATGGAAGTTTATCAGCTAACTGTAGAAGGCACTTCAAACAAACTGTTTAAAATCATGTTAACATACATTTAGTTTCAGTTGCTAACGAACATTTTACACAGCCCTCTGGGATCTCTCTCTGCCCTTCAATTATAGTGAGAGCAAACAATACAGTTTCCAAAACATTTGGAAGAACCTCCAGTAAAACCATGGTCTCGTGGTAGTTATATAGGATTAAGCAGCAAAATCAAAGACCACCACAAACAGAAATCCTTTGAGATCCTCACAATGTATGAAAAAAGCAGCAAAAGGAGGGTATGTTTACAGATCACTTTTAATATATAATGGCAAGTTGTGTAGTCAAACTTGTGACTGTAACAAAAATTCATTTCTAGGTGCCCTGTCCAAGCAAATACTTGCAGAATGGCCAGATTTGTGCACACACCACAGTGATAATTTCCCTACTGGAGAGCTGCAGTGTTATATGAAGCACCAGGATGGAGACAGTTAAGGCAGCAAAATCTATCTTCAGAACTCAAAGCAGAGGACCATCTCTTCTAGACAGGATTTCAGAAGTACCCACTTCCACTTCTTACCACACTGAGACACTCGAGAAACTCATTCTCTGGTGTCTCCTCCTGAAGACACTGCAGGAGTACAATGGACTGCAAAAATACTGGTTCTCCCAGTTTTCCTCTGGCCTCAAGACATCTTGGACTGGAAGGAAAATTGGAACTTGGAGAACAAAAAAGAGGAAAACCAACTGAACCCGGGGAATAAAGAAAAAAATGCAAATATTGAGGATTCCCCAACAGGTACAGGTATAGAAAAAAAAGACGAGACCCACATGTGGAACAGCAAGGGTAGTATTGGACAACTTTGGTTTATATGTTGAGCATCAGCTAGCCTGGACATGCCATAATGTCAAAAATAGAAACTTTTCCTGAGAATATAAAATCCTAGGGAGTTAAGACAAAAAAAGACAAAGCTAACACATCAGTAGACGAGGTTAGACTTACAGGCTCATGTGATTCAGTACAGTAATGAGCTCAGAGACAAAGATGCTTTTGATGGTGCCCATCAGCATTAGTATAGTTAAGGTTATAACAACATTTTCATTACAAACACTTAGACTATTTTTTCATATAAAAAGAAAAAAAAAAAAAATCAACCCCAGATAAAGACTGGCATCACCATCTTGGTTCAAGTGGAAGGGGTTGCATTTAAAAAAAACAAAAAACCCCAAGAAATGTAATTAAGATGAAGCATTTTAGAGATGAGTTTTGTGTTATTATTCCACAACGAGTTTTCTTTTGGAAAACAAAAAATGTTGGCAGTCTAATGCAAACTCATACTGCTTTCTAGTACGGATCTGAATTGGTAGACCCCACATTTTAAATTACTGCAAAGAACTTCCAGAAATCTTCATCCAATGCTGTCACCATATGTACAGAACACTATATAAATTACACTTAAAGCAGAAGATTACATAAATTACAGGCTGTTCGTTAAGATCAGGCTCATCAATATTTATATAAAATCCACCCCATGGACGCTCAACTAAACTTCAAACCACAAACTGAAATGTGCATTACATTTATCTTCCCAAGCCCAAGCACAAACAGCATCCTAGCTTAGTTTTATGTTCCTTACTGAACGAGTTAGTCTATAAGGTGCCACAATGCTTTGCCTTCTACCCACCATCAGACTAATACAGCCAGCTTCCGCTTTGACCTTAGAGAGTTAAGGTACGTTTCATATTTTGGAGTAGATTTAGTTAGCACTCAGACTGACTACAAGCTTCTAACAGGCAGTTGTGCCGGTGTACTTGAATCTGATCTGCATCTCTCCCCAAGCTCTCCCAGTTTTAGGCCTACCCGATTCAGAGAATGCCAGTCATGCTGAATTGTGCAATGGCTGACTTACAAAGAAGGACACGTTCTACACCCAAACAGGCCAGAGGTCTCTTAAGAACTTATCGCCTTCATATTTTCACTCAAAAGAAAGTATGAAGTGGAATTGGTACTATACAGAAGTTGAAAGTAAAGTCTATAACAATGCAGCTGTCGTCTATTTTCTAATTCTGTCAGTCAATCACTTTTCCCAATTGATTTTAATTCACCTTAAAACAGTATTGTGAATTCCACTAACTGAGAAAGGGAGGTATAAACACAGCTTGCCTTTCATTTATTGACTGAAGTGATCCACATTTGTTCGCCATGTACATCTTGAAACAGACTTCATTTCCTTTTCATTTTAAGTTGAAAATAAGCACTCAGTGCTTGAAAAAAGGTCTGGATGAGGTTCAGGCAGACAAAATGTAACTCATTTCTAAGGAGAGCTCTTCTTCGCTCTCTTTACCGACCTTGTGGATTGAGTTTTCCGTTGAAATTTGGAAGTGAAGAATCTTCACTTCTTGTGTTTGTATTCAAACGCTAAACTACAAGTTAACTAAGTAGTGCAATAACACGTCCAATCCTTTCATTTCATTTTAAATGAAATGAATACTTTTACTTAATATTTAGCTGTGGAATTCAGAAAACATCTAGATTAACGAGGTCACATACGATGCGCTGGGTCAGTATTTCAGACGGGAATTATTCTTATTAAAGAGGCCTTTAAGATCTGCTACTTTGCCTCAATATGAGCAAAACTTAACCAGTTAATTTTATGGAACTTCCATATAGAAATTTGGATATCTGAAAATCTGCAGAAGGGGACAGCAGACATGGATTCAGGGCTCTAAAACTATGAATTATGAAGATTAGCTGATAGATTAATTCTAGAACTGCTTGAAAAAATAAGACTATGTCATCGCCCCATCTAATTTCCACCCCAACAACTTTTGGGATTGTTTTTAAAACCTACCCACACAATGGAAGTTCAGTTGTTACAAGCACTGCCAAAATCACCTAGAGCAATAAGCAATCTCCATGAATTCAAGAGAAAGATAGACATTTTAAAGGGGGGGGGGGAAGTGTCGAGGCACAGACTGGAGATTAAAAGACCTCTCATCTTGAAAAATTCAGAGACCCCAGGTTTCCCTGTTACTAGTTCCCTTAGGAAGAAAAGGAGTTGGCTAAATAAAGATTTCCATGCAAAATAATATTTGCTAAAGAAAGTAGATTAATATTTCAAGTGCAGCTACACAGTTAAATGCAGTGAAGAGAGGGTTTTACCATACTGCTATATTTGTTTCCTTCCCTTGCATGTCACAACTCTAATCAAATCCATAAATCCTATCCTGCAAGCCCAATTATTGTGAAACAGGAAGAATTTTCTTTTGAATGCGAAATGATATGGTTTAAAAAAAAAACCAAAAAAACGTTACTCAGATGGCATTTTAGAAATACTGGTTACTTTACGGAGGTGGAAAGAGAAAAAAGTTTTTAGGCTGGACAGGAAAAATTTAACTTCACAAAAGTTATATATTAGCCCTTTAAAACTTCATAAAAAGAGGCGAAGGCATTTCTAATTATTTCTACCATGACCTGCTTTAGCCTGATAAGGAGAAATGTTCATCTCATATGCACTAATGTAGTGGGGGCCAACCTTTTTGGTAGGCATGCTGCACCTTCCCCGACTGCCACTCATCTGCTTCCTCTATCTTATCTGCTGCTCTGTTTTCTGCCACTGTGCTCCCTGATCTGCCGTGTGCCCCATGCGTGCTGCCCGTGGCACTTTTACCACGCATGCCACAGGTTGCCAACCCTGATCTGCTGTAGGCCAAATTCTAAAGGTAATCAACAGGATGTCCTGAAAGGAGCTGTAAAGACATTTTGATGTGAATCAACACACTACGGAGATTATGAGTGATTTACAATAGTAATATAGTGAAAGGAAAAATAGTCTGAAGCAAATTGTAACTACACACACTTTAAATCCTATGTTCCAAGTCTATTCCCCCCCAACACTATTTTAATGCCAGAGCAGCAGTCGGACTCCATTATTCCCTTCTCTCTCTGAGGATTCTGATGCGATTTCTAGGCAGACAAGATTCCTTGGGTGAATTTGATACCTTTTATTAGACCAACCCAAATAGTTGGAGAAAAGTTATTAAGCAAGCTTTCAGGTTCAAAAACCCTTCGTCAGGCTAAGGAAGTTTCAGCAGTTGGTGTGTGCTCTTCCTGGATGTGATTTCTATTCACTTTTAGACACCACTTTTCTTATTAAATCTTGCTGGGCTTTCCATGATCAGGGATGCAAACCAAAAGCAAAGAAACAGACCGAAGGATATTACATAGAAAAAAAGAGGCTTGATCTCTTGCTGTTCATTTACAGAAGACCCATCAAGGAACAAGGCATTACAAACAACTGGATTACATATCATACCCCATCATTTCCTCTTACTCACTTCCTACCCAAGATGGAACTCCTCCATTCACAACCCAAGATTTCCTTCTAGTTAATCAGCCTGCCCAGTCATTCTCATCTCAACCATTTACAACAGCCAATTCCCTTTTAAATGATCGATAATATGACCTTTCCATGCCCCCCACCTCCATTACCTTACTTCAAACTAGAAGTATTTCTCTCCAAAATGCTCCTCTTAAGGATTTACATTCCCCCTTGCAAAGGTGAGTGTAAGGTGCTCCATCTGGGGGCAAACAACCCTCAACATACATACAGGCTCAGCGGCGACAGCTTGACTTGCACCATGGCTGAAAGGGACCTAGGGGTAATGATTGAACATGGCATGAATACTACCCGTCAGTGCGAGGCGGTGGTCACCAGGGCAAACCACACGCTGGCATGCATCAACCGATGCCTCTCGTGTAAAACTAAGAAAGTGATACACTGGTGAGACCACAGCTGGAGTACCGCACCCAGTTCTGGGTGCCGCACTTCAGTAAGGACGTGGAAAAACTTGAGAGATTCCCGAGAAGAGCCACCCGTATAATCAGGGACTTGCAAGGCAAGCCATACGAGGAAAGGCTGAGGGACCTGGGCCTCTTTCGCCTAAAGAAGAGAAGGTTGAGCAGGGACTTGATAGCTGCTTACCGCTATGTCAGAGGAGTGCATCAGGAGCTCGGTGAACGACTGTTCACTAGAGCACCAGGACTTTACAGTCAGGGCTGCCAGGCTCTGGAATGGGCTCCCAAGGGAGGTGGTGCTCTCCCCTACCTTGGGGGTCTTCAAGAGGAGGCTGGACAGATATTTGGCTGGGGTGATATGATCCCGGCACCCGTTCCTGCCCAGGGCAGGGCAGGGGGTCGGACCCGATGATCTGTTTAGGTCCCTTCCGACCCTAAGTGCTATGATACCAATGGATACAAACTCCTGGAAGGCCGCTTCAGACTTAATACCAGGACTCCTAACTCCTTCACAGTCAGGGTGTCCAGACTGTGGAACAAACTCCCTTCAGAGGTAGTGCGATCACCTACCCTGGAGGTTTTCAAGAGACCGGACAGTCACCTCGCTGGGGTCACTTAACCCCAGGTGTCTTCCTGCCTAGGCTGGACCCGATGATCTACAAGATCCCTTCCAGCCCCTGACATTTATGAATCTATGAATCTTTCACAAGTAACGGAGAACAAGGCACAGGCACCAAGCTGCTCTATCAATGCTTCGCAACCAGCGCACCATGGCGCTCTGGGTCACCGTGAGATCTTTACAGGGGTGCCACGGTGGCATGGCAGGATTCACAAGATAAACCCAGAGATTTCAGAGAGGAATCTGGATCCTGATCTGCCGGGGAGGTCTCCGAGAGCTTTGCAACAGGAGAACAGCTCTGGCACGCTTTTGTACTCCAGAGACGAGTGAAAATAAGAGCAGCGAGTCTCAAAACCCCGAGCAGCGCCGTGCTGGAGCCTCGTCCTCTCCAACAGCAAAAGGGGCAGCAGGAAGGAGCGGTTTCAACAACAGCTGCTCTACGGAGGGGCTTGCAGACGAGGAGAGGTTTAGACAAGAGACGCGAGAAGGGCTGACGAGCTACTAAACGGCCGAGAAAAAAAGTCAACGGGGATTTATGAACTGCTCTCTCACGGGACAAGAACCAGGGGTCATGAACTGCAGCGAGGAGCAGGCAGCTAGCTGAAAACCAACAACAGGAAGCGTGTTTTTCACACGTGGGGTCACAAAAGAGCGGAAATTGCTGCCGCCACCGCGTGCGGACGAGCCCACGGCTGAGTGTGGCTCCCGAAAGGCACCGGAGAAAAGCGGGGCCGAATCAACCCCCCCAGATCTGGAAAGCTGGAGGCTGCAAGCCGGAGAGGGACGGGGTCAGACCCATTCCCTTGCGCCTTCCTGCTCCCCTCGCCCTCCCCCAGCCTCAGTTTCCCCACCTGGGAAAGGGGCTGGGGAGCCTGGGCCCACCCTGGGGGGGAGGGGACC
>NW_005842089.1:1965064-2012007 GCF_000455745.1 Alligator sinensis
GCCCTCACCCTCGGCGGCTGCGGGCCGCGCACGGCACCGGCGGCCTCCTCATCCCCGTGCCCGCCTTGTTTACGGAGCCGCAGCGCGCCTGCGCCATCCCGCCCCCTCCCCATCCTGCCGCGCCAGTGCGCAGGCGCGCGCAGGTCGCCGGGCGGCCACCGTACCGCGGGGCGCATGCGCTCCCCCTGGGAGGGGAGCTGGGGGGCCTGGCTGTGGGGCACGCCTCGGAAGGGGGCGTGGTGGTGGTGGCTAGTGAAGCTAAGCAGGCTCTGTTACGGCTAGCGGGTGGATGGGAGACCTAACGGTTTGAATGCTTTCTAGCCCCATCTCAGGTTGCCCCTGTGCAAGGGGGGTGTCTTCCTATTGTGTCTCTGCCTCTTAAGGCTGCATGAGTGAATCAAGGCATTGCATCTTGCAGGTGGATGCTTCTGTCAGTCCCTCCTCAGCCTGGGTTAGCTGATGTTAATGGTCCAGCCCCTCTGTTCTCCATCCCTGGCTCACTTTGCAGTTAGCATCCCTGCCCTGGCACTGACTTCTGTTCCCACAAGAGGCTGCAAAGGAACCAGACCTGTGGTGCCCACCTGCTAATGTGTCTGGCTGCAAAGACGTCCCTCGGGTGTGCGGAGGGCAGAGCTTGCAGCCTCTCTTCTCCCGACTTCGTCTTCCATCATCGTGCTCTGTTTCCTGCATCTAATCCAGTTCAACTCTCCTGACAGTAGAACTTATCAAGGCCCAAGGAAACATTTCCAATCCATCCCCTGCTATGCAAAGGGTGCTTTTTAGTCGCCCGCCTGGACGGACAATGCTGCGCTCTCATTTTGATGGCACCACAGCAAAGGAATAATGCCGTGCACCTGTGCAGCACCTACTTCTTGAGTATTTCACAATAAATAACCCTTTCAGTATTTTGCATTCTTTAATGAGCCTTAGCCTCACGATACCCTCGTGTGGCAAGGATTATAATCAACAGGATGTTTTCAGATGGGAAAGCCGAGGGCCCAAGAGTAAGGGATGATCCCGAGTAGCTCTTTATAGAAACAGTTTCAGTGCGCTGTCTCCCGGTTCTGTGCATTAGCACAGGTTCAGTTTCTACTTACCTGCATCAAAGCCATTTCCAAAGCTCCCTTCACCAGAAGACATTGCCATGCAGACAGTTTATTGAGTCTCTCAATATTTGATGCTTTACAGAAAGCCTCAAGTCCTAGAAATAGGCACTTGTCTTCCTCACCTCACAACAACAGAATCAGAGAATGAGGGTGGAAGGGACCTCAGGAGGTCACATCTAGTCCAACCCCCTGCGCAAAGCAGGACCAGCCCCAACTAGAGCATCTCAGCCAAGGTTTTGACTATCTGGTCTTCCACGTACATCCCCAGGGACTTCAGCTTCCATGCTGATGACCAGGGATCCTAGTTTTCTCTGATAAAAAAATCCTCATTTTGGGACCCCACCTTGACTCTACCTCTCCATTTCTACAAACCTCCGATCTGACGCCACGTGCCTTATCAGCTACAGCCGCATCTCCCTCTCCCCCTTCACCTCTGCACCAGCTGAGCCCCCTGTTTACAATCACTGCCTGGAAATTTCCCCCTCCAATTCTATCCGAGACACTCTGCTATCAGCCGTATGTGGTCGCATCAAATCTTGCCCTCCTTTGCCTTCCTTGATCCTGGGTGTCCTCCAGCCTCTCCAATGCACCTTCAGTGTTTCCTTTGGTGTATCGCCCCTTCCATCCCTCTGTGAGAGGTCCACAGGGTTGTGTCCTTCTCCCTCTGTGCCATACCCCGGGTTAGCTGGTCCACAAAGCAGTTTCGGTTGCCATCTTTGTGCTGACAACTCACCAGTGTACCCCTCTGCAGCAGATCTGTTTCCATGCATCGGAGCTAGAATTTCCTACTCGTGGAGGTTTAGCCTGCAGTGAAGCTCAACAAGGCTAAAAGAGAGGTCTTATTCTGCTCTCCCACAAGCCCTCCCCACTACCTCCTTTCTCCATCACCGTGGACAATACTACCACCCCCAGCTGTCAGTCAGGCCCATAACAAGGGTATCATCCTTGACTCAGATGCCTCTCTAGGTCTCCACATCCTGGCTATGTCTATACCTTGCTTGGTCTTTCTAGATGATATCTCTTAAGACACAATCCTTCCTCTACCTCCACACAGCTATAGATCTTGTCTGAACTTTTATCACTCGTGTTGGGAGACACGCTTTTCTCTGGCCTTGACGGTGGCAGGTTTGGCCTGCTCACACCCATCAAGATCAGTGCTGTAAAACTCATGTTCCTGGCCTGCTGTTCTGACCCCGACACCCTATCTATGCATCCTGTCATGGGCTCCTTCACCACATTTAGCATCAGTGCTTTCACTTTCCAAGCCCTTCCCAGCCTCCATTTCTCACTCATTAAATTTTCAATCAAGCCCCTCTGCTCTTTCTTCCATGCTGCCCTTCACAGATGCTCCCCATACACAAAGCAACCTCCTTATCTGTCTTCCAGTCCCTCCTTCCAACTCTCCTTTGCTGGGAGATGTAGAGAAACCTTAACAGCAGCGATGCTTTGGGCACAGAGATACCCACTGTCATGCTGACCGTAATATTTCACTGTTTCCAGATACTCCCCTCTCTGCTTGTCTCCATCTGTTGCCTCTTACGTAGACTATAAGGTCTCTCAGACAGGGATCTTTGTGTGCGTGTGTTGTATTTGTACAGCACCCAGCGCAAGACAGTCCTCCTCCATGATTTGGGCTACTAGGAGCTACCCCAGGACAAATAATAATACAACTTTCATTAAACCAGTCCTTTCAGCTTGAGGTGGGCAGACTTTGACTTCGCCTGATTCAGGGGAAAAATAGGTCTTTTGAGCAATTTGTGTCTTAAGAAAGCAGCTGTATTTCCAACTCAAGCAGTGTTGCAGCTCTGATAGCTTTGCCTTGTTGCTCGCAGACCTACTTTCTGCCCCCTGGAGCTGCCTCCCTTCCTGCCCTCAGCCCTGGGATTGATTTTACCCTGCAAGTCCCTGTCACCCCGAGGTGATTGATTTATTCTGTTCCACTGAACTGTGCCTGCCATGTTTGCAGGCTGTTGGGATGTGACAATCACCTGTAACACTGCCACGCTCTATGACAGCTCCATGCATCTCTGTCCTCCTGGTACATATTATTTATCCACAACAGCTCTCGGAGATCTCTCAGCAGATCAGACCTGTCACTGTGCTTGTCCTTAGGAGATGAGAGTCGGGAGACAAAGCTGAGTGGCTCTGGTCTCCAAGAGACATGCAAGATAACCCATCTGGCAAACGGGACAGGAGCAGAGACACTGCTGAGCTACTGCCTTTCTTCACTTTGGGTTGTTTTGTACTTGGGGTTAGTGAGTCAGAGTGTCTCCCTTTAGACAACTTCAGGCTGGCACATGCCTTTTGGAGGGGCCGGTTGCCTTTAGTATATTCATGGCTTTTGATCTTAAAATGCTCCCCTCCTATGTCACCTCCCATCCAAGTGTTTCAAGACACTTTGCAAGCACTAACGCACAGGTTTCCCAGCATCCCATTAGCTGGGTTCGCACCATTAGCTCCACTTTACAGAGAGTAAAACTGAGGTGCAGATCAGCTAAGCACTTATTTGAGGTCACGTTGTGAAACACCCAGAGCCATGTGCCTGCTCTTTTAAGGGAGCAAGCAGCCTGAGAGGCTGCTTACAGGTGGCAAAGGAGAGCTAATAAAGGACTCACCTTCCCAGAAGAGGGCTCAAACTTAAGCCCAGAGCTTGCACCCATCAGTTAGTCTTGCCTTGGTAACTATGGAGTGAGGAGCCCCTGGCAGCAGAGCAGTAGGACCCCTGAACTGACAGTGGCTCTGAATGAGAAACTCTGCAATGCCGAGAACAAGGGAAGATACCTGGAGCAGAGAAGGGCTTAGTTATATGGGCAGGTGGCCCTGTTTTATGGTAAGCCTAGTGAAGGTCTGAATGCCTGCCAGAGGGCAGGTATTCATTATTAAGTTGTCCTAGCAGTTCAGCCTGGAGCCCTGCAAGGGCAGGAAGGCTTACTTAGAGGGCCAGTAGCTCAGCAGAGGCTGAGAGTGGGGTTCAGCCAGGGGTGCAAGGACCTAGAGAGTAGGGACCTTGGGATGCATGAGCCCCAGGCCCAGAAAGGACTGGGAGTGTGATCAGAGGGACCAGAGACAAGCAGGGCTGAGAGAGAGCGAGACCCAAGAAGGTCCAGGGACAGGAGGAGTACCTGAGTGTGGGACCTGGAGGTTCAGGGGTCAAGGACTGATGGACAGTCAGACCAGAGAGTCAATGGGCCCAGGGACAGGGTGAGGACTGGATGAGGATGCACAAGTCTGAGAGGGGCTGCAAGGCAGATCAGGGGTACAGGAACCCCAAGAGAGAGGGGCTGCGAGCTGGACCAGACAAGGGTCCATGAGTCTGAGAGGGGCAGCAGGCCAGACCAGATGAGGGTCTACGAGACTGAAAGGGGCTGTGAGCTGGACTGGGGGCCTGGGAGCCCTCAGAAAGAGGGTCTGTGAGCTGGACTGGGGGTCCTCAGGGGTTGGAGGGCCAAAAGGGGTCAAGTGTGTGAACTGAGCATCATAGAGATAACACCTGTGAGGCTTGTGGTGTGGCGTAGGGGAGGAAAGGAGCCACATAATTTGCCCTTAAGGCTACAGGTGCCCTACCAGGGGGGGCATAGTCAGAATGAGAGAGACCTATCAGGCCTGAGAACTGGATTGAGGCTAGTGGGGGCTCAGGTGGCTCCGGCATCCCTTTGAGACCTCAACCAAGGTGAAGCTGGAAATCCTCAGATGAAACTGAAGAAGGCCAGTTTCAAGGGGAGGTATATTTCATTTCAAACGCGCCAATTTTGGTGTTTCTGAAACAAGATTTTTTTTTGCAATTCCTTGGAACTGACAAGACATCGCATTTGTATTTTGGTCTGATTGGAGCTGAAACTGAGTTTAAAAAATCACAACTGAAATGTCCTGCAAAAGGACCATCCCTGATCTGGAGCTCATTGTCTGCACTGTACGTTCACAGGA
Source organism: Alligator sinensis (assembly GCF_000455745.1). Classification (NCBI taxonomy): domain Eukaryota; kingdom Metazoa; phylum Chordata; order Crocodylia; family Alligatoridae; genus Alligator; species Alligator sinensis. The sequence continues at coordinate 1,970,095 of NW_005842089.1, forward strand.
AGAGAGGGCTGCTGCCATGAAGGATTTAGGACCAGATTAGATAAGGCAGACACAAGTGGGAGGAGAAGAGAGGCACAGAAAAGTGAAGTGATTCACCCAGGGCTACACAGCAGGTCAGTAGCATTAAGCAGAAATATAACAGAGGTTTCTTGACTCACCATCTGCTGTCCTGGCTCCTGGATGTTGCTGATTCCTCCACAAGAGGCCTTCTTGCCTACATACAGTCTGCAAATGAACAGAAATGCATCCACAGAGGATGGTCTCTTCTTGGCAGAAGGAGAACAAAAGAAGATGTATAAAGGATTCATCTTCCCACGTGTAGTTTGTCTTGATTAAGGTACAGATTAGCTCTGCAGAAGAGCTGGGTTAACGTGTGTGTGTGTGTGTGTGTGTGTGTGTGCGCGCGCGCGCGTGTGTGTGTGTGTGTTAAACTTGCAAGTTTACATACTGCTGGTGTCTCTGCAATTCTGCCTTGTACCACGGGAGGTCACCAAGGCTTAGCAGGTCTGGCAGCAAGTGACTCTCCACAGCATGCTGTGCTTTGACTCATCACAATTCCTGTCTTGGGGCGTACAGACTCAGGAACACATCACTTGCCTCGTGTAGGCTGGCATATGCCATCCATGCCAGCGAAAATAATATTATCTTGTGGGCAAAGTGACTCAAAGCGACTAACAGGGATTATTTCCTTCCCCCCTCCCCATTTGGGGTTCTGTTATTGCAACACATTTCTATCTAGCTGCTTGTGCTTTGCTATTATTATTATTTTTCTTTATACGGCACAATAGCACCTAGGAGGCGCAGTCAAGACAGAAGCCGTGTTGTGCTCCATGCTGTACAAATGCAATATCCATATCCCAAAGAGTTTATCATTTAAATATAGTTACCCACGGTCAGATTGTATGCCTGGGGGTCAGTGGAGTAGTGGTTATGTATCATCAGTGTGGGCACAAATGTGAGTGTACTGGTTACACTCCTGACTACACCCAAGTGAATGCTCACCTGGGAAAACTGGGCATAATTTTTTTTTTAATTCTTATTTTAAAAAATGACAGTAATGAAGGCTGGAAAAATCACAAATAAAATCAAGGGCTGTGTAGCTGAATGGGAACTGAAGGGTGTTTTTTTGTAATGATCTCTTTTATTGGAGCAACTGTGCATTTGGGAGAAATGTTAGACAAATTTTCAGGCACAAAGTGCCCATCTTGAGGTCGACGCTTCTAAGCATTCAAATCCGCACGCTTCACTGGATTGCCTTGGAATGAGGTATGTCTCGTGGACATATCCAATAGGGGCAGTGATCCAAATCTGGAGGCATTCGAACAAGATATCACGCCTGCAAAAACTGCACTTCTTTAAGTTGACACATTTTGCCAGTGCTTTTTGGCCACTGCTGAGGGTCAAGCCATGTTTCTTATTGTCCTCGAGTGGATTTCAGGCTCGTGACATTTCTACCAGTACCCACAGGTCCATGGAGGAAACAATCTCAACACCGTTCTTCAGCAAAGAGATAAGCTAGACACATGCCAAAGGCCCAGGTACCAACTGGAGTACAAAGCACCGGTGCGGAAACACTAGCTGAGCGTGTTGCTAAGCCTGCCAATTTTCAGGTGAGCTGGGTGACTCAAAGGGACCTTCCCCGACGGTGGAAATGCAAGCTCAAGCCTTGCCAGAAACCTGAGAAAGGTCTGTAGGCAAGTTGCTGCAATCTGCCTCCCTCCGGTTTGCTTATTTATTTTGGGGTGGGAGGGGGAGAGCTGTCACCTGAATCCAGGAGAGAGTCCAGAAGGTGCTCACACTCTTAAGAAAAAGAAATGAGATGTGCATATACTTGCTGGGTTGAGATGAAGGGCTCTGTTTGACCTGTGGCAAATTCGGGTGTTCTGTCTTGTGGTGACAGTAGTTTTGCTAGAAGATTAGACAATGGATTTGTATAGGATAGTTTGGATAGGGAGGATCCTGCCTCAGGGGCAGGGGTTGGACTAGGTGATCTCTAGAGGTCCCTTCCAGCCCTACTTCTCTCTAATTCTATGAAAACAGGCCAACCAGCCACCAGCCAAGTTATGTATTCAAGGGGGAAACATTTCTTCCTGGCCCTTACAAATGACCAGCAGGAGTCCTGAAGCCTGGGATTGAGGAAATGCAATATAAACCTATGCAATCATTAATTGGATTTAATATGGTTCAACAAGTATTGTAAGTGTATTAAAAGCTCAATAAGAATGAAGATGAACAAGGGAAGGAAACCTAATTATGAAAAGGCGGTGACAGTGACCCAGCCAGGCCTCCCTTACTTGTTCACACACATTGCACAGTTCCCTGGAGTTCAAAATGAAACGTGTCCTTGAAAAGCATGGCATGGGCCTTAACTCTTCATTTCTCTTCCGAGCTTTGTTCTGTGTTGGGAGATTTTGACCCTGGGAAAGCATTTTGTTCCCCACTGGCTGCTTTTATCAACTTAATGTGCAAGAAGATCTTTGGCACTGTCAAGAAAGCAAATCTCCAACATCATAAAATCCAGATGTACCAATGGTAGCATCAGAAATAGTCACTGTCATGTGGATACCCAGGACTACCAATGTGCAACAGCAGTGGTAGGCAGGACCAGAGATAGATTGGTGTGCTAAATGCCCAAGACCAAGACACCCCCTCTCCCACTTTGCACTAGCACAATGGTGGAGATCAGCGGAGAGCATTCACTCATATTCTCTAGCTGTTCAGTATTTGGGATGTGATGTGTGGGGGCCAGAGAAGTGATTCCAGCTGCAGCTCATGCTCCTTTTGGTGTCCCAAATTTCTTAGCTCTTAAAACATACCAGAAGACTCCTCTTTTCAGCCAAGCCTTTATAGATGTTTCCAAATGGCAGCATTGTCTTCTGCCTGCCTTTTCCAATTTGCAGCTTGATGGTGATTATCTCTGTAGGATGCAGATACCAGAAGGGACTGAGATTAGACATCATGGTGATGGGCATATCAGACTGTCCAAAAGGGAGAGATTAGTGGTACAGGGTGCATGAAACCTCCTTGAAACTTTGGGTGCAAACACAGAACTTCATTTAAGATGGCAGTGAGAAGTCATTCAGCCCCTTCCTCTAGAGAAGCAAGCAGTTTCCCAAGTAGAATATAGGTACATGTCTCTACCCACAGTGAGTGAGTTCACTCAGAAACTCAAACTGTGAAGACGGGCTCTGGTTGGTTATTGTTTTGGGAAAGTGAGGGTGTGTGAGACTCTTTTATGAGAGGCAGTTCAGAAACGGATGGAGAAGAAAGCCTGCCATAGCCTAAATGATCACTGGTATGTGATCTTGCGAGCCATCCTAGAGAGCGTTTGGATTGGGAGGGGGCTGGTGGCTGCAAGGGGGGTAAAGCTGAGAGCAAGTAAATTGTCTTGCTATTATTTAATCCTACTGTGTTTGGGAAAGCGGGACGTTGCCTGTTCTCGTACATCAGCAGAATTGCACCTGGGCTACCTGTCTGCATTATCAATTATCCATTATCGGTTGCATCAGGGACACCTGACTCCATTATCAATTATCCGTTATCAATTTCTCCCCCTAACTGGAACTGCCAGCCAAACATTGCACCTTTTGCCAGCTGCTCGGGTCAAAGTGGGTAACATTAGCTTGGATAGGTGCCAGGGAAAAAACACCCAGGCCACAATTTTCCAGCTCCAGGCTGTTCCTAGTCCTTAACGTTAGTGGGAGTTATTCATCTCTCTGACGCAGCATGTAGGAGGAGCAGAGCCTGAACCCCGTGGGGAGCGGGTTGTGGGGGAGATCTCTGAACACGGTGGAGGCAGTGGGTGGGGGTCCTGTCCTGCTCATCCGATTGCGCGGCTGGGATGCGGGTGAACTGCCTGCCCCTGAGACGATCTGCGGTTCAATGCAATTATTTGCCCATCGGATTCAGATGCAGCTCCAGGTCTGGAGTTATTCTGCAGCATGATTCGTGAGACTTTACCGTTGCCATAACAACTGAATCCAGGCTTCAAAAATAGTAACTTATTTTTCATTCAATTTGCCTTTTCCCCTCAGAGCCAAATCTATTTTGGTCCTGACAGTTTATTTCAGGTGTCCCTCTCTGATGAACTCCACAGCCCCCAGGCACAGTGCTGTACGGGGACCGGCCCTCAGGGGAGTCGCACCTTCATTTAATTAAGCATCGTTTGTCACCTTTTCCTCTCCTCCCAAATACTCTTCTCATGGACCGTATATTAGTATCCAAAAGCATAGCAAAAAGCAGACACCACCAAGGAGCCCTTGCAAAAGCCTCTCTAAAACCAGGAGGGCTGGAGAAGGAGTTAGAAATGCATTTCCAGGTGGTGGAACATAGAAGAGGATCTCAAAGATGACCTGAACACAAGTGTTGCCAGACAACATGATACCAGGTGCTACAAATCAATGGGACGGTAGATCAGAGAGGTGACACAGATCGACTGCTTTCCATTGCCCCCGGGACTCTCCCTTCTCAGGTCAAGCTGCAACAAATGTTGTCGCTCCTGTCCCTTTTGGGTTGTGTAGGTCCCAGCTCCAAACTTCAAAACAGGCCCTTCAGGTGTCCCCAACAACACCGTGACACTAAATGTATGGAAACAAAGAGCCATGAGGAAGCTGCATGATCAAGTCTGTTTTTTTTTTTAAATAGAGAAATATTCAAAAATCATCTGTTTATGCCCTTTGCTTCTTCTTCCTTAACCAGTGGCTCTTGGTTTTTTGTTTTACACCCAGGCTTCAGCCTGCAGAGAAATGCATCAAGAAGAGTTGTGTGCATCGCACGCAAAATATTCTCACGGCAAAAGAGGAATCTTAACTATATTTGCTTTGGGGTGTTCTTGCAATGAGATGAGTTCTGGATTTCAGTTGGATGGAGCCGGGTGGGACGGTAGTCGGGGTTCAAATCTTCCTGATGTTGACAGCTAAACCAACTTGGAAATCTTAGCATGGCACTTAGCACGCACCATGTCACTTAAGGTAACACTGCTGCACTGCAGCGCTGGCTGTTGCAAGTCAGGACCCCCAGAGTCGCACAGTGCTAGGTCGGGTAAAGGTACTGTGTCCTCACCTGTGTCAGTTCCCAGGATCTGGTCTTTCCATCTCAGCAGGCTTTGCTATTTGCTGCCATTGCATAACGGAGCCCGTATTGCCACTTTCCGAAGCAAATGGATTTAGCAGCAAACCTTCCTCTGTTCTCCATCAATCCTATTCACTGGGAGCACCTACCGGCAGCACTTAAGGCGCAGTAGACAGATTGCTCATTACAGCATCACGGCAAAAACTGTGCTATTACATTAATGCACAGTAGTATTAGTCTACTGCACATGAACTGTCATGAAAAAAGCACGTGATTGCGCTGATGTGCACTAGAGCAGCCACTGCACATTTATTTAGTGCTTTCTTTTGCAAGTGCTAAATGTAATAGGGAGCAGGCACTGTGCATTAATGAATGCGTAGACATGCCCATTCAGTAAGAATCTAGACTTTTTTGACCCAACCTCTCCTCTCCCCTCCACCCCCATTTTAGTAAAAATGTGCCACTCTCCTATTCAGTGGCTAGCACCAGGGTGGGGACGTTGTGCTGAAGTAAGCAGGGACTGTGCACTGGCTGCCTTACTCTGAAATCCCCTTCTTTCCTCTGGGACAATTTCTTACTGTTCTTTTGTAATAGAGAAGTGAAAAATGCTGCTGTGGGGATACTGGGAATTTTATACCAAGTGCACCAACCTCAACTCTTGTTAAACTTGTTAATCCCTAAAAAGCCTCCCTGTATAAGCCTTATCAGCCCCAAAACAGAGAGTAATGCCTCTACTGGATTCTGACTCTCCCAGCCCTTGCCGAGTAGCTTGAACATTGTTTTGAATGTCCACATGCTGTGAGCGGGATGAAAGCTGCGTGCTGTGCTGTCTCCTTCACCACCCCTCCCTCATTTAAATTCATGGGACAGGCAGCCTGCTTCTTTTTCAGCCACAGCCCTTGAAAGTGTGCTGTTCTCTTTGGCTTTTCTGAGTGCAGGCATGTGCATTGTCCATCAGATTATGAAATGTTGTATATGCCCGCATTGGTGTGCATGGTGTATACTGCCAGCCTCTGCTGGACAGAACATGCCATGCCTGCCTGCAAGCAGACAGGTTTCTTCTGCTGATTGTGTCTGTAAAGACTTTAGTTAGCTAGAGAGGCACTTAGGCCAAAAGTGACCATTGGTTTTGTACATCCAGCCTAAGATGCTTTGGCGTTGATCTCTCAAAGGCAATGAGCATCATTTTGTAGCTTCCATAGGAGCTGTGAGCACTCAGCATCTCTAAAAATGAGGCTGAAGGTGTTTTATGTTGGGCAGCCAGCTAACAAGGCAACTTAAATCATAGGATCATAGTATCATAGTATATGATAGCAAATCAATAGCAATGTTAAAAAATGTCTTCATATTTCCTGAGCAGGCAGTGATAGACTGTACTACTATTAATGATACATGCCCATAGTTAAATGGTGACCATGGTGTTGAAAGTATGTGGTCACAGATGGTTACACATCTGCAGGGTAATATAGATGGTTTCCACTTTACAGGGTGGATGCTATAGGTCCAAAGGCCTTAAGAGGGGGAAAAATATTGGACACCTTTAGCTTCATCTTGAGACATTAGTTGTTAATATTATACATGGGCAGGTATTTGCTGCAACCATGTGAATGCCTCCTGCTTCTCTTTTATCCAGAAAACAATATGCTACCTACACCCCACCACCCCAAACTAGGGTCACAGATCTCCTCCCCGGGTAAGAGATGTGGCAACAGTTTCCAGATTTCTAATGGGCTCTGAAGTGTGCGCACATCACTTCACAGATGGAGGCTTTCTCTACGCACACCAGCTGCCCTACTTCCACCAGTTCAGAAAGATAGATTTAGTGAAACCGGCCCAACCCAGCTGCGTTACAGGTATTGATTTAACGATTTGGGTTGAGGATGTGATTTAGATTGGAAGTTAGATTAGCCCAGCCTCCGATGACGGTGCAACAATAATGGGCTAAGGGTATCTTGTGCTGGTATAATTTAACCCGCTAGTTTAGGAGGATAAACTCTCCTGGAATAAACCCCTTTTGATCCTGCTGTTACCCCACTCACACCTGGGGGCTGCTGTTCTGCTTGAACATCTGTATTTCATACTGATACAAGGCTGTACACAAGCTGGGTTTAGCCAAGCTTTTCTATATCGCTTTTGAACTGGCCATTTATGCTAAAATCACCCTTCTGGTTTACTCCAGGACAAAGAATTTTAACCTGGGATCTCACAGACTGCACACACGCGCTGTCCCCCACGATGTATCTGGATTAGCATTTTGCCCTGAGACAGTCAAGGCTAATTTGAGGCAATCGCCTTTCAAGTTGCATGTGTAAACACTCCAGCCAGAGATCCCAGCTCTACAGTGGCAGGTGCAAGCCACATGGCTAAAAACTGGGCTTAACACCTTTGACAAGAGCCCACATGTGAAGCTGCATTCATTTAGTGACGTGGGTTTCAAATTGCCCCTTGAAGTGGAAGCTGCTTTGCCCCTAGAATAGATCCTCCCAGATAGGCTGATGCGTACAGAGGGCCGTGGACAGATGTAACACTTAGAGTGCTCCAAAGAGAGACTGAGCTTGTTCCAAACCATCCTGCTACCCCAGTGTGAGCTCTGCTCCCTCTTCACCTGGGCACACAGAGGGGTGTGGGCAGACGTAACATTTAGAGTGCTCCAAGCTATCCTGCCAATCTGGTGTGAACCCCGTTGACATGGGCATAGAGAGGGGTGTGGACAGGCGTAACATTTAGAGCACGCTAAACCATCTTGCTAATCCAGTGCGAGCTCCACCCCCTGTTGACACAGGCACACAGAAGGGCGCAGGTCACATTTACAGGGCATCAAACCATTCTGCTAACCTGGTGCAAACCCTGCTCCCTGTTGACACGGGCACCCATTTCTCGTGGGCTCAGCTCAGTGTAATGCGGGGAAACCCATGTGGGGTGGAGCCAGCTCCTTCCCCGCTGTCCCCTCCTTAGGCAAACTGAGCCCAGGTTGTCTTCCTCACAGCTTCTGGCATGAATAGGAGCGACCCCAGGTCCCCTCAGTCTGGCAGGTCCAGCAAGCACGCTGGGTGGATTGGGGTGAAGTGATGGAAACCCAGGATGAACCCCACCTTGCCCTGCCGACCCTTTTGTGACTCCACCGGGGCAGGTGCCCCTGGTAGCACAGCCCCAGACTGAAGCAGGAGGGTGCTGGGCACAGCCAGCCGCATCCCCCATCCAATGCCCTGCGGGATGCCCCAGCCCTGCCGTGGGGGCTCCCAGGCTTCATCCCCTCTCCCTGTCTGCCACTCAGGGGGGCTCCATCTGTCTGTCTGTCCGTCTGTCTCCCTCTCCCCACTCCCCCCACCCCCAGCTTAATTACATTTTAAATTCAAATCTGCTGCCATTTGATCTGCAGGGGGTATTTATAGCTCCTCTCCAAGTCACCACGTCGGATAAGAGGATTGGGCAGGTCCTTCTGGCCATGGGCAGGGAGGGATTGTATTTGTCTCTGTCTCTTTCTTCTCTGCTTTCCCTCCTCCACATCTGAGCAGCTGATTCTGTTGCATCAGGACCCAGCTCACACTCCCTCGCTCGCCCGCGGTCTCTCTTAGGTTGCCTTTGTTTTTACTGTATTATTCTCTTGTGCAACAGGGGGCGGGGGGAACCTGAGCGTGGCCTTGATTTTTTTTTTTCTTTCTCCCTAGCATTTTAAACACACGCACAGAGGCACACGCTCACACACTGTGTTAGTGGGGAAAGAGAGCGAGCGAGCTGGTCTTTGGTCCTGTGAGTTGCTACCTCCACATGCCTGAGCCAGAAGACAAAGCAAGAGCGGATGAAGTTGGTACGGCTCCCCCAAGGCTTGCAGCTTCCTCCTTGGGTGGCAGGAATCACAGAGACACCCCCGGCCCCTGCCCGTGGCTGAGCTGAGAACCTGCCTCAGGGATTTAACCTGCTGCTCCTGGATTTCCTCTCCTCCTCCCTCTCTCGCTTTGCCTCTTCTTCTCCCCACATCCGCATCCCCTGGACAAACCAGAGCTGGATTCTCATGGAACTGCCGAGATGTTCATGTCCAGAATCCTGGATTTTCAGAAGACGAGATACGCAAGGTAAACCAAGTGGATGTGCTTTTAAATCTGTGAGTCTAACTGTTTTGCAGCGGGTTTCGAAACACAGAGGATCCCCCTCGCTTCTTCCCTTCCGCTCCGGGAAGCAGGGACTTGCAGGACATAGTCCATAGGTCTGGAAAGATGCTGAGTTCTCCAGAACAAAAGGCAATTGGTGGGTTGGTACCTCCACTTTGGTTTTTTGGGGATAACAGGAAGCGTTTTGTCTTTCCCCAGCATCTCTGTACTCTGCCTTGCAGCATCCCAGGGTGCAGGTCTTATTAATCCCATTTCCTTGACAGAAACTAAGTCAAAAGTGCCCCCCCTGGATTTTGGGTGCCTCGATTGTTGAGTTTCCTTGTTGGGGGTGCTCTGATCCACTGTCAGCCTTTGGAGGGGTGGCATTAAACACCTCTGAAAAGCAGTCCCTGTTTCAAATTGGGGCACCCAGAATCAGCAGTCGTTGTCAAGCCATTGATGGTGTCTTGTCCAAGTTTTTCACAGGCTTATGAACAGGCTGGAAGGCACCTCGCTCCCAGCTCTGGGGCTTAATTTCAAGGCTCTCCATCAGTCCATGAAGGGAGAGAGGTCTTGAACCAAAAGATACCCAGTGATCAGGGGAGCCCCCCAGCATGGCACCAATCTGTTACATAGGGAACTGGCATTTTTCTGAGATGTTCCCATTACAACCCCTTCCCCCCTGCAAGGTTTGATCGCAATACTGAAGTCAGGGCAGGTTCGTTTTTTCCCCATTGTGCTGCTAGCAGCGAGCAAGAGCTCCGGTGGGTCTCCGCATGAACAGGAGAATAAAGGATAATTTGTTCTGTCTTTTCTGACTTAGCTGCTTCCCAGGTGGGACTACATTATTGATCCTTTCCTTAGCCCGAAATAGAAGTCTGCATTTCCAGTGTGGCAGGATCTTCCCTAGAGGTAGTAACTTGATTCAGTGACTCAGATGTGTGAGGATCTACCACGGGGCCACCTGCTTAAGAGGATACCTGAGGAACGATCAGTCCTGGCCAAAGAACTCGTTTCCGGTGCCTCTAGCCAATCCATAGCGATACTCAAGACGCTCACAGGTAAACGGCAATAGGAGATTGCCATGTGTTTGGATAGGGGAAATGCTGTATATACCTGAATCATGAAGATAGGTTTAGGGATGAGTCAAAAGGGAATAATGAATACTGTGATGTAGTGACATTTTCAGGTGAGGTTACAGTGGAAGGACTCGATGAGAGGTGTTTGAAAACAGAATTTCTGTGCTGAATTCAGTCCTGGTTTCATAGTTTCATAGTAGCTAGGGTCAGGAGGGACCTGAACAGATCATCTAGCCTGACCCCCAAGACATAGACCAAGCTATGACATAGACCAGCTAGAGACCAAGGCTTTTAGGCACAGAGCAGGTACTTAGAGCCAAGGTTTCCTGCACACGGGTCCATGGTTCCTTTGCCAGTGTCCTCTAGGGGAAGTGCCAGGGGGAATGATTACATTTTCATATGTGATCAGTCCATGGCCTTCCAAAGAATTGTTACGGTGGGATGGTTTCTATGAAAGACCGTGTTGACTTGTCAGATTCCAGATGGCTACTATCATATTTCTATTGAAAATGACTTTTACAGTCAGTTTGTCCCTGGAACTGGGTTTGTGGTTGCTCCCCGTATCATTCAAATGAAGACTCGCTTCTTGTTCCTTCAGTTGCTGTTTAAGTGTTCTCTGTTCCTATTGAAGAACCATTTTGACGTTGTACATTTTTTTTCTTATTAATTTTGTTGTGGAAATAGGTGAGCTATGTGATAATGTTTTATAAACTTGCTCTCTAAGTTGTTTAAATGCTTTCCTAAACACAGTCTTTATGAAAACCAAGAGAACTCAGAATTGTTTTCACAAATTGTTATGGCAGTCTGTTCAGACGAATGAAAGGACACGAATGCTTAGTGCACCAAAGCAGCACGTATTCCAGAAGCCGATAGATCCCTTTTTAGAAAATCCTTCTTTCCAGTCAGAGGGCAAGATCTGCTAGATGTAGTTAGGCGCATTTTTTTATGTAGTGACTTTTGTGTTGAATGGGTTGCTAAGAGTTGACTCTTAGGACCGGGCGAGCTGCGGTGCAAGTAGATCGAGGCTTGTTCAGTGAAACCTTGGTCAAACCCCTTAGAGATATGGAGAAGTTTTGAGATCTGGGGTATTGACACCAGAGAGCAAAACTGGCCCTTTGGGCAATTTTGTGTTTCAGCATAACACTAGAGCTGTGCTGAAGCATGTACCCAGGCACCCCGGCTGTAAATGGGTACCTGGTCATTCAAGCTGGGGAGTCAAAGATGGCTGGTTGTAGTGTCGGCCGCATCGCTGCTTGGTGTGTCCTTAGCCAAGTGCCTTGATGAACACAAGGCCAAAGCTGGATCCATCAGCTTGGCAAGGTCTTGAAGAGCAAGGGGCCAGAGCTATGCATCTCAGGGTCACAGTCAACATTAAGAGTCAGTATTGGAAAGGAGATCTCCTTCTCACTGCTCCTTGGCTGGAAGTTGGCAGCTGAGTTGTGGGGCTTACGGAGAAGGGGCCTCAATGGAGGAAGGAGCCCCATTATACCGCCCCTTCCCAAACTATATATCTCAGGTGGAAGGTGGATGACCTTTTGGCATCTTCTTGAATCTCTCCCCTTGGGGTGACTCTTGGAGCACTGTGGGACAAACAAGAGCTGCATCTTCCCAGTCCTTTGGAGAGGGATTGCTGTTTCCATGAAGGGCAACCCATCCACTACTCTGCCATCTTCTCTCCCGCTCTCCATGCTAGTGTTTGCTCCTATAGATGCTTACCTGCTCTGGTGGTGCAGGCATGGAAGCCAAGCTACCATTGCTTCAGGCAGTAGCTGCAGGTCTACGTTGCATGCCATAGGGAGCATCTGCTCTCTTCTGTACCCTCTGCCTCATGGGCTGGGATGGGAGGACTGTGCCGGGCAATCTGTATCCAGTGGGTTCTGCTGCCTTCACTAGCAGTGAGTAACCTTAAGGTAGAAACCTGAGGACCTGTGGAAAGTCAGGATGGTCCAAGAGAATCCAGCATGCAAGAAGAGATGAGAAGACTCTTGAATTTCACATCAAGTAATGTAGGTGTTAACGTCAGGGCATGGCATTAACCCAGCATCTCATGAGGTTGGTGCGAGATCCTCTTATCCTCCTGTTTAAAAATAGCAGGTGGATAATTGTGCACTGCAACTCCCACGTTATAGAGGAGATCACATCTCCCCTAACACGGACTCTTTCACCTATGCAGAGTTCAAAAGCTCCCCATGTTGCATCCAGGTAGCAGGGAAAATGGCATTGTTTTCCACCACCAGCAGGTGCACAGAGGCTCAGGCTGTGCTCCAGAGAGGAGCATCATGAAATAGAGAGGTACATTTGCCAAGAACCCAAGGGAAGCCAGCTGGGAGAGGGCCTTGCTGTGCATCTGAAAAGGAAGCAGCTGCTCCCTCCTCTGCCAGACAGACATCTGCAGACCAAGGAGCACATCACCATCTTCTACCTACTGCTCTCACTTCCACATTTGTCTCCCATTGGACTTTCCTCCTTATCAAGAGTCTGATCCTACAAGGCACCAAGAAGTCTCAGCTCCCTCTGACATCAGTGGGAGCTGAAGGGACCTGGTGCCTTCCTGAATCAAGCCCTTACTTATGAAGATTATCCATAGCTTAGAAGAGATGATTTCCAAGGAGAAATGCGGTCAGATGGTGCTTGAGTGGTAGAGTCAGGCAGGGACAAGGAGCCTAAAAACTGGCACCAGGCTTGTTCCTTTATCTGGGTCCTTAGATTACTTCCCTGTAATCTTTTCTATGCCAGGCATGGAAGTGGAACATAGCAATGTCCAGGTTTCTCAGGCAAATTTCCAAGCCCACCAGACTAATGCCGTGGTCATAAGCAGCCAGAGCCGGACACATGATGCAATCCCATACAGTGAGGGGCTGGAACAGCCCAAGGTCCATTGGGAGAAAAAATCTTGTGCAGCTGTGGTGGCTTATGGGAGCCTAGCACAGGGGATTAGCCTTAGGGCTAGATTGCTCACATTGTCAGGTAGGACCCTATTCAGCAACCAGGCCTCATGGGCTTTCTGGCAAGCAGAAGGAACTAGGGTAATCAGTCACAAGACCTACACCGTGGCATGCAAGGGAGGGATGAGTATCCCGCTGGTACATTTGACTCAGGAAAGGGGGTGGGGGTGGTCTGTGTTTTGGAAAGAAGTGCAAATACAGCTCGGCCTCTCAGAAGGGCAATAAGGCATCTGGGCACATGTTGAAAGAGGATGGGAAATGCTCATTTTTGTGCCGTTTATTGCCCCTTGAAAGATCATAAATCCCTAATCTGATAAGAAGTGTTTGGAGCTGCCTGTCCAGTTCAAGAGAGAGCCAACAAAGGCAGAGGTTGATGGCAGCTGGTGGTCAATAAATGCCGCCCCCCGCCAACACACACACACACACATACCCTTGAAAACACATTCAGATGAAAGACCCGTTGCGTAAAAGCCCTTGCACAACCAGAATTAGAAGGAAGCAATCAATGAACGTGTGTTTAATGAACTGCCAGATAAGATGGGAGAAGGTTCTCCACTTACGGGCTGAAAACATTGCCCAAGATTTATCCAAGGTTGGCGCCTTGCTTAAATAGGAGATGACTTCAAAGAGGAGAGGGAGGATCACTGCAGAGCAGGGAAAGAAGAAGGAATTTGAAGGAAGGGCCATATTTAAGAGCAAGAGAAAAGAAACCGAGTTTGATTCCATTTAGTGGGCAGGCGAGTCCCTTAGTCTTAGTATCATTAAGCAGCTTTTTGTTCTAAACAAATCCCTTATTTGAGAGCATCTTTTGCTTTATTCAGTTGTTGAGGGGAGCAGCCCCTTTGCCATTAACATGCTGGGCTCCCTAATGGTGGTCTCAAAATGGGATGTGGACTGTAGCTTGAATGTACCTGTGCCAATACCATGGAAAACCAGCCTCGCTGGGATGTGCTGCTGCTGGCCTCACCTCTTTCTGTGTGTGTGCCTGGGCACAGGGGAGGCTTCAAATCATCTTACCAGCAAAAACACCCCCTTGTCATTCATAACTTGGTGATGCTCTGTAGCAAGTAACAGTATTCTTTGAGCTAGATCATCATCTATGCCAGGACCCATATTTAGTTGTGACACAAAACGGTGGTGTGGGTTACACACGGGGAGGGGAAGCAGATCAGATTCCTCCTGCTTTATCTGACCACCTCCTGCCAGCCACTTTCCCTGCTGCACCTCCGTTCTGCCACCTCTGTAGATACATAACATGTCTTTTCCACGCCCAGCGAATGGCTAAGTACCCTCCTTTGCCAGTTATGCCCACTTACACTGAACATAAAAGTTATACTTCTATCCCCAGCCGCCCTGCATGTGACGAGACATTTCTACGGATGTTGTCCCCATACTGGATATGAATATATTACATATACGATGTATCTGAACTTATTAGTCTGATGGCTGTTATCATTTTTCAGTCCCACATGGGGGGTTTTTTTACCTAGCCAGGCTAAGGAAACATCTTGTTCCCCTCCCTGCGGGCACATAAAGTGCTTTCTTTACTTTGGTAATGAAGAAATGTAATTTAAAGGAGACATGATAAAAATTGAACCATGATGTCTGGACTGTGTCAGCAGATTGAGACCATGGAGTACAGATGGGTGTGTGTTGGGAACTGCAGGCCGCACAGTGGCAGAATCACACTAGTTAACTGATATGGGTTCAAGATTTAATTTATTCAAGTAACAGGCCCCAGATATTTATTAAATTTGTCTGCCTGGAGCTTGCAAACCCATAATAACAATGAAAACAGAAGCAGCAATGAATGATGCCACTTAAAACTTCCCAGCCAGGGAAAGGCTGGGGATTGGAGAGGAAACCTTAGTAGATTTAGATCCAAAATCCACCTTCAGGAATCCTTTTGCAAGTCCCAAAAGTGGGCTGTAATGTATCTGAGGGTCTGCTTCCGAGGCGCATGAGGTTAATACAGGGCTTTATAACGAAGCGCTTCCAGGCTGGAAAGGAGATGTGCTTGGGTTTCGGTCAAGAGGAAAAATGCAGCGAATGGCTCAGGCTGCATATGAAACCTTCCATCTCAAGGTCACCTTGTTCCAATCCAGCTCAGAGAAGGGATGGCTATAAATTGTTGCCAACTGGAGAAATGAGCTTGAGTCTTTGCTTAGTTCTTGTTGAGCTGCTTGCAAACGTTGTGATCATGATAACCTCGATTTAGTACTCCAACAGGGTTATGAAGAAAGACCCCCCCGGGCCCCCTGCCAGCCAGGGCTGCTCCAACCCAATGCAACATGTTGTGGTCCCAGGTGCATGCTCAAACGGCATGCTTGGGAGCAATAAACTCTGGCGTGATACGCACCGGAGTTTATTGCTGCGAATGAATTGCACACGTAGACATGCCCAGTACGTCCTCTCTCTCCTATCCATGCCTTCTTTGGCTGGTGGATGGATTTGAGCATCCAGCAGGTCCCTTCCATCACTAACTACAGTGTTGGATTTCAGCCAGGCTTGACTCTTTAGCTCTGCGCAGTGATTAGTGCTCCTGTTTCACAGGATGTAACTATGTAGCTGTTAGGCCTGAACCAGCACAGTGCATAGGAAATGCTGAAGAAGACCAGGAGTGCAAGAGGAAGTCACTAGGCAGCCACGAGAACAGTGACCTCAGGCCTCGACTCAAAGCAACAGTCACATCTGCAAGGAAACATAAAAGCCCCTTGCCTGACGCGGCTTTCTCCTGGTGACTTCTCTTACACACTGCATAAAGATCCACCGCATACACAGATCCTAGCAAACACATGGGGAAAATGTATAAACTGGCTCAACAGGCAGGAAAGAAAGTAGGAGAATGACTGCTGTTACTTCTATTTATAGTTCCTTCAGGGTCTTTTATCAATGTATATACACCAAGGAGCATATAGATAACCAGGGGATCTCAGCCCAGATCAGAAGCTGAATGACTTAAGGAGAAAGATAATACAAGAAACACAAGGTTTATATTTTGCCAGAGCCAAGTGGGACTCAAATCTCAAAATGTTCCCATTTGTGTCAAAATCTGGAAAAGGCTACTTCTGATTTGGCCACAATGCAAGTTCCCCCACTAAAAACATGAGCCTGGAGTTCATCACAGATTAGCAGTGATGCGGGTACTTTGAACTTGGGGAAAGTTTGAACTCAGCTCTGTACTTGGATCCAGAGTTTGTAGCATGGTTGCTTGGCTGGTAGTTGGAGGGGTTTATGCATGGGGAGACTGAAGGAGAGAGAGAAATAATTACCTTCATGCCTGATGGCTTACATTGCAGTGCCCGGCTCCTGTCAAGTGCCCTGACTGAAATCACAGCTTGAGAGTTGCTTGAACTCTTTTGTTACAAATAACACTTGCTAAGATGATAGTCCTCACTTGTTAGCCCGAAGAGATGTGTGAACTAGTCGTAAGTTCTGGGGAGCTGCAAATGGATACCCGAAGGCAGATTTTCCTGACGTGTATTTGTGTCTCATAAGCATTCACTGAATCACTCGGGCAGCTGGTTGTTAGTTGTCTCCAAGCATGCATTGAACTCCAACCACCATGAGTACTTCATTATTCTAGATGCCGTGTACGTACAAGGTGGGAGGCAGTCTCTCTTGCTATTGAGTCAAATAGAGAACTTGAGGCCAGTGACTCACCTACAATCACACAGGTGGTAAGTACAGCGCCGGGACCACAACCCCGCTCCTCTGACGCTTGGTCCAGTTGACTTGCTGCAACATTGCCCTGGCTCTGACCAATGGTGCACCTTGACCATAGGTTAAAACAGCTGTTTGTTGTGGATCTGTCCCTTGTGTGCAAGGGGAAGGCTGCTCCATGGGAAACCTGAGAACTAAAAGGATGGGAATTCATGACCTTCATTCACGAAGCAAATGCCAGCTTCTTTGCAAAGTTCTGTGCATTCATTAATGGGTCTGGGCCAAGAGGGTCAAACAGGGCAACATATTTGTTGCATCTTTGATGGAGAAAGTTGGCCAAGGTCTGTGCTCCACAAGAGTTGTGGCCTCAGCACAAACCAAGGGGTGATGGGCAAAGCTGTATTAGCACCCCGCTGCAGCCCCCATGTCTCAATTGCTGAGGTTGCAGCAACCCCAAAGCTGCCCTAACTTATGCTTGCTTATGCTTATGCTTTACCTTATCTCCCTTTCCTCTGTTACATCCTGTAAGTCAGAAACTTTGACGAAGGTAACATAAAGCTTTCAGGTCAACAGGTTCTAGTCCCTAAGGTTAGCCAGTGAACCCAGCTTTCCCACTAACTTGGGCTGTCAGAGAGATTTTTTCAGATTTTGTTCCCAGTAACTGCTGGTGTAACACCTGGGGCTGCATTAGTGTCTAGCGTCCGGGCACGCGGTGTTCTTTGTGCCCTCCGATCGAGTGAAACATTTCAAGCAAGCACATAATGAATAGTGAATACCAGATAATGCACTTCTTGGGCTGAGTTCTCAGGCACGCAGGCAGCTTTTGCTAACATTTGGGAGCCGCTTGGGATTTGCAGGCATACTTGTGACTAATCGACTGTTGTCAGAGAGCTCACAGAGATCAGATGGAATGAGCAAACCCAGCTCGGCAATTTAATTAGAGAGCATAGTCACCCATCCATCTGTCCTTAAAAATGCCATGACCTGCTATTACTCCAACATCATAAATTCCCTCGTAAGAGTTTCTTTCCTGTAGTCGGACATGCTACAAAAGCAGTTGGAAAAAACATACCTGGATGGATGACTGGGATTTACCAAGGCATGTTAGAGGTTAGCTACTGAATTTCAGTGGGATTTTGGTGCTTACCTGCTAACAAAACAGCCATATCTACATGTGTACTTGTGTATAGGTATATGTACATGTGTGTTAGCCGCCACTTGCAGGATTGTTTCCATTAGTAGTATGAGTCGGGCATATTCTTGGTACAAAAATGCACACAAAGTCTTGTTCTCCTGAACATGTGAGAAACAAAGAAGAGCTGGCAGTTTCCTTGCTCAGATCCCCCTACACTAGCTCCCTGCAATGCCGCAATGGGCTGTCTGGATGCTGGGTTTCCTTTGGGGGTCATGCTTATTGGGCTCCAGAGTCTTTTGACACACACACCATACTGCCAACCTCTTACCCCCGAGCTGGCACCAAGAGCAGCCCCTCAGTCTGCCGAGCGTAGGTCTGACCCGCTGTTCTGCTAGTTTGTGGGTGGTTAACTTGACATCTCTACTCTGTAGAAAGGGCTGGACCGTCCCTTCTGATGAGCCTGATGGTATTGGCACCCCAGTGGCTTTAACAAGTCTGGGATTGTCCATGGATCCAAACCTTGCCCTCCCACAGCCCATAGCACCTCTCAGAGTAATATAAACCTGTGTGTGTCTACACGCATCTTATTGCTATTTAACATTCATATGGTAGTAGCCCTCCCCAGAGACATCTGGGCAGGGTGGAGTCCCAATGTGCCAGGCTCTGTACGTATGTAAATACCCAGCGCCAACCTAGCAGCGTTTGCAAGCTAGGAAGACAAATGTTCCAGAGGAAGAGCCTCCCGTGCTTCATTTTTCAGTCTCATTCTGCTACTGCAGTTGCCAGCACTTTTAGTAGCATTAAAATAGCGCTAAAGAGACAGCAATCTGCTCCTTGCTCCCTCAACCCCACCCACTGTGCCCTCCTCTGTGGTCCTTCCACCAGGAATGGATCTGTCCACAAGCCAGCCGAGGAAGCTGGTGCCAGGTTGATTTCCACAGTCTCTCCTCCACCTGGCATGGGGAGCAGAGGAGAAAGGGGGCTATATTTAAAACCTGCAGTGCATAGGGCTTTACTTTTGAAGTCTGGAGCACCATATGTTTGCGTAGGAGAAAAACAGGGAGCACACAGATGCAGGGAAGCAGGCACAGAATCAGAGGCACGTGACCCGGGGGAGGGGATAACATACATGTGTGTGCATGCGTGGGTGTTATCACAGCTGGCAGTCCTGGGAAGTTGGAATTTTCAATGGAAAATATTTTCCAGGTTGGTTACTAAAAAGTGTGTGGGGGGGACCCAGATTTGTAAAATTG
This sequence comes from Alligator sinensis, assembly GCF_000455745.1. Taxonomy (NCBI): domain Eukaryota; kingdom Metazoa; phylum Chordata; order Crocodylia; family Alligatoridae; genus Alligator; species Alligator sinensis. The sequence continues at coordinate 1,989,328 of NW_005842089.1, forward strand.
TCCTAGTAACTTGGCTTAGGCAAAAATGTTCTTGTTACTGTAGAGGTAGGGGTTATGGTCACTGCTCCATGCCACCTTGCTGAGTGGAAGGGGATCTCAAATGGCAGAGTGTGTCCCAGGCTGGCGATGGTGGCCGTAGCACTGTCTCCTGTCACAGTGCTCTAGTTGTCAGCATCTCGCCTGCAGTCGGATGGGGTGTGGGTCTCATCCAAGCAGCCAAACCTTGCATGCATGTTGCTCCTTGGCCACATTGTTTTTCAACGCTGGGCTGAACTCCCCAGAAGTGGCCTAATTATAAGCCAGGGAGAAGAACAAAGAGCAAATCCTATTAGCCGAGTCCAGAACTGGAGCATTATAAGATTACAGGTCAGCAGAGGTGCTTGGGCCAGGCCCCAGCTTACAGGAATTTACATCAGCAGAAACACCAGCTTCAACATCCACAAAGGGACGGCTCAGAATAATGCTTGGGTCTGGCAGGTATTAGCCCAAGACACGTGGTCTTGATCTGTGCTTAGGCTGGCTGAGGAGGAAGGGGTGATTTGGAGAGCTTGCTGTCTAGCCGGGACGCTGAGTGACCAGGCAGAGCAAATAGGGGCTGAGTGCCGTTGGTGCTCTAACATCCATCCGAGGCCATTGCTTTCTCTGCCTCCTGAGTCAGCCCAGGATTGAGACAGCAGTTCTGGGCTGACTCACTCGCCGGCTCCATCACTGCTGCCAGAGCGATGGTGACGTGGCTGTCAGGGGAGAGGGGCTAAAAAGAATAATCCTCTTGGCTCGTTATGACAATCAGTCCTAAAGGACTGCAGGGCCTTAGCCTGGTCTGCACAACCAAGGGTTGATGGGGGCCCAAAGAAAGATGGGCCATGGAAAGGTGGGCTAAACCTGGAGGCTCTGGATAAAATCCCTTCCTGGTCTGCAGGGGAAGCTGAAGCCACTGGAAACCAAAGCCAAGGAAGGTGGATGTGCTTCAGCGTCGCTAAGTCTGAACCCCTCTCAGTGTGGCCGCAGGGGCAAAAGGAGCGCTGTTCCTCACCGGTCAGGTGTGCCCTTGGGCAGCGGATGAACTGGACGTCAAGGGACCTGAGGCTGTTCTTGGCTCTGCTTGTGGGAATGGCTGTGGGCAGCTTTCTTCCTCTCTTCATCCTCCACTTATGCTTTGGATTAGACTTCAGCTTTCGGCACCCATCTGCCTCTCAGGGCGGCTCAGAGACTTAGTTGTGGGTTGTAAAAGATAGCAAGGTTGGAAGCCATTCGTCAGGGAAGCGCGCTGTTCTCTCCAGACCCCAGCCTGGGGCTGGGCAGCCCCTGCAGACCACCAGGACTGCTGTCGTTTTGTAGTAATATGAGAACATGCTTGGTATTTGTAGAGGGGCCGCCACCTGATGAGCAGCACTAGTGAGAAAAGGAACTTGAAGGGGCCCGTTGGACTCCATGGAAAGATTTTTACGACTTCAACTTTAGATCAGACCCATAATATCCCCATTTTCCTTGCCACAAGACTGACTAACAAAGATGCAGTTTGCCAGCACCATGTGCCATGGAGCTCAAATCACCAGCCCTCTGCCAACAGCTCCTTTCTGTCCTACCCATGTCTGAGAAGCTGATGGTCCTCCCATCACCTTATCCCAAACTCAGATTGGGACCTGTGTGTACAACGAGCATCCTAGAGTCTGCATCCTCCCTTGCCCTCGGTAGCCACGGGGTGGGACAGGATGCTGGGTTGGTGGACATACGGTGTGATGCTGTTATGGTCTAGCGACTGTTGGTGCCACCTCGCTGTCCCCTGAGCCATGCCGTGGAGATGGGACTCGATTGTAACTGCATCACAAAGCAGTAGCCTCAGGCATCCTCAGTTCTTGCTGAGGATACAGGACCACCTCGCACCCACCCTGTTGTAAGGGGACAGCCATGCTGCAAGCAGTTGCCCTAACTCGGGTCTATTTGTAAGGGTCATGCTAACCTCTGGGCTGCCCGAGTTTCTTTAAGTGCTGAGATGATGCTTGCTTTAACAAAGAGCTGCGAATTCCCAAGAGGTGTGTTGCCCAGACAACTCTTCCCACTGACAGATGCCTGAATATTTACATCCTGGGTTTTTTTTTTCCAGTGGACCCTTACTTCCATCTCTGACAAGCTGTTATGTGCAGCTTTGTGTCGCTGGCTGTGATGCACAACAGCTGTAAGGCACAGGGGCCACAGTGTAGGATGGGGAAAAGGCACTAGTGAGGCCTCGAGGTCTCAGACCTCAAATGTCCTGCTTCTTTATTTGTACTTGGCATCCAGTATGTGAAGGGCTTACAGATTCACAGACGTTTAGGGCTGGAAGGGACTTTGTGAGACCATCGGGTCCAGCCCCCCTGCTCTGGCCAGGAAAGAGCGCTGGGGTCTAATAACATCTAGTCTAGTGCGTCCAGTCTCCTTTTGAAGATCTCCAGGGTAGGTGCCTGCACCGCTCCGGCTGGGAGTCTATTCCAGAGTCTGGTCACGTGAACCGCGAAGAAGTTTTTCCTTATATCCAGTCTGAAACCTTCTTCTAGGAGTTTATGGCTGTTGCTCCTGGTTTTCCCCTGGGGCGCCTTGGTGAATAGTTGTTCGCCTAGCCCCTGATGCCCACCCCGATATATTTAAAGTAAGGTTAACCTGAAGAAGGTAGGTAAGAAGGGTTAAGGTAACCTGAAGAAGAACCTGGAGAAGAAGGTAACCTGTGGGGAGCTTCGTCTGAGAGCACTAGCGAGGGGCTGTTCAGCAGCAGAGGGGTGTGGGCTGCTCTTTTCAGGCAGTCTGAATACCAGGATTGACCTTCAGCCTGTCTGAACTGCATAGGCAGCACTGCATGTGTGCATGATAGTGGTAGGGGCAATGTGGAGACGGGTCCCTGTTCTTATGCTGATGGGATAGAGCTGTGTTTTGCTTGGGGTTTCGCTTGCTGTTGGTGCAAGGGCCTGGCTTGCCACAAGAGGTCATTCTCTCTCAGCAAGAGGCATTTGGAGTCGTGGGAGATGCTGTTTCACACCTATTGCAAAGCGCTCCTCTCTTGCTGCCCCTGCATCTGATGTCGAAGACCCATCACCCTGTTCTGTCTCTGACCATGGGCAGTCGAATCCTGCTGCTGGGCATCATCCCTTTCAGCTCTACGCCAGTCGCACCATCCCCATGCCTTCTGGGAAGCTCCTCCTCTTGCCCTCCGGTATCCAGTTTGCTGCTCCTGGTACCCTCCACCCCTGCACAGTAGCCTTCCCAAACTCCATGCTGGTCTCTACCGTGGACCTCTCTCAACTCATTTGCCCACAGGCCATTATCTTTAAATCCATCCTGGAAAATGACCCCAGCCTGAGGCCAAAGATGGGCAAGAGCTGGTCCTGACTCAGCAGTAAGGTGTCAGATTGTCATGGCTTTAAAACAAGAAGTGTTTGGATGCCCATGCAAGGGGGTCCCTGAAATCCTAGAAAGGCTGGCGTCTTGTTAGCCCTACAGGGCCAAAAAGGGCAACTTCTCCAGGCCCCAGTTGTGGGAAGGCTGAATGACCGGGGCTTTCAACCGTTCCATATCTAGGCACAGAAAGTTTTAATTGCAGGTTCTTCTTATTGCCTCTGGACCCCTGTTCCTAACACATCAGGCTCTGTAGGCAGTTAATTGTCCCAACAGCAATTTGGAGACACCTCTAAGACTTCTCTAAAACATGTTTTCTGTCTCTCGAGACTGGATACTAGTGCAGTGAAGTGGCAGGGGCTCTCGCAGGGCTGCACCACTGGTGTAGAAGGTGCCTGAAGGGCCCAACCTTTCTCTGATGCCGGCCAGGCTTTGATAGCAACAATGCCCACCTCATCTCTACTCCTGTTCATCAGCTGGCCTCAGCGCCCTTTAGAGCAGCATCATTACGGATGAGGCAAGTGGCTTGGCCAAAGGCACTCAGCAGGCCAGCAGCACAGCCAGGGTCAGCCAAGTCTCAGGCCAGCCCAGGGACAGATCCACGATGCAACTTTTCTTTCCACTGTGCTCTGACTTGCTTTGTGGTGTGAACTTGCCAAAAGGTTTTACTGGCGTAGGTCTGGGATCAGGCCATGATACACAGTGGGGGCAGCTACATATGAGCTATGCTGCTCTGCCACCCAGACAGATGCCAGTAAAACCACTCCACCCGATCACGGCATGACACTGTATCTGTCTCAGGAGTGTTTGTGTGTGCATGGGTGTAATCTTAACACTTTAGGTCCACAGCCTTCAGAGCTCCTGCTTGAGACTTCAGGTGCCCAGTGGCTCACAGTGAACTTTTTTCAAATCCTCTTCCCTCTCTACCCCCCGCGCAGGCAGAGCCAGCGAGCCGCTCTCCAATCTGCATGGGTCTAGTGTCAGATCTTCATTCTGGGATGAAAGCAGACAGTGAGAGAAAGAGAAGGGGGAAAGAGAAAGCGAGCGGATGAATATGGAAAGTGGGCTCTGCACTTTCCTTTGATTCCAGCAGACAAACATCTCTTTGTGTTGCAGTCCTGAGACTTGTGGGCTGGGGGGCTGTTTTAGCCTCTCTCTGGGAAATAGGGCCAGGGTAAGACAGGCACCAAATAGGGTGGTAGGAAACCCTTTGGCTGCAGTTAACAACCTGTGCATATTAATTCTGGCAAAGACTTCCATCTTCCTGTCTCGGGCTGACAGCTCCACAAAGCGCAGCAAACTGTCTGCCAGAAGCAGCCACTGGAGAGAAAAGGGGCCTGGGGTCCCTCCAGCTCCCCCTTGTCCGATCCTTGCTTGCTGCCAGCGGTGAAGCGGGCGCTGCACGGGAGGAAGCAGACACCTCATGGTGACTCTGCTGATCGCCCGGACCCTGCGTGTGTCCTCCGTGGCTCCATCCAGGTGCTGTTCTGTGGGAAGTTGTACTTGTTTCTGGAGCAGCGGGTCCTGCAGGGAACAGTGTCATCACCTGGACCTGAGACGATGTGACTGCTCCTCCTGCCTTGGCATCTCGCAGCAGATGTCTGTGTCTCAGAGTATAAGGGGCAAGTTCAGGGAGGGTCTCACAGTTATCCCTATCCTAGCTTTCTGCAGCCAGCCCTGCTGTGGCAGAGGGGTCTCAATGTAATGCTCTGTTTGGCCTCCTCACCATCATTTCTTACTTCCCTTTCTGGTTCCTTCTTTCTTTGGAAGGCATCATCTGACCCAACAGGGCTGCTCCATGCTGTGCCCCTTGGTGGGACCCATAAGGGAAAGGCAGAGAGCAGCATGGCTGAGATAAAGCTGTATCCATCCCATCCGTCCAATGCATTAGGGCAGGACACATCTCGGGGAGAAATCATGATGATGGTTTCAGCCCAGGTGGGTTTACATACCTGGGCTGTCCTTGAATGACTTGGTGTAGTTGAGGGTGGAGACCTGCCCATTGCACTGTGGGCAGGCCCCCTTGTGAGAGTCTGCAAATGCCTCCCAATGGGAGGATCTTGGCTACACAATTTATGGTGCTGGGGGATTGCTTTTGTGCTCTTCCTGAGTCTAGCTTGCTCCTTCAGCCTTTCGGCGAGGGCCAAGTGAGACTAGGGGGCATCTGAACGTAGGATGCATGTAGCTTGCACATAGGGTGCCTGCCATGGATCTGGGAGTATCTGGAGCCCCAGGCTGAAGAGTCTGGGAGGGAGGACACTTGCTGGTGGTAGCACCATGCAGACTTGAGCGATTGAGCTCTGCTCAGTTGAGAAAATTCAGAACTGATTTGGCCCGAGCCAAAAAATTAAAAAAAAAAAAAAATCTCCCAAACACCCTGTCTGCTCTCAAACAAAGAGCAGCAACTCCCTGCTTCTTCTCCAAAGCCAGCCAGCATTACTGCAGTGTGAAGTGGGTAGCCAGCTATGCTGGAGCCTGGAGGAGCTGTTTGCAGCCTCCCAGCTGAAGCCAACCCATGGAGCCCGGTCTGCTTGCAGCAGGGCTTGCAGCCTCCCAGCTGCTTGCTGGGAGCAGCCTGGGCTCTGTGGCTGGCAGCAGCTGCTTACAGCCCAGGCTGGCAGTGGCCTTGTGTGCCATGCTTGGCATGCATGCCGGGGGTTGCTGACCCCTGCCCTAGAGGGTCATTGAGAGCAGTCAGTCAGGTCCCTAAATGTATTTTCTTTTCCTTTACCATGTACCTCTAGATGGCTGGAGGATGAATGGACTCACAGGCCTGTAGTTCAATAGGTTTATAAATCCCAAACGTCTTTGGATCGTTAAAATGATAACGATGTTGTTCTGAAAATCCCTTGGCATTCTAGCTTGGAACAGCACTGTCTGCATGCGGCTGGCTCTGGGCATTGGGTTTGTCAGGCAAGCTGCATCGCTGGGGGTGACAGGGCTGCCCTCCCGGGTGGGCATTCGCACTGCTCTGTGCGACCTGGGAGGGGAAGGAAGAGGGTTGTGCTGTAACAAGGTGAAACGCGGGCAGCCCACAACCAAGGGGGAAGGGCCATTCGTTCCAAGCCTTTAGTGGGTCTTTAAGCAGAAGCTAAGTGAGGTAGTTCCTTCATATTGCAAATACGTTTTCCATGTATTTGCACACGTATGTGTTCAGGGTATGCCACGGGGCACCGTGTGTTCTTGGAGCCAGTCCCACAGACAAGAGACTTGCCCTTGGGAGTCAGATGTACCTGGCCTTCAGCTCCCAGCAGGCAGAACAAGGGAATTTTCTCCCTTCTTGATGCTTACTTATACTACAAAACTCCAAGCTCTGCTTGCCTGCAGGCAAGTCGCCCACGAGCCATTTGTTCAGGCCTCAGGCAGAGACATGCAGCAGAGCTACTCTCAGCCTTCTTGGCTGATCTGAGCTCTCATCGAGTAGTTAATGTAATTAGAGTCCCCTGTGCCTTCTCCTACCAGGCCTGCCTGTAGACAGGTATTCAAGCCAGCCAGCAGCTCAGGTTTAAAGCTCTCCTGGCTATTCTTCCACTGAAGCTGGCCCCTCTCCAGCATGGCAGCCTTCAGAAGGGTGCCCTGGAGGAAATGATATAGGCAGGCAGGGTGTAGGTTGGCTCAGAGAGCTGATAGCCAGATGGTCATTCAACTAAATGCTCCCTGGCTTGAAGCGCATGGCTGGAGCAGAGTTAGGTGTGTCACCCTTGGATTTGGGCCCGTGCGGCAGCTGGGCTACATATGGGAAAGCCTGGATAGGAGAGGGCATTTGGACTGTCAGCTTTGTGGGGGGGCAAGGGCTGTCTTTATGTCCTGTGCTCATACAACGGCCAACCCAGCAGGGCTGTGCTCCGTGACGGGGGTCCCCAGGGCCTATGGCAACAAACATGCTCCATCATCGTGATGATATAAAAGGTCACAGAGGAGGTAGGGGCTGGGTCTTGTCACATTTATGCTGTTTTATGGCAGGGGGATGCACTTGAATGCTAGGTCTTTGGATCAAGTTAGTGGGGATCTGCCAGCATCAAGCCCACGGTGGGAGGCTGGAGTGCTCCCCTACAGTAGGGGCTGGCAGGTGTCCAGGGCAGCCAGAGCGGTAGTTGGTACTGCCAGTCCTGATAGATCCATAAAATCATAAAAAATGAGGGTTGGAAGGGACCTCAGGAGGTCACATCTAGTCCAACCCTCTGCTCAAAGCAGGACCATCCCCAACTACATCACAGCCCCCTCAGTGTCCTCCAGCAGCAGGGTCTGTGCTCCTGAGCCCCTCTTCCCAGAGACTTGCCCTGCTCCCGCTGGAGACTGAAAGAAGGCTTGGGGCAATAACATGTACCCAGTCCTCACAGGCCTCCCTCGGGGCCGTAGCGGGGCTGCTCCTCCCTGTCTCAGCCAGCGCTCAGAGCCTGAGCACTTGGCAGGTTGGAGCCTGCAGGGCAAAGCAGAGAAGGGCAGGGTTTGTGAGCACTTCATATGCCAAAGCGGGGTGAGATCTGCTCTGAACAGCCTGCTCTCAGCACAACAGACCTACCCAGGTGCCATAGGCTCTGAGCAGTCAGCGCCTGCTAATTGCACAGCCCTTGAAAGGGGCTTCACTTTGTCTGGCCTGAGCGACTAGCCCAGCTGCCGCCAGGCGATGCATGCAGAAATCCCCAAGAGCACGTCTGCAGGAGGCACTTGGGGGAGCAGGGATTTGCTGCTGTGCATTTCAGGCATCAGCCCTGCATCTGTGGATGCCTCTGCTAGGGAGGGTGGATATAGGGCTGGCATTTGCCAAGCCACAAGGGGCTTTCTTGAGGAAAGAGGGAGAGCGTGGGACTTGGGAGAGAGGAAGAGCAGCCCAGGAGTGAAGAGGCTTTGGCAGCGCTCTGGTACTTCGAACCTGCAGTCAGACGGAGCTGGCTGTGCAGACAGAGCTTCCTCTGGGTGCCCACAGAAGGTGGGTCCACATGTAGACGGAAGAAATGGGAAATCATTAGCATGCTCTAGCATCCTCCCTCAGCTCGCCAGCTTTGGACTGCAGAACAGCTCAACAGGGAGCTAGATTGTCAAAGGCAGACTTCTGCATGGGCCGAGGGGCTGGGAACACCGGTGCCTCACCCACATCCTTCTTCTGACACAGCCTGGCAAAAGTGCCAGGAAAACATCCCATCCCAGGCACCAAGTCCCTTGTCCCTCCCTTCCCCCCAAAGATAACAGGGTCCTATCGAGATAGCAGGTGCTGCTGGCGCTTCCCAAAGCAATCCCTCGGCACAAACTGTGCACGTGCACACCCCGAGGGGAGGCAACAAAGGACAAGAGTGTGCGGGGACAATGGTAGTAAATGTGACTGCGAGTCTAAAAAGTTATTCCGGGTACCTGAGTAAGCCGGACGTTATGAGGCTCCGGACATGGGGTGTTTGAAGCGCTCCTCAGCTTAAACCCCCCGTTAGGTCTGTGTGTCTGGGTCCAAGGTGGGGCCTGTTCTGCGATGCAGATACACATTGTGAATGCCTAGCCAGAAAATGGGATCTGTGCCGGGGAGGAGAGCTCTGAGGTGTATTCGTATGCAGTTGCTTGGTGCTGTGATTGCTTTATTTATTGGTCTGGTGCCCACTTTGCACCAGGTGCTTTTGGGACACGTGAGGAGACATGACGCCTGTCCCCGGGAGCTGCCTGGACGGCGTGCGCTTAGTCTCTTCTGGGTGACACCGTAAATCCAGCGTTGGTTTGCTGACACAGGGGTAGTTATGCCTGATCCCTATGGGTGTAACAGAGGGAAGAATCGGGCCCAGAGGAAGGGCTGGTAGGTGATGTGACTGCCCAGGGCAGCTAGAGACCTACAATGTGCCCCGTGAGAGGTAGTGGGGGGTTGCTTGTCTTTGCTGTTATGTCTAGATCCCCACAAGGCCACACACCTCACTAGTCCAGCCAGCTGCTCTCTAGCAGCCCTTGTTTTCCATTTATTAAATATCTCTGTTAATTGGGTGCTGATGAAAAGCACTGGGCTGAGAGCCCTGGAGGCTGAACTCCCTTGGCCCGAACTCCCGGCAGCTCTATAACCAGTTTCCCACTGACATACAGCACCCCTGGCTGGAGGGACCCCCATCATGGCCTGAACAAAGACTTCCTCCACCCCAGATCTGTCCCACAACAGCTGGTGAGGGGCCAGGCCATGCTAGCTGGGATGATGATGCCCCTCTGACTTGCATCTGAAAGCAACCCGGAGCTATGAGCTGGGCCTCTACATGTGGACAGACTGGCTTCTTGGCTTTGGACCTGACTTCTTGTCTTGACCACACAAGGCTGCCGTGGAAAAGGTGGGTTGAGTTAGCGGGGGCCCTTCTGAACTAGAGGGTGGCGGGGTGGGCATGTGCACTGGGGACCTGCTGGGAGCACTGGTTTGCACTGAGCGCCGAGCCAGGTGAATACTGGACAGAGAGCAAAACAGACCCAGCGCCTGAGCCCTGGACCTATTGCGAGGGCTACGGTCATAGCATAATAAACCCTTACTGGGTAAATCAGGTACACGTTACATAAGTAGTCGTCGAAAAATAAGAAAGGGAAGTTAAACTGGAAACAATTTTAGCGACTAAATGCCAAGTGCGTGTACAAGCGCCCGATGAGAACCGAGAGACTGACGAGGGCTGGCTTTCCATGCAGGTCCTGGCCCATCCCCAGTCCCCTTGCAGCCGGACTGGGCTGTGCGAGCCGGGATAATTTTACCCGCTGGAATTCACTTCTCCGATTCCCAGACATTCATGCCCAAGCCTGGCTCTGAAAGACAAGTCTCCCTTCCATCGCGCAGGGCTGTGGGAATCAGCAGGTCCCGTGCCCCCGGGGGTCAGCATCTCTTATTATTATTATTATAATTAATAATGATCATTTGGGCCAGCATGGGGGAGAGACAAAGTGAGGTTTTGTATTTAAAAAAAAAAAAAGCCTCGTGTGTGTTTCTGTGGAAACCATGACATCACTACAGAGTCCTGAGGGTCTGGGCTACACAGAATAGATTTTTTTTCGGGGGGGGAAGGGAAAAAAGCGGGTGGGGAGGGGGGAAGAAAGAAAAGAAGAAAGAAAAGCGCCCAAATGGGGTTTCAGAGAGGCTCTGGGCAGTTGCGTAGCAACGGTACTGTAGAATAATGTCCTGTTGTTGGTGAGATATTGTTCGGCGATGTTGGGAAGGAATGCGAGTGAAATCTGGGCTCAGGCAGGGAATTAGTGGAGCCAAAGCTCTCTTTGTTTGCTGGACCCTGGCGTGGGGAGGGGGTTATTAATGCCCATCCCTGAGGCTAATGAATGGGTCCTATATGCCCCACCGCACTCCCACCAGCCCTGTGCCGGCCAGTGTCTCCGGGGCAGGTGAGATCCAAGTTGGTGGCTCAGCTCATGGGTTTTGCCAGCATAAGTTGGGTGTAAATGTGGCAGTGAGGCAGGGATGGGAACTGTGGGAGAACCAGGGCGAAGGCACAGGCCACTCCTGCCTCAGGATTTGCAGGGGGCTGCAGCTGGCAAGCCGTCCTTGCATTGTCTTTGCAGCTGGACCCTGTGCAAAGCAGGGCTAAGGGACCTATGGAGGGAGCTTCCTCACATCTTTCCCCTGTGAACTGATGCAGGGGCATCCTCTGCCACCTGCTTCATGCACGGAGCATGGTCACCCTCCCCGGGATGCCCCGGCAGGAAACTGTGAGGTTGCAGCCGTGTTTGATAACTGTTGGAGCAAGTTATTGGCCTAACGCAGACAAGACTGCAGCGGGGGTGCCCCCTCCTCCCCTGTCACTCTGATGTCTGTGTTTGCGACAGAGCCGTCACCAGGAAACAGTGGGAAACCTGGTCCATGCGTCAGTCAGAGCCGCCTCTTTGCACCAGTCAATGGCCATGCACACGTGTGAAGGGGAGAAGGCTCTGGCATCTGAATGCCGTTGGCTGCTGGAGATGGCAAGAGAGGTAACATGCTCCTGCCCCAGGGTCTTCAATGCAGGCTCTGCCGGTGCATGAGACTTCCCTTGGGGTTATCAGGCTCTGGACCTGCCCCTAAGAGAGCAGACACGCTGTGGTTAGTGGGTGTGGATAAATCTCCTTCTAGTGACTGGCCCCAGTCAGAACAAAGCCTGGGGTTTTGGAGGCACATGGAGAGATTTCTGTAGCCCAAGCGGTTGGGCCGGTGATTTTGAACGCTGAAGGGTCAGGTCCAGTGCTTGCATGACCTTTGCATCCACAGCTACATCTGGCAGCAGAGGATGCAGCCATATGTCAGTGCTGAAGGTGCCCAGGTGCCCATGACTGTCTCTGTGGTTAGGGTCCTGGAGCACTCACTCCTCGGCAGGGTATCAGCAACTCGCATTGCCTTCAACAGGATCCATCCCTACCCAACAGAGAAGGACAAGAGGTGTCTTAGATGTTGTGCTGCAGGTGTCCATGTGCTGAGCTGTAATACAGCAAAGGTGACACAGCCACGTCTATCATCTCAGAGGCTTTGCCATAATATAGCAGACCTAATGCATCATGTCTCAGTGTCTCATAATCATTGCTGGGACAGATAAACAACCGTTTCTTCCTAAAAATGTTCTCAGAATGATGTTGTGTTTGCCAGGGCTAATTAGCCAGCTGGCTCACCAAAACCCTGTTAAGTGCATCCGGATGAAAACATCTTAGCAGGTCAAATCCTGCTCTCACTTTCACATCTGCAGTTTCCGATGGCTTTATTGGCAGCGGCATGGGTGTGAGAGCAGAGGTTCATCCCTCTAGGCTTTATTTCCCATTAACGAAATCTCATGTGGATCCTGGTCATTCTTCATAGTGTCTGTGTAATTGCAGAAGCACACCAGGGACACCATTGTTGCACTAGCCCAGTGGTTTTCAGCCCAGTGGTTTTGCAGTCCCCTGGGGATCTGCAGACTATGTCCAAGGGGTCTGCAAAAGATGACTATGATCAATCAGAAGTATGTGAATACCCACACTGACAATTCAAAGGGGTCTGCACCTCCATTCAAAATTTCCAAAGGGGTCTGCAAATGCAAAAAAGGTTGAAAACCACTGCACTAGACCCACACATGTCTCAAAGACTGGGTACTTGAACATTTATTCCCAAGGTGATAATGACACTCAGTGGTCCCCCATACTCCCTGTCTCAGTCCTGGGCATGAGGCGGTGCTGACTGCTAGGTTGTGCCCAATGTATAAGCCCTACACTTTGCCTAACCTGTATTACCTTGTGTAGGTTTTCCCCAGGGATACACATCAGGTTTGCCCACTCGTATGGGCAAAATCACACCCACAAAAGCAGCCTGCTCCAAGACAGGTGTGTAATACTCACCAGCGTATAGACCTAGGAAGGTTCATCCATTTGTTTCTTGGGACATTGAAACTGAGCTGTTACTTCAGACCAGGAGAGAGCAAACCAAACCTCCAGGGTCTGGAAGAGCAGGTAGTGCCTTTCCAGTGGCAGCAGCCTGCCCTGAAACAAGCTGCCTGGCTCCTCGGGTGGGGGGTCTTTAGAGATGTCCCGATGCAGCACACAGAGGCGCAATGGTGAGATACGCATGGGGAGGACTAGAGGGATGGGCGCGTGTGGCACCTGGGAAGTGAGGGGGCCAGTGTGAGCTGTTCCTCCTGCCCCCGGCCCAGGCCGCTGCGATCCAGCCCTACACGTAGTGCCCGCATCTTTTCTGAAGCAGAACGGGGCCTCATCAGCTTTGTCGCCCGGTGCTCAACAGAGCAGCGTGTAGGATGCACGGGACCTCAAGAGGGTCATTGAGGTTCTCTGCCTCAGGACTGGAGACCCAAGCAGCTTCCCCAAGGGCCGAGATAGCGTTCGGGTAGTGGGGATGCTGTTCTGGGCTTCCCCAGCCATGCCCCATCCCGTGGGCTCTGTGTCAACGTGAGGGCGAGTGGCCTGAGCCTGGCAAACAGCCTGTCTGCACAAGACCCTCCTCCGTGTGGCATTGCATGGGCACTCACTGCTGTGGCATGTGGATGCATCTCAGAGGGGATGTCCAGTCCATGCAACTCCTCATGCTGACTCTGCTTCTCTCCCTGCCTCTCATTCTAGGTTTATGAATCACAGGGTCCCGTCCAACCGGAGGTACCAACCCACGGAGTATGAGCATGCTGCCAACTGTGCCACCCACGCCGTGAGTTGCCTTCACCTTTCCTTGGGGGCAGGCAGGGGCAGATGCGCCTGGCTGGAGGGGCAGTGTTGGGCCTCAGCTCCCAAAAACAGAGTCTCAGCCAGGCCCTCTCCTCCCTCCTTCCTTCTGAGAAAGTTTAGGAGCCGTCACACTTTGCCCATGCACTGCCATTTTCCTAGTGATGCTGCCCTCCACCTGTTTCCAGATGGGAGCTCTCTCACATGTCCTTTGGTCTCTGGTGGCTGTGAAGGGACAGACAATGGATAGGGCTAGGGGTAAGCCAATTTAAGCAAGGGGCTGACAACCCAGAACCACAGAAGTACTCCCATAGCAAGGCTCTGTGCACAATGCTGCCTCCAGGGAAGAGTGGATTGGAAGAGGACGGGAGAGTTCTTGTCCCACCAGCCAAGGGCAACAGCTCCTCCAGCCCCACTTGCTCCAAGCCTGGCTTGCACTTCGCATGGAAAAAGGGAATCCAGCGATGCGGTTAGAAAACCCAGGGCGCCCCAGCGAGGCAGTGCTCACACGGGGCACGCCGTAGTCTCCGTGAAAATGGAACATCCCTTTTTCACAGCAGGAGACGGCTGTCTTGGCAAGACAGGAGGGCCTGGCATGGTTGGGGCATGGAAGGACCTGATTGACTGAGAGTGAGGTATGTATGGCCATAAATACCACGTGGCAGGGTATGGCATTTAACGTGAGGGCATCTCCCAAGGCCTTGGTCCCCAGCCTCTCCCTATGGCGGAGCTGTGGCCTTGTGCCCCTTGGTCGGGGACATCTGTCATTGGCTGCAAGGCACTTCCAGGAGCCCAGTGATGATCAGGAAGGTTTGGCCCAGCTGCTGCTTAAACTTTCAAAAAAAAGCCTTTTGCTTTTGGGGAAGCTTCTCGATGCTTTCCCCGTGACTCGGAAAATACACTGCAGGCAGGGCCAGACACAGGCATGAGTGAACTGGGCAACTGCCCGGGGCCCAGACAAAAAGGAGGCCCAAAAATGGTCATTTTAATTATTATTATTATTATCATTATCTCTGGCAAAGGGGGCTCCATACTAAAAGTTCACCTGGGGCTGCCAGGAGTGTAGGTACGGTGCTAGGTATGAGTTCACAAGAGTCTCTTAAAGCCAGTGGAAAGGCTCCCACAGGCATTGGATTGAATCAAGGGTAGGAAGGGACTTCCAGATTCTATAATGATCTTATTAAGATGCCTGAAGGCATGTGTTACAGGAACTTTTTCTCTGGGGCTTGCTTGGGAGTCATGTGAAGGAGCCCGGGCTTAGCTCTGGGGATTTGCCTGTCCCCCGTATAGTGTGCAACAGCCACAATCAGATGATCTCCTCGAGTGAGGGGGGCTAGTAAGCCAGGGGCTCACCCCTCCCAGGGAAGCAGTGGAAGCCACGTGGCATGGGACCGTGCAGGCTGTACTGCCCAGGCAGCTGAAAGGAGCTGTTCCCCCAAGGTGGAGAGACGGGGTGGGGACTCGACAAGTCTTCTCAAACTCTTATGCCAGGGATTGAGTTGTAGGTACCAGAGCTGAACCCACACCTCCCACATCCAGGCATTAGCCACTAGGCCACCCTATCTATCCCATACACTGCCTGCCCTGTGTGAACAGCTGTGGGTCACCCTGGCCCCTGCATGAACAAGACCTGCTTATTTTATAAAGCGCTGTGGGAGACCTTTTCATCGACTAGAGCATGGAGGACTGAACAGCATGCTTATAGTGTGATAGCTCCATGGCTAGGATCCAACTGAATGGCTTCATTTTTCCAGCCTCTTGTGCTTGGGTCCCTTAGGTGACATGAAATGGCCTTGGGTGGCCTGGCTATGGCGCTGTCCTCCATGCAGGTGCAAGCTGAGAGAGAGACCTTCCAGCCACTTTGATTAAGCAAACTCTTTCATTCCCCACTTCCACGTTTTGCCTGGGAGCTGGGCCTTGCTCCTTCCTCTCCTCACATGTACAACAGGACCCTCCGCTTCCTACTTGCTGGGAAGGAGGAACATGGAAGAGACGTAGAAGGAACGAAGGGAAGCCTGTAGCATCCCCAGTGGCAGAGCTTTGGCTTGAAAGCTGTAGCACCCGATGCTTTCAGAGCGGGGTGCTGAGCACAGCTATAGCACCCAATGCTTTTAGAGCGGGGGGCTGAGCACAACTATAGCACCCAATGCTTTCAGAGCGGGGGGCTGAGCACAACTATAGCACCCAATGCTTTCAGAGCGGGGGGCTGACCACAACTATAGCACCCAATGCTTTCAGAGCTGGGGGCTGACCACAACTATAGCACCCAATGCTTTCAGAGTGGGGGGCTGAGCACAACTATAGCACCCAATGCTTTCAGAGCAGGGGGCTGAGCACAACTATAGCACCCAATGCTTTCAGAGCGGGGGGCTGAGCACAAGGTGGTTGTCACAGCACTCCCTCTGCCCATGCCGATGAGGCTTGACCCTTCTCCCCATCACACAGCGCTGATGGGCATCTCTGATCTCCAGCCCCCAAGACCTCCCAAGACCATCTAGGAGGTGGCCACCAGTGGATGGATGTCTACCCATGTCCCACCCTCAGAGGGGCTCTGGCCCACCACCTGGGGCTCCTCAGAAGCAGGCACTTGGCATGGGGGCAAGGCCCTGGACTCTCTTAGCTAATACAAGGCTGTGGCTGGCTCTGCCTCTCTGCAGGGCTGGGCAGATTCAGCCATAGATGTGGTGCCATTTTGCAGAACAGGGACAATATCTGAGTTATTCCATAGAGAGAAACGCTGAGGAGGCACAAATGGCGTGCTTCTCCTTTCCAGTTCTGGATCCTCCCCAGCATCTTGGGCAGCTCCATCCTCTACTTCCTCTCCGATGACCAGTGGGAGACCATCTCAGCCTGGATCTATGGCTTCGGCTTGTCCGGCCTCTTCATTGTCTCCACCATCTTCCACACCATCTCCTGGAAGAAAAGACATCTCAGGTAACTGAGGCAGTCCTCACAACAGCCACTCTGCCTCCAGGGTTGTTGGTTGTAGCTGTGTTGGTCTAAGGACATAAGCAGACCAGGTTCTTTGGGTAGATAGGAGATCTTTTATTAGACCAACTAAATAGTTGGAAAAATTGTTCCTTGCAAGCTTTTGGGCACAAACGCCCTTCTTCCGGCATAGGGAGAGTCTGCTGGTGTTGTAGGCTCTGCATGGTGGAATAGACACCGATATGCAAAATGCAGGTCTGTGAAAATGCAAATGTGTGGCAGTGAGGATCAGAGGAAACGGGTGACAATAGGTGTGAGACAGGTGGTGGGGGGAACGGAGGACTGCCACACATTTGCATTTTCACACACCTGCATTTTGCATATTGACTTCCAGTCCACTATGGAGAACACATGACACCAGCAGACTCTCCCTATGCCTGAAGAAGGGTGTTTGTGCCCGAAAGCTTGCAAAGAACAATTTTTCCAGCTATTTAGTTGGTCTGATAAAAGATATCACCTTTTCCCAAAGAACTTGCCGGCCTCCAGGGACACCCAGTGGCTTCTGCTCTAAGTCAGTGTGAAATACAGAAGGCTGGGCTGGATGGACCCATGGTGTGACCAGTGTGGTACCTCTTATGGGACAAACACAGAGGGCTTTGAGGGCAGAAGAGGAAGCAGGGTTTATTTAGATGCCAAAGTAAGTCTTGGTCTGCTCCTGATGGCTGGCTCAGCTCCGTGTAACTCCCTGTGTGTGTTTGTCCATCTCTGCTCTAGGACTGTGGAGCATTGCCTACACATGTTCGACAGGATGGTCATCTACTTCTTCATAGCAGCATCTTATGCCCCCTGGTAAGTTCACTGTGTAACTGTGCCGGGGGGGTTGGGGACTTAAGTGGTGCCTATGCAGAAATAGCCTCAACCTTCGCATCTAGGGGCAGGGGGTTAATAATAAATCCTCCTCCTCCTCCCCATAAAATACATCCCTGTTTCCCTGCTCAGGCTGAGCTCCCTGGCTGCACGTGGGAAACCAGGCCACTGTTAATCATGTTCTTTGGTATGGTATGGAGGGAGGGGTTTGAACCCATCAACCTGTGTTTTCAAAGGATGGCTTGTTTCAGGCTGTGTGGTTAGTGACTGGCACGAACTTAGGAAACCCAGATCCTTCAGAGTTGTTGAGATCAGCACCAAAAAAAAAAAAGAATAATCATGAGATTTAAAACATACGTATACACATGGGATGTCTTATTATCTTTTTACTTGCCTTCTGGCTTCTGAGTTTGCCATTTTCCACCTGTCTGCAACCAGGAGGGCCAGAAATGTACTCACATTTTCAAATGAAAGCTGAAAAACTCCTCCGAGTCACAGGAGTCGGGGTTATAAGGGATGTGATTTGGGATGAAGCTGTGAGAGTCGGCAACATGACTGGTCCTGAGCTCAGTGCCTATTCTGCTATGGGTATTTTCCAGGTTTCTGGGATTTGATGGTAGCTGCATGGGGTGGGAGGAAATTTTTTCCCCTCCTGCTGCTACATGTGTAAGGGTGTTTTTTAAAGTCTTCCTCGGAGGTATTGGTTGTCAGCTGCAGCCAAGGCTGGGGACTGTGACTGTGCCATGCCCAGTGCCACCAGCTTAAACCCAGAGGGTCTTGCTTGTCTGCTAAGGATCAGGCCGACCACCATATTACGGTTCAGGAAGGAATTTTACCCCATGGTCACATTGGTACAGACTGTGCGGGTTTTTGCTTTCCTCTGTAGCGGGGCACATGGCCCTCTTCCTAGGATCTCTCAAGCATATTTTAACAACCCTTACAGCAGCAGGACATTGGCTGCATGGTCCTCTTTCTTTACCTGTGGGAGGTTCAGGTGTTACGTCTCGTGTTGCGTCAGAGTTGACTGAGTAGTTTGGCTAAGAGGTTGGACAATGAGTTTGTACAGGGTGGTTTGGAGAGGGATGATCCTGCCTCAGGCAGAGATTTGGACTAGATGTGACCTCTGGAGGTCCCTTCCAGCCCCACTTCTCTAGGATTCAGTGATTTTAGGCCACATGAATCTTTGCGTCCCATTGCTCGTAAAGCTCCTTTCTGTAGAAGGACAGCAGAACCACTCAAGGTCCTGCCACGGAAAGTGTGGGGGCTTCGCACATACCCGAAGCATAGTGAAGGTGGCAATGAGAGCTGCTGGCTCCAAAACTTGTCCTGAAGCGACTGTGGGACAGACTGGGAAGGCCAGGCCTCAGCTGCCTTTTAGAAGCACAAGGAGGGTCAGTCTCACAGTGCCTGGATGATTGCTTAAAACTGGAAATGCTCTTGAACTGAGAGCCATGAACAACTGCCCCCTTCCCCTGCTGCACCATCCATCAGGGATGGCAGCGCCGCACGAATTGCAGACTCGCACCCTCCTCCTGCGGTTCTGGGCGGGAGGCAGCAGCCGGTCCCCCCAGCTCTTGACCAGCTGCTCTTCTCTGCTTCTCCGTGGCTCTGTCTGTGGTGCTTCTAGGCTGAACCTGCGGGAGCTGGGTCCCTGGGCCGCCCACATGCGCTGGATCATTTGGATCATGGCATCCATCGGCACTGTCTACGTTTTCTTCTTCCACGAGCGGTGAGTTTGTGTCGCTGCTCACGCTCCGTGTCTGCGTGTTGTGCTGTGGGGCTGCCCAGCCTCGTCCGCCCTCCTAGATTGGACCAGAACCTAAATGTGAATGAATGCAAGCCAGGACATGCTGGACAGTAGCTTCTCCAGGACTCCCTGAGACATGGGCCCCCTCCCTGGCTCTGCCCCACCCTGTACAGGGGCCAGGGAGCAGATGCCCCACTCTGGTTTTAATCAGCTGTGGAACGTGATCAGGATATGGGCTGAAATGTTGCCCTTCTTCCACGGGGTGGCAGCAAGCAAAAAGGAATGGGTCACATTCCTCCCAAAAAAGCCAACCAGGGTGGGATGTGGCCAGCCACTGGACAAGTTTACAGTAGAGTCAGGGGCATTTCCTAACTAAGAACTACCCCTTGCAAGCCTCTGCGCCTACCCCCAGGCAGAAAGTTGCTGCCTAGCAGGGCTGCCCAGTGTTCATGGGGTCAAAACCCAGGGGCTTTACACTCTAGACCAGGGGTAACCAACCTGCAGCATGGGGGTAACAAATGGCAGGGGCAGCCTTAGTGTATGGCCCATGGCAGGTCAGGATGAAGAGAGGCAGGCTGGGCAGGGAGCAGAAAGCAGAGGAGTGGATCAAGCTGGGAACACAGGGCAGGGACTAGGAAGCAGAGCAGCAGATCAGTCAGGGGATAGGGATCAGAGTGACACTCAGGGAGGTTGTGGGGCTAATTTATGTCACATCTGCCATAAAAGTTGGCCCGTCACTGCTCTAGAATATCCCTGGCTTTTTGCATTGCTCCAGGGCTTTCCACCCACCCGTCTCAATGTCCCGTGTGAACCGGCCTGAACTTAGCTCCACATGTCCCCCTCGCCTTTCCTCCGTGGCTACCATGTGCAGGATGCTATAGCGTGGCCAAGGACGGATACATCTGTGCTTGGGTCGGGTGTTTTACAGACAGGCTGACTTCAGCGTGGTGGAGAGATGGGACTTGCCTGAGGTCACACACTTGAGTCTGTGGCAGGGATGGAGTTTGAACCCAGGCGTCCTGACTCCCAGGCACGTGTGGTTTTGTAATCCCAAGGCATCCTTCTTCCCTTACCCAGAGAAATTCCAGGAGCTGAGCTGCTGGAGACAGGGTGGGCAAGGTACAGGCCTCCCCTCAAGTGATTATTATCTGTCTAAACACTGGCACTGATAGTGATCCAAGGTCTCCCTAGCAAAAAGTTACCCTAGGGCTCCCCGCAGTGGCTAGATCTTGTATATATGGTAGAGCCCTGGGCCCCGATCCTCTGTGAGGCTCTATCAGTGCACAGATGACAGATCCCCTCCCATAGCATCCATCCAGCACTGGGCTGCGTCCTAGGTGCTGAGGTCAAGGGGCCGGGGCAGTGTCTGCCCATGTTTCCTACAGCTAGTGCAGGGCAGGCAGCACCGTGATGGACACTGGGTGTTTAAAAGCAGGTGTGTGCTGCTGGGGCACATGCGTGCTGCTCACAGGCAGACACCGATCGCCACATGCGTGTTCTTGCACAGGTGCCCGCTGTGGGAGCTTGGAGTGTCAAGCCCATTGTGAGCGACAGGCAGGAAGGGCTCAGTATCATTCAAGCCTATTGTCCACCATGGGTCCTCCTTGCACTACCAGTTCGAGGTGGTGGTTTCCTTACAGGTTATGGGGTAGGGGATGATGGGCATAGAGATGGGTGGAGAGAAGAGAAATAAGGGGCTGGGGTGAAAAAGAGGGCTGCAAGAGATGCCAGGTCCCTGTAGTTAGAGCCTATCTGGGCATCCCAGGCTTGTGAGCAAACCCCTTAGGGCTGTCTCCTTTGCATCCCAGCTTCAAGCCTGCCCCTGGCTCCCCAAGCCTGGACCCCTGGGTTTTAAGGCATGAGATTAAGTTGCTCCCTTGGTGTTGAACCGCCAGTGAAGGTGTCTTTGTCCTCCACAGGTACAAGCTGGTGGAGCTGGTGTGTTATGTGATCATGGGGTTCTTCCCTGCCCTGGTGATCCTTTCCATGGTAAGCTGCTGCTACTCTGCTCCATGCATGCCCCTTCAGCTCCATGTGCCTGGGCTCATCTTGAGTTGCTCCCTGCTGTTCAGTGGCTCCTGGGTTTTGCCCCAGAAGTTGCTCTGTGTGGATGCAGAGGGTCACGGGGACAAAGAGATAGAGCTCAGTTGTCTGAGCAGGAGCGCTTCATCAGGGCACTTTGCACTGGGCTCTCAGCATGGCTCTTACCACCCAAATCTGTGCTTCAGGGGCCTACAGCTTGGCACAACACAGCTGTGGCATCAGGCTTCTCCACTTGGGCTCCTGGGGTGGCCTTCTTCATGTTAAGGGGAATAGTATCTGCTGGAGAGGAGGATAGAAATCCACCAGAGACAACAGGACTGTCTCGCCCTTCTCAGCCATTGCTCGTGCAGCTCTGTCTCACTTCCAGTCTCAGGAAAAGGCCCCAGGGTGGGATCCGTTCATCTCCCACGTAGCTGAATGGTACCTCTGTGCTTGCCCACAGCCTAACAGAGATGGGCTCCTGGAGCTGGTGGCTGGTGGCCTCTTCTACTGCCTGGGCATGGTGTTCTTCAAGAGTGATGGTCGCATTCCCTTTGCCCACGCCATCTGGCACCTCTTTGTGGCCATTGGAGCTGGCATCCACTACTATGCCATTTGGAGGTATCTCTACCGGCCCGACACCATGGAGGCCAGAACATCCCGATAGGTGCCTTAAGGACACTGCGCTCGCCAAGCGGCACATGGGGAGAGTCTTCCCAAGAAGCCGCAGTCTCTCCGTTCCTGCTGGAAAGCCATCCCCATCACCTGCTCCCTGACGGGCAGGGTTCCCCAGTTCCCTCCTCTGGCTGGTCTCGCGCGGACGAAAGGTTTATTTTAAACAGATTTTAACCTTGTGTATTGTTTATTCTTTAGGCAAAGGTTTCATAATGAAATGAACCATCCCTGGGTGTACCAGAGGGGTGGGAAGACCGCAAGCTCTTCCCAGGGAATGAGGGAGGACTGCGGGAAGGCTTTGTTCACGTGGTCTGGAGCCATCTCAAGAACGCTCCCCCCGATGGGAGCTCTGTCTCCCCTTCCTCCCACTGGACAGGGACCCGGCCTCTGCAGCACGCTTTGCTGGAGCCTCTAGCTGCTTTTTGAGGGCAGAGGCTGCTGTCAGATAGAAGGTTGTTCCCCCGGGGGATTTAGGAGGTGGGTGAGGCCTGGAAACGGTCAGGAGAAATGGGTGTTGGACACCAGGGGCCAGCAGCAGGATCCGGTTGTGATGTGCAGGCTTCATTGCCCACCTTAGTGAGTCCCCAGGTGGAGTGCAAAGGGGATGCCTGCTTAAACAGGGCTCTTATGCTGACCAGGGAGTGTGACCCCTTTGGAGACACGAGACCTGCAAAAGGCAGCGATGTCTCTCAACTGGTGGGGGTCATTTTAAGGGTTTCTCCAAAAGGGCTGGCTCTTCCCCCACACTTTGCAAGTCAGCAGCACTGCCAACTGCTGTAGCTAGATATGGGCGTGGAGAAACCCATTGCATCGAACCGTGGGAGGACCACACTTCCACTTTAAGTCAGCCCATCTGAAGGCTGAGGAGCAGGAAAAGAGCTATGGTTTGTAGCTGTAGGGTAAAAACCTTGTTTTGGGACATGCTGACGCATGTTGGCCAGGTGCAAAGGGAAGTAGGG